>NW_026000016.1:72613-89730 GCF_001458135.2 Marmota marmota marmota
AACCTAAGCATAATTATTCTTTCCAGCTACACAAAACATAAATCTTTTATGAAGTAAAATGTAAGTTGAAAATTCCTTTAAAATTGTTGGGCATTAGAGGTTTAAAAACCATACTTGTAGAAGGATTTGGCCATAGGCATTCCCATCCCAGCATGTATTCTTCCACTGGATTAAAGAAATCAAGTGTCACATACAGCCTAAGAGTTTATCACCACTGACCTTAGAAAAATAAGCTGTAAAAATCAAAATGTTAACAATTTTAGTAAAAAAAGTTACAATGATAGTTGGGCTATTGAGATGGAGAGTTTGAAAGTGTGCATTGAAATAAGAGTTACGTTTCTGAAGTGTATATACCCCAAGGAGAGGGTCATGGAACTTCTATGTTCAAGGTGTGAGAAATTGTCACATGGATTAAAAAATGTTAACAGGAAAGGTTTTGTAAAATAAGTTCTATTCTTTGCAGCCTGGAATGGTGTTCAAAGCAAACACAAGATGAATGGGTTTCCTGGTTCACAGCAATTGCTCAGATTATCACTATAGGTCATAATGTATGCTGGGACAAAGCCCATTCTCATCTCCATAGTCATCTCATGAACATCCCTCCAGCCCCAAAGATAACACACTATGCGGAAGGGAGGGCAGGGAAACAGGCCTACAAAGACTTTTGTCTTGGTAAGTAGGATTATATCTGCACAATCAGAGACACCAGAGATCCTGGATCTAGAACAGGGAGCACAGGCTCTAAGGAAGCACCTCTTCTTAACTCAAAAGACTCCTCACCAAATAACTCATCACCAAATGGGGAAGAAGTGGGGCCCCTGGTAGTAAACAGAGGCCTCTGATGTTGCTTACAGAGGATCACAGGTGGCACTACCTATTCTATTCTATCAGAATAGACAACTGATCAAAGATAGACCAACAGGATTTTTCATTTAGGATTGACTTTGACATACAGACACAGAGAAATGGCAGGTTTAGGGAACACAGACATCCAAAGGGCAACTCACTGGAGCAAATTGTCATGAGCTCTCACAGCTTAGGTTATTGGAACCACTTTTCCCAAGAAACATTTTTTATGCACTGACTTATCCAGTTATCTGACCTGCTATCCCACAATCTTTAGCAAAAAATATTCTTCATTATTTAGGGTAGGTAAAATTGATATCCAGAATGTGTATTATAAATGATAAATATTAATTGTATCTATTATTAATCTGTGTTGACTCTTATCTGGAAGTTGAGGAAAAGGATTATAATAACAACCAGCAATATGTGTAATAAAAGAAAAACAAGCCCACAGTCAAGAAAATGTATGGCTTTCCTAAAACAACAAGGTTCTACAACTCCTCTGACTTTAATATCATCAGTGGGTTTTTAATGAAGTATGAGAGCTTTTGAAATGCTGAGCACCTGATTCAGATCTTTTAATTAGCCCCTATTATCTATTATTTATGTAGTAAAGTCACCTCAGGACACTGTTATGTAATTTTATGTTATGTAATTTTCAATTTATGGGCAAATTTCAGGGTCAAGCAATGATCAAGTTATGTTTTTATTAATAATAAGAACACAAACAAGTCTGATTCAAGTACAACATTATCTTTGACCAGTTCTATCCAACCTTCTTACATTTGTGAGGTGTATAGAAATTTCATCTAAAAGCATTTTTCATATTGTATTTCAATCAGATCTCTAGAATGTAACAGGTTTATTGTAGATTAAAGATAACTGTGGAAACTGGAACTCGTGGTAGATATTCTTTACCTTATTTTCTTTCCTTCACAATTATTAAAATATTAGCTATTAAAAAAAGAAATTTTGAAATAAAATCTCCTTAAAATCTGTCAAAATAGTGTGATTTAGTGAAATTTCACTAATCTTTCCAAAAAGTCAGATTTCTCATTTGGCATGGTTACTATGTGGCTGGTTGATCTAAGTACAGACAAGTGATCAAAGGTGAACTAACAGGATTATCCCATTTGGGATTAACTTTTCTAAAAAGACACCCAGAATTGGCAGGGTTAGGGCCACAGGCACTAATGGGCAGCTCATTGAAGCATATTTCTATAAACCCCTGCTGCTTAGGTTCTTGGAACCTACTGTTCCCAAGAATGGCTTACGCACTGGTTTCTTCAATTCTCTGACTCACCATGTTGAAGTTTCCATATGAATATCAGGTAAATGATATTCATTTAAATGAGCTAATGTATGCAAAATTTTCAGGATATGCTTGGCATGTAAGAAATATACTATTAACATTAGTTTTTTCAATTTTTATTTATGATTCTTGATTCCTTGTCTTTTTAGACTTCACTTTCTTTATCTGTAAAAAGAGTTCTTGTAATACTTAACTAAGATAAGATATATAAAGTCAGCAAAACAGTCTTTAATTTGCAGAAGGTTTTAAAGTGTCTAATTCTTTTTGCTTTTATCATAGGCCAGCATTTTTCCTACAAAAAAATGCTGCTTTGAGGAAACATTAATTACCTTTTATATTATCATTTATTTTCTAGAGTTATAAATATTTATTATTAATATATTAATTTTCAATTTAAAATGGGCTGCTCGCTTGTAATGACTTCAGAGATGACATCACTATGCTTGATGACTGCATATCATGGCAGACCACTCTTCAACAGGCTGTCAAAAATTAAACAACAGAAGCTATGCCTTAGAATAAAAACACTGTTTTACTAATTTACTAATGAGATTATAGAAAAGAGTCTTGCCTATTTGATTAAAAGACTGTTGAAATATATATGGACACATTTATTTATCTATTTGGATTTACACTGGGGCTAGAATAAATTTATAAATATGTATGTGTGTGTGTGTGTGTGTGTATTCTGATATAACTGCTCAATGACAAAACAAAATGGTGGCCTTATTGCTTATATTCTTCTGTCTACTCATTTAAAAAAATAAGTGCATAAAATTTGATGACAACAATAAAAATTTGCCTGATTAACAAAAAGGCAAAGAGGGGGAGTATACAAGTTTATTGGATTAGAGAAAGGGGAATGAAGGGAAGGTATGCAGGATGGGAACAGGAAAGACAGTAAATGAATCATACAGAACTTTCATGTGTTCATATATGAATACATGACCAGTGTAACTCCACATCATGTACAACCACAAGAATACTCCATGTATGTATAATATATCAAGATATACTCTACTGTCATGTATCTCTAAAAGGAATAAATAATAAAAGAGAAAAAGAAGGTGAATAAATATTTTTTTAAAAAACCCCCAAATGACCAATGAACACATGAAAAAAAAAAGAAAAGAAAAAGAAAGTTCAACATCACTTATCATTAGGGAAATATATATTAGAGTCAAAATGATATACTATTTCACATGCCTTATAATGGTTACTACTCAAAAACAGAAAATACAAGTGTTGGTGAGAATGTAGATAAGCTAGAATCCTCCAGTACTATTGATAGAAATGTAAAATATTACAACCTCTATGGAAAATAGTGTGACAGTTCCTCAAAACTTTAAATGTAGAATTACCACGTGATCCAGAGTTCTTTCTTGGAAAATATCCCAGAATACTGAAAGCAGGGACCTGAAGAGAAATGTTCATAGCAGCATTATTCATCAGAGTGAAAACATGGAGCAACCTGTCCACTAAGAAATGAACAGAAGGAAAAAAAAATGTAGTATGTATACAATGCACTGTTAGCCCTAAAAAGGGAATGAAGTCCTGTCACAACATGGATGAACCTGGAGGATACCCAGCTAAATGAAGTGAGCCAATCACAAAAGCACAAGTACTCTTCCACTCGTAGGGACCCAATCAAATTTACAGAGACAAATAGAAAGATGTTGCTGGGGGTGGGAGGGTAGGTAGAAAATTGGGACTATGTCTTAATTGGTACAGAACTTCAGTTCTGCAAGATAAAAAGAGTTCTGGAAACAGATGGTAGTGACAGAGAACAATGAAGTGAATATGTTTAATGCCATGATCTGAGTCCCCTTAAAAATGATTAATATGGTAAGTTTTATGTTTTTATGCACTTTAATACAATTTTTTAAAAAGTAAAAAATATAATTGCTGATATTTAGTGTACGGGGTGCTCTTATAGAAGCAGGACTACAACAAAATTTTATCAACAACTTAAATCTGGAAACATCTTTATTGAGAAAAAAACTTTGAATGCTAAAATATTTTACCTTGATTTGCATCAGGATACTGCCATCAAATCTGGCAAGTAATACTGTCTAGATTTTTAAACTTGTATATTTTTAAAGATGCATGTGAAGAATACATGGAAACTTCACATTTAGTAATGACTGCATCTAAAAGTGAGGAGGGAAATGATGAATTCAAACAACAACAATAACAAAAAGAAACAGACACTAGAATTAAATAGAAAGGATCAAAGAAACTGAGTCAGTTTTTTTGAAAAGATAAATAAAGTTTTTAATCCTTCATCTGGAATTACTAATAAAAAAAGATAATACCAAAATATATAACATTATAAATGAAAGAGGTGATATTACACCTGATATCACAGAAATACAAATGACTATAAGATCATGTAATTATTCACAATTCTATGCTGATAAAGTGAATAACTTAAAATAAACAGAAAAAAAATTCCTAGAAACATAAAAATATCCCAAGAATGAGCCATAAAAAATGTATTATCTGAATACAGAGCTTGAATCAGCAATCAAAGGATGTCTCAACAAAAAGAGCAAAGAGGTAGATTGATTCACTGGTAAATTCTACCAAACATAAGAAGAATTAATAGCAATCCTTTTCATTATGTCCAAATAATTGAAAATGAGGAAACATTGCCAAACTCATTTCCCAAGACCTATATTTTTTGCTAATATCAAAGTCATAAAAGGACACTATGAGAAAAGCAAATTACAGACCAACGTCCCCAATGAACACAGATACAAAACTCCTCAACATAATACCATCGAGCATAATGCAGCAACATACTAAAAAGATCATGCACCATGCTCAAGTGAGATTTAAACGTGGGTTACAAAGATGGTTAAATATACATGAATCAATAAATGTAAAACACTGTATGAATGGAATGATGAAAATCACATGAGAATCTCAATGGATGCAGAAAGAGCAACTGACAAATTTTAATATCTTTTCATGATAAGAACTCAGAACAAACAGGTGTGGAAGGAATGTACTCCAACGTAATAAAAGCGATATATGGAAATAAATCCCACAGATACCATGACACCTAATAGCAAAAAGCTGAAAAATATTTCTCTCAGATCAGGAGCAAGACAAGAATACCCATTCTCATCACATCTATTCAACATAGGACTGAAAATCCTAGGCAGGACTAATAGTCAAGAAAAGAAAAAAGCATCCAACTCTGAAAGGAAGAAGTAAAAATATCTGTTTGCCAATGAAAGGATGTTGTGTGTAGAAAACCCTAAAACTTCTCAAAAAACTATTAGAATTAATTTAAAATTTAGTAAAGTTGCAGGACAGAAATTGGCCCATTAAAAAATCAGTTTCATTCCTGTATAATACAACAGATTATTGAAAAACAAAATTTAGTGAACAATCCTAATTTACATTATGATAAAAAATACTTAAGAATAAATATAACCCAGGAAGTGAAATATTTGTACACTGAAAACTACAAAACACTGATTAAAACAATTAAAGAAGACACACATTAATTTAAAGATATCTTGTGTTCACAGATTGGAAGTATTAATATTATTAAACTGCCTGGACATCTCAAAGTCATCTATGCATTCAATGCAATTCCTATAAAAAATTCTAATGGCATTTTCATAGTAGAAGAAATTTAAAAAAAATTCTAAGAAAGAAGAACAAAGCTTCTTGATCACACTACTTGATTTCAAAATATATTATAAAGCTACAATAATCAGAACACTATGGCACTGGAAATTCAGACATATAGAGCAATGGTACAGAAGAGAGAGCTCAGATGTGAATCCATACATAGATAGTGAGTACACATGGGGTATATAGCCTAAGGAATTGAAAACAAAGTGATACCTGCACATGTCTGGTCACTGCAGCATAATATTTTATAATTACAGAAACAACTTGAGTGTCCATAGATGAATGAATGCATAAATAAATTTGGAGGGTATTGTGCAATATGAAATAAGCCAAACACACAGAAAGACAAATAGTATATGATCTCAGTTGTATAAGGAATTTAAAATAATCAAAATCATAGCCTTGGTGCTTACCAAGGCTGGGGTTGGGGAGCAGAAAATATGGGGGTGATGAATAAAGAGTACATTTTAGGTAGGCAACATAAATAAATTATGGAGTTGTTTCATATAGAATAGTATCTGTAGCTAATAACCCTGTGTTGGATGCATAACATCTGCTAAGAAAGTAAATCTTATATTAAGTGTTCTTACCATTAAAAACAACAACAATAATAATAAAGAGGGTGAGAGGGAACTGGAATATGATATTTGTGTTTATTTCCTTAACAGTGGGAATTGGTTCATGGGTGTACTTATCCCCAAATCTGTGGAGTTATATACATTATGTATAGCTTTCATATGATAATGATATTAAATAATGTAGTTTGGGAAACAAATGAATTTTTTTATTATGGAACACTGATTTTTTTTTTTTGCTTATAACATTACTTTATTGTGCAACATAGCTTATATACTAGAAGGACAGTGCTGTAACAAAACTCCTATCTTAACATCACAATCTTAGATGAATGAGTTTTTCCTTAGTATTTATTTCCAAAAACGCAAAAATTAGAAATATAATAAATTATTTCTTGCTATAAGAATAATCATCCCTGATTACATAAAATAATTAATGAAAGGAATAAGTTACAATTTCCATACCTAGGGAAGAATCTTAAAAACAAAGAGCTCCAAAGAAGCAAATCATTAAAAAACATGCCCCTGTGTATGATTCTGTATATGTAGGACAAAATTGCAGCAAAATTAAGTAATATTATTTAGGAATATAATAAGTTGTGCAAAAACTAAAACAAAATCAAAAAGATCATTATTATTAAAGGCAGGGATTTCCCCTGACAGAAGAGAAAAGCACCCGTCACAGAAGAGTACATAAAAGATTAGCAAAGCATAGATAATATACTTAATTTTGTGCTTAACTTAAGGGATCATATTAAGTTGAAAGTGCACATTACAATTCTCTTTTATATATACCAGAAGGACTCACAACACTGTTTATTAGAATTATCTGAAGCTTTAAAATGTGTGGATGCTTGAACCCCACGTCCAGAGGGAATATGTAATGGCTCTGGTGTGGGGCTTAGGCAGGGAATATATTTTAAACTCCCCAAGAGGTCTGAATGTGCAACTGAGGTTGAGAATCATGACCAGTGACACATTTCATAATAGGATGTAACCATTGTTTAAAAAAATTTTTTTTAAAAAGAAAGAAAAGGGATGGGGAGGGGAAAGAGAAGAAAACAGGAAGGAAAATAAGATTTTGCCCTTTCAGAGAAATGATTTGCTACAGGTAAATTAATATCACAACCAATGAGAACCAAGAGAATAAAATTTATCAAAGAGCATATTTCAGAAAATAAGCTTTTTGGGAACCTGGAAAGCCAGAGGCACAGAATTTTTCAGATCATCCAAACACTTATGGTTTACCCCTTGTTAAGGGTCTCCAGCTAAGAGGATGTGTTCCCGTGGCCTCTTCCCAACATTTCCCAGTTCATTGAACAGCTGCATCCAGTGCACAAAGGAAGTTGAATCAAACTTCATTTCAAAGTGTTTAGGATATTAAATACACACTGAGATAACTTTCAATCAGTGACTTCACTCAAATATATACCCAGGCTTCAAATAACTCACATGAAGAATAATCTAGAAATAAACTAAAAAAGAGTAAAAACTCAATTATTGAGTGATAAAACTATTCATTTCTTTGTATTTTCATGTATTTTCCTTTTAAAAATGGTTCAACTAACACATTTATTTTTGGTGTGGATTAAAAGAACCTTTTAAAACTTTGGACCAGGCTTATATGGAAGCAATTAAGGAAATGAGAGCATCCTCCAGCCAAGTGGATTCCTGTGAGTCCTTGATAATCAGGATAATCACCTAATTCCACATTTCTATTTCCATCAAAGGGGGGACAATTAAGAGAATTCTAATTAACCATTAAGAAATAAACAACTAAAATGAAGCCAAGGTATTCCCCCAGTGCAAAGCACAATAGATTTAAAAAGAAATATGTAGATTATGCAAGGAGGAAAGTAAAATGTACCAGTATTTTGTAAAGGGGAAAAAATTTAAAAAGACCAAAAAAAAAAAAAAAAGTCCTTAAAGATTGAGGGCACGTTTTTAGATAAGAACTGGGGGAAGAAGGAACAGCCAAAATGATAAAGCATAATTAAAATAAGAAAAAATATAAGTGCTGAGGAGGTACTTTTGTGGGCTGAACTGTCTCTTTTCTCCCCCCATGTGTGGGACTTCCATGTATTGAAGTCCCAACCCCAGTATGTCAAATGGAACCATTTTGGAACCTGAGGACTTTAAAGAGGTGGTAAAAGCCAACCCAATTTTTGCACAAAGGGTGCACAAGATCTATAGTGGATGCTCAAAACCGCAAATAGTACCAAACCTTGTATATACTATTTTTCCTATACATGTGTCCTTTTGATAAGGTTTAATGTATAAATTAGTCACAAAAAGATATTGACAATGGTAACTGATAAAAGAACAATTAAAACAATATGCTTTAATAAAAGTTTTGCAAATGTGGCCTCTCAAAACATCTTATTATACTACCGATCTTAGCAACTTCAGCATATAATTTTTTTCCTTTATTAAGTGGAGAACTTGAACTTTTATCTTTTCACCTAGAAGAACCATTTTGTAGCTTCTCTTGGGTTTATTCAGAATGCCAGCATCACTACTCTTGCACTTTTGGGACACTATTAAGTAAACCAAGGGTCAGTTGACCAACAGTGCTGATAATGTGGTTGGCTGCTGGTAACAGAAACTGCAGAAAAGGAACCCTCCAATAAGGGGTCTACTGAGATTATATGAGTGGGCTCTAGTCCGAGGGACTGTAGGTGGAGACAGGGATTTTAAAGGAGGATTAAAATGAAACTGAGGTACTTAGGACGGGCCCTAATGCAATGACTGGTGTCCTTGAAAGATGAGAGGAAGTGTCATACATGCACAGAGGAAAGAACACGTGAACACATGGCAAGAAGTTTAAGCAAAAAAGAAAAAAAAGAAAGAATGAAAAAGAAAAACTTTGACTAAAATAAATTGTGTAAAAATATTTTCACTAAGAATTATAGAAATAATGTGAAAAGACTATGAAAACCAAGAAAAACCTAATCACAATGTGCCTTATTAAAAGGGTTAATAGTTCATGAAGAAAGAGCTCTTCCAAATCAATGCAAGAGAGCAAAGAGATCAGGTGAGATGGCTGGCATAAATGGAGGGGCAGTTCTTCAGAGAAGAAAATAAATGCCCATTAAGAAGCATATAATTTTTTTTAAGTTTAAGTTCAGTATTAATCATACATGTAAACAAAAACAATATACTATTTCATTTACTAGGATAGGGAAAAATTCCTTGTTAAAAGTTAACTAAAAACATTACTGATGAGGATTTTAAAATGTTGATAAGCTATTTTAACCTAAATTGAAAAGGAAAGGAATTTTGATGGCAATAATGGGGTTATAAGAAAGGTTTAAGAGTTTGAATTATAAATATAAGGAAATGCCCCCAAATGCTTACAAGTAGTAAGCAACCTCAAAAGAGAGATATGGGAAGACATCACAGAATACTGGGGTAAGTATGAATCTGCTTTCTTATCTGTGCATTTAAATTGGTGATATAATTGTTGTTCCACATGTGTATGTTCCCCACCTGCAGATTCAATCAATCTCAGTTAGAAAAAAAAATTAAGTCTGTACTGAACATGTACAGAATTTATTTTCTTGTCATTATTCCCTAAACACTACTATGTAAATAACAACTATTTACATAGCATTTTCATTATGTTAGGTAATATAAGTCATCTCGAGATCATTTAAAGCATAAAGGAGGATTTGTGGTGATTATATGCACATACTATGCCATTTTATATAAGAAACCTGAGCATCCATGAATTTTTGTATCCATGGAGGGTCCTGGAACTAATCTCCAGTGGATAACAAGAGATGACTGTATACATTCAAGTATTATAATTTTTTGTATTCTTAGACTCACAAATTACCTTCCAGGAATTTGAAGTAAGCTATTGGCTCTGAATGCAAGTATTTCCTTCCTCTTCCCTAGTGATAAAACTTAGCTCTGAATACACACATTTCCTATAATTCCTTATGTTTTCATCATGTAATTAAGTTTTTGCTCATTAATTTTAAGTATAATTGATGTGCAGCAGCTTCAAGGAAGCATTTTTAAAGGCAGCTGGTGTGTGCTCCTTGCTACTTTCCACACCTTATTTTTTTTTTCCTGCCAGCTGGAAGAGAGCCATAATGACTAGAGCTAATGCAGCCATCCTGAATTATCACTCCCACAATATTTCATGCACTCATCTCCCTTTCCCTATCCCCAATGTACTACTCTAGTTCAGTTCATTGTTTTAATGAGACATTGGAATAGCCATTTATTAGAAAAATCAACTTATCTTTGTAATATCCTTCAATCCTTTTATAGGAGGCACTGTATTAATATTTTCAGAATACATGATCTAATGTTCTAAGATGGTGAGGCCAACAGATACAGATATGACTCCCACTGAAAAGACTATTATATTCTCAGATTCCCAAGAGGAAGTGGACATTACACCATGAAGGCCTAGGGTTGGTTGGGAGGCAAGAGATGGGACAATTGTGGATGAGAGCCTTTACTGTGCTTGTGGGAGGTGCAGATTTCTGATAGGTTAGACTAAATAATTTCAGTAAACTCTGTGGCACAGTGATGCTCCTATTCTCTGGTTCTGGGCCTGGGGTGATTATGACAGGTAGAGAAGTAAGAGAGCTTCATAAAAGAGGTGGTTGGGGGTGCAGGCTCTGGATTGGTCAGTTTGCATTTGAAAAAATACACTCGAGAGCAAGTGGCTTACAATCTCTAGGAAGCATCAGAAGACAGAATACAAAAGGCATGGTTAATATAAACTGTATACCCAGCTCCCCTTCCTCAACCTGGCTACCAAGGTTGGGCTCCAGTAGGCATGTTTGTATAATGTATGCTTGCTCTCTGTTATGATTTGGATGTGAGGTGTCCCCCAAAATATCATGTGTGAGACAATGCAAGTAGGTTGCGAGGAGAAATAATTGGATTATAAAAGCCTTAACTCAATCAGTGAATTAAGCCCATGATTTGATTAACTGAATGGTAACTAAAGGCAGGCAGGGTGTGGCTGGAGGAGGTGGGGCATTGGGGACATGCTTTGGGGGTATGTATTTTATATCTGGCTAGTGGAGTCTCTGTCTGCAGTTACAGACTTTTTTCAGATCATCATCTTTAATCTGCTATCCTCTTCTGCCATGATGTTCAGCCTCCTCCCCGAGGAATGGAGCCGGCCTTTTATGGACTGAGACCTCTGAAATCCTGAGTCCCTAAATAAACTTTTTCTCACCTAAAATTGTTCTTGTCAGGTCTTTTAGTCACAGCACCAAAAAAGCTGATTAAAACACTGACTATGGTTAACTAGTCTGAGGATGCATTTGACCTAAGATACGACATCCAAGAATGTAGAACTACAATGAAAGGGTCCTGGCACGTGGACACTGTTCGGTCATGTTTTCTGCATACACAGGGTAAAGCTGAGAAAGCTGGTTACACAGAGAGGGGAATGCAATAGGTGAGAGGAAAGAAACCCAGGGTCAAAAGAGACAAGATGCACAGAAAGACCACTGTTTAAATTACCTCTCACTTTTCAGTCTCTTTTAACATCATCCTGAGAATGATCTGCATTCTTGACCTTGGGTTTCATAAAATTTCTTATATCCTTAAATAAGCTCCCTTTATCTTTGATGTTATTGGTGATTATAGCAGACCTCACTGACATAGTGATTTCACAGAAACTATTATGACAAAGTATAAAGATCCCCCAAACCAAAAATTAAACCAGTGGAAAGAACTCCAAACAACATATTTTCTTTTTCTGAGCTCCTTTCTGACTTTCCAATCAACAATCTCAAACTCTTCATTTCCCAACTCCTCTGAGGCAGCTTTTCAGACAATTTGAACCATTTGGCTCAAATCCATTGAGATCCATTCTATATTAAACATCCTCATTCCCTCCTTAAAGGCCATCCTGTATGTAGTTGTTCTAGTATGACCTTGGCCCCAATTCTATCGTCAACATACATTTGTTTCTTTCTATTGTCTTGGTTGATATTTATCCAAGGCACATTCCTGTAAAACAATGAAGTTCACATGCATGCAACTGAGCAATGGAGAAATTGGATCTGTATAACACAGAAGTTGTGTTGATTCCTACAGGATTTTTTCCACATTGGAACCAAGGCACGGCCCATGAAAACAGGGCAGTACACTCACAGCTGAGCTCACAGTGAGTCACAGGGGAATCTAGGCAGGCTTAGCTCATGAGTCACTCACTCTTGTTTGCTTTGTTTCTCCATATGCTGCCTTGGGGCAGTATTTATTGATTGCATGCTTCTCCCTACTGGTTGGATACTTTTCCTTGTCTCCAAAATTCTACAACCTCAACTTTTTTATATCACTCTTCCCTCACAATCCCTTACCTCCCACCCATCTTACTTTTTCTTCAAGGTAAAGTTGCACATTTATAAATTTCCTCTGTTTATCAGGATTTGGGAAACTTTAAATTGTGTTAGGATTTTAATCATGCTCATATTAGTGCTGTTTGACTATTTATGTATGATCATAGCAGATTGTCCAACCCAATGCCCTCTTCATATTCTTCAAAATATGAAGTTTTCAGAAGCACACATATTATGTTATCGGAAATATTCTCTATAAATGTCTGTGTGTTCCATCAAATAGAATAGACAAGAAAATTAGTTTCTAGCCCTAACTTAATATTTGGGCACATACAAATAGATTTTATTATAACCTATTTTTGTTTGGTTCAACTAGATATAACTAAATATAACTTGGAATTTCACATCTACTTCTTTCAAGTAGCATACCTGAAGCTTATATTTCTTATACATTATTATATATTCATTCCAACATTTCAGGACTGAAGAGCACATCTTTTAATTGTATCAGGGAAAATAAGAAAATGATGCATACATGAGTATAAATTAGAGTCATTGATAAACATTAATATTTACTTAGAATAGAAAATAATGTGTAAAATATACATTGATAAAAATTAAAACACTATATTGTCACAAATACTTTGTGCAATGATCTTACTGATCCCAGTAATAAGTGTGGAGAAGTTCATTATGATTGAAACAAATTCTAATTAGAAATTACATGAATTGAGGATAATGTGAGCATTCAGGTTTATAGTTGTCTTCATTTGAATTTAGAGATATTTCAGGGCTGTTTAAGACTTACTAAAATGTCTGTTCAAGTAATTACTTTTTCTTAACATTTTGAATGCACCAAGTCTCATCATTGTGCTTGGATCATAATAAAGCATAAACACATTAATTAGAATATTTCATTTACGATTATGATTAAAATGACATCTTCAAATTGTAGACCTTTTAACATTAAAATGCTAATTTTCACAATTATTGAAAGATAAAGAGTATCTGATATTTTCTAGGTATATAACAAATGGTTTTCTTGAATTTGATATTAAAGTAATTAGATCCATCCATGGCTTTGATTTTTTAATTTAAAATAGCTGATGAAAGATATAATAAACTCAATCACATACTCCTTTTGTTTAAGAAATGGCACTGGGCCAGGAATATGAACTATTCCCTGATTGAACAAGAAGTAAATACAGTGGCTGAAGGCATGGGGAAGAGCAATGAGCTCGGTTGACCACAGCAATGAGGCCTCTCTCTTGAAACCTGCCTCAAATCAAGGCCAGCAGGAAAGGGAAGTGAGGGCTTGGCCTGTCATTGACAGGAAGTACAGGGTCAATGCCATATGGACTATCTTCGTCTCTTAATGTGGAATTTTGTTCCTGATTAACCTTATTCACCCTGAGTACTTTCCTCACAAGGCTGGGACCAAGAATGCCAGATGCCCTTTCTTATCATTTAGAATCTAAAGGTAAGTATACTCCCTCCTATATCTTTAGGTTGAATAAACCTACAAAGGATTAATAGCTTGGTTTTCATTTCCTTTCTGTCTTTATGTAAGCAAATACAAACCTTAGGGTGTAGCCTTAAGTACAATAATGTACTTGCCTCCAAGGTTACAACCTCATGTCAAATATAACTCTCTCTATGTAGAATTACTCTATAATAGCTCTATCTCTAAGTGATGTCCTTCTACATCAGAGATTGTATTGTGTAGTAGTTAGGATCGACTATATTATATCACACATAAAAAGTAATCCATAAATCTTAAAAAAAAAGTGTGTGTGTGTGTGTGTGTGTGTGTGTGACTCAGCTATACATTATCCAAAACGAGTTGGCATAGGGAGACTCTTCTATACACACTGAGGAGGACTAGTCAAATGCAGATGTACCATCTGGAACAAGAGGCTTCTTGTAATACACAAGGGGAGACCTGGAGAGATTTGTTTTTGTATCTGTAATAAAACAATTCTATAGCCATGGGGATTGCACACCAGATTTTTAATGCTTCAAACTGGAAGTGATATATGTTGTTTCTCACAGCATACTGGCCAGGACTCATTCACATGAACTCATTTAAGTGAAGAAAATATATGAGGAAAAATATGCATAATTTGACAACAGGAAATATCTCTACCACATATGGCAGCAAGCTAAAAGCAATGCAGTATTTGTTAATAAATCAATGACAATGATATTACCAATTACCATTTGTCATTTTGGATAAAAAATCACAATTTTCTTTTTCTTTTTTTTTTTTTGTTTTAGTACTAGGGGTGGAACCCAAGGGCACTTAACTACTGAGCCACATCCCCGGCCCTTTTTTGTATTTTATTTAGAGACAGGGTCTCACTGAGTTGCTTAGGCCCTCACTATGTTGCTGGGGGTGGCTCTGAACTTGCAATCCTCCTGCCTCAGCCTCCCAAACTGCTGGGATCACAGGCTGCCTGCAGCATTGCACCTGGCAAGAATCACAATTTTTGAATCAATAAAAAATCAGTTACTTTCATGGACAAAAAAACCAAAATTACTAATGTTTTCATCAACATATAACATCTATTGTTTAGTGACCATAACCATGAAGAGTCACTATTCAAAGCACACGGCATATATTGACTTGTTAAATCCTTATAAAATATATATGAGCTTACATATGAGCATGCTCTTGATATTAATATGTACATTTAACAAGAAAATACAATCAGGATATGTTAATTTGAACAGAATCTTTTAAAATATGACTTTGCTACTTTTTTTAATCCATAAAAGATTTACAAAAATGTAGTTACTTTGGATAAAACTAATTTTTTTTTCACTTGAGAAGCAGTGGGCATTTCAAATAGCCAACAAGTAAAGCTTAATTCAAAGCACCAGGTTTAATTTAAAGATAGGAATTGGCTCTGACATAAAGAGTAAATTTTTAAAATTTTATCAATTCAGGCAGAAAATTTTTGCTCTAGGTACAAAAGCTACAGTGCTGTGTACTAGGAAACCTCAAATAAAAATAGCCCTATGTCATCAGGTACAGAAAGAAACTGTTATAACTTGGATCTGGTTCAAGTTTTATAACACTTATAAATAAGAGGTTTATTTTCCTTCCCCTCCTTCCTCTTAAAAGTTTTCCTGAATCCAAAACAAGTTTAGAACAATAACAATTGCTTGAATATTAAAAAATTTTAAAATGAGATTTATGATGTTGTAAAATAACACTAATGACATACCTGTTATCACCTATTTACATTCAATGGCCTTTGAAAAATAATTGACAAACTAGGTATTACAGCATAGTTATCTACTGGATGTCCTTCAACACTTTGGCAAAGTATGTCCTGTTTCCCCAAGGATACAAAAAGGAGGGCTTCTTTCCCAGGTCTTTTAGCTGGGGCGCAACTGCTGCACAAGCAGATGAGACTTTATCCATCTTGGACAGCTTCCCTGAGCAATGTGGGACCAGCTTACCACCAATTTTAGGCTGCTTCTTTGGTTCCTTACTGCCTTATGTAAGGAATACATTTGTCTCACGTAACTTGTCATGGGTGTTAGTGTTCTATCACACTGGACTCAGACAAGTTGGTAACTACTGTATATTGATTCTACTTTGCAGATACATTGGTGCTAAGTGGCTGATTTTAGCACGTATTTATCAAGATTTTGGTAGTATCCTATGACACCATAGCTAAATATGGCTAGGTGTTTGTGCCACAAAGAATCAGCATGGAAACCAACAGAGCTGGTATCATTTAGTGTGACTTCTGGACACCTCACTTTTCCAGAGTTGTTGGGATTAAATTAAATTCAATGGTAATAATGAGGATCATGATGATGCAAATCATAGCTAACATTTATTAGGTAGTAACCATGAAAAGTTACGGCTCAAAGCACCTGGCATATATTAATTTTAAATCCTCGTGATCACCTTATAAGGTAAGTTTTGTTTTTATTCCCATAAATAAAATGAGGCACAGATTGGATGGGACTTGTTCAATCTCACACAGCGAGAAATGCCTTAGTACAGAGCAGGCATTTCTGATGACAAGGTTCTTCACAACGAGTACCAAGGCTAGCTGACCCCTTGATCGCTTCGGCAATATATTTCCATCTCCTTGCTGGTCCCTAGATCTGGGTTGTTCTTCCCTGAGATATTTGCATAGTTGCTTTCTCATTTTATGTAGGACTTTACTCAAATGTGTAACTTTTGAAGAGACTGTTTCTGACCACTCTTATCAAGGTAGTAATTCTCTGTCACTTTCTTCCTATATCATTCAGGACATCTGTCACCATTACATGGTGTAATATTACAAATTACTTTATCATCTGCATCTGCCACCAGAATGTAACTTCCTCAGTAAAAGAACTCTTTCTGTCCTGAATTTTCACATTTAATACCAAGAGTTAAATATATATATA
>NW_026000016.1:89753-173932 GCF_001458135.2 Marmota marmota marmota
TATATATATATATATATATATATATATATATATATATATATATATATATATACACTCTCTCTTTATCTATCTGTCCACCCATCCATTTACCCATCCTTCCATCCATCTATCTTTCCTTCTACCCATCTATCTGCTAATTAATCATTTTTCTGCCCTTACAATATAAAGTGCTACACATTATTTAACCATTCACTATTAAAATATGTCACTTTTAGTTACTTCACTAGGGTAAGACATTTATTATTTTTTTCTACTTTTTGTTTCTTTTTCTCACACTTACTTCAAAAGAAAATCCTGAGCAATCTGAATGCAGCATTTGGAACACTCATAGTTTGAGCAGAAATATAGCTTTTCATCTTAACTAAGAAGGTAAGTTTTAAATTCAAGCTCTACAGGGTTCTGTTTATACATTTATTTATTCTTGAACTTTATATGGGGCAATCACTGTTTTGTGATCTCCCAGGTTCAATTTGAATCCAGAGTGATTCTGCACTGAAATCATTACCATCATGCCACTATTTTTCACTCCAGATCAATTACTGTTTAAAGGACACTTAGGAGCCATACACAGAGTTTTTTAAGAGGAAAAAATGAAAGATGTGAAATTGACTATAATAAAAAAATGATGTCTTTTCAAAGTATGTGTGAAAACAATGCATTAGACATCTAAAATTATAATTATGCTGGATTCTTTTATTTCATTCTCAAGGTATTTCTTTTCATGTTTAGGATTATTTGCGGGGGGATATGATGTGGTTTGCTACTTATGAATTTAAAGAGAAAGACAGAATAGCTGCTGTCTACTTATCAGATTTTATTGAATTCTGGTCACATTTCCTATTCCCTAAATTATTTATTCCTATTTCATGAACTGAAAGTTGGTCATTATTCAATTGAATTTTTCTTTGTTCAGTAGAAGAGTCAATATCTTAGATAATTATTGAATCCTACCTTGAGTTCCTAGGTTTACCAGTATCTTGGAGGGAGTTTACAGAGGAGTCTTGGAAATAGAAAACCCAAGGATCACAGAGCCAAACAGAATCAGATCCTGAATGATAGTATAAAAAAGCTAATAAGGATATTAGCTTGTCCAAAAAGGAAGAGATGCTTTTTAGTGTGTTCTTGGACCACAGAAAATGTCTATGTTTTTGCTTTAGTTATTCTTTTAGAAAGTAAAAAACCAAAAATTGATAGTAAGCTTAAGATAGTACCATCATGTATTTAGAACGTTAAAAAATAAAAAATAAAAAGGAATATATATAGCTTTATTCTGACCATTTACTAAATATTCTTTAATAAACTGAGTAGTAAGTTTATGAATAGAAAGTAAAGTATATCTATTAAAATGAAAAAACAGGGCTGAGATTGTGGCTCAGCGGTAGAGCGCTTGTAGCACGTGTGAGGCCTTGGGTTCGATCCTTAGCACCACATAAAAATAAATAAGTAAAATAAAGATATTGTTCCAACTACAACTAAAAAATAAGTATTACAAAATCTGAAAAAAAAACACATTTTATTTGCAGGAAAAATAGATAACCATTAAATATATATCATGCATATGTACATGTACATATATATGTATACATATATGTGTGGCATGCACACATTATATCATGTATACTGTATATCATACTTATTTCCTTACTTCCACTCCAAATTTTAATCTTGATGATTCGGGAATTTAAAATACATACATACAGACCTCAGATTTAAGTCAGATTATCATGGAGCAATCACAGATTATTAAGAGAGTTCATGGGTCTAGACAGTTCCTGCCCCATAGACCCGAGGATCTATTCATTCTCCCAGTGGATAAAACCCTCCTCAGTGCTGCTACCCTCCAAACCACCTGGCTGTGTTTTCCAATGATTATCTGTTAGCTCCCTCCCCATGCTATGGCCTTTTTCCTTTAGACACAAATAGCACCCAGGTCTTGCTGCTGTTTGCAGGTTGTTCCCATTGATTTTTATCTTGGGCTTTAGAGGGGAGTATTCTTAAATAATTTTGTGTGTAAGGTTTTTCCATGGCTGGTTGACTTTGTTAACCAGGTGCTCTGTTTTGATGTGAAGACTTGGGAGACACTGAAAGCTATTCTGTCACTTTCATACCATCTTTCAGAATTTACTCTCATTTCTTTTTATTATTTTAAAGAGGTCCACTGATTTACCATTTATAATTAAGATGTCATTAAGTTCACCTATATAAAGCCATATAAAGTTTAACATTTAATGACTTTAGTGTATTTATGAAGTTGTGGAACGATCACCGCAAACAATATTATAATATTTTCATCTTCTTATAAAATAAACCTTATAAATCATTCTCTCAGCCACACATAATTTCTAATCTACTTTCTATTTATACATTTACATAATCTAGACATTTCATATATGAGGTGTCATAAATCGCATTTTTTCCCTGTGTTTTAGATGGAATATGACAGAAATAAACATTATTTTTTTAAGTTCTATATCTCAACTGGAGAATGGCAACAATTTCACAATAAATTTTATGATGACCTATTTATATATGATTTCAAATTAGTTTCCTAATAAAAGGCAATAAAGCAAGCTTTGAGTATGTGATACTTTGAGTATGTGATACAGTAACTTTGCAATGTACCAAGAGTACATTGAATAAAAGCTTCTTTCTTTCTTTCTAAAATCTTAGAAAAAAACTTTTGAAGAATTTTTCCTCTTCAAGTTGCAAAAATCATTTACAAGAACTTCACATGTAGTAACATATTTAATGTTCACAGAAACCTATGATGGGACTACCTGTTTATCATCTTAATTTTACTGATATGGAAACTGAGGCAAAGTGAAATGATGAAATTTCCCCAAGCTAAGTGGCTGAGCCAGATTCCACACCCTGGTATTTTGTTTCAAAGACTCCTTGTTCTTAACTATATGCTAAGTGCCTCCCTGACTTATAGGTGTTCTGTCAAATACCATTCTCTTCTCAACCGGCAACAGTGGAAAACAACTAAGGGTAACGTAGTCAAAGCTTCTTCCCATTGATCATCAGACATATGAGTGTCGTATATCTTAAAACTAGGGGATTTCCAATATCATTGGTTTGAGTTCCATTCATAGTTTCCAAAGTTTCTCATAATACTTACAAATAATTAGTTCTATCTTAAGTAAGAAGTACTTTGAAAATACTCCTTATTGTATCATACTAAGCTACTGAAAACCAAGGACTCTATTGGTGTATTCAATATTGATTGATCATATTCAACTGCAAGTGACAACATAATTTCTCTTTATTGAAAACATAGAAAGCATGTTAGACTTAAATATAGTTTACCAATAAGTATAAGACATTAAAATGTCACCCAAATAAGATAAGTATCGGATTAAGTGGAATAAAATTACTTATCGTTACATAAATTATCAAACGACTTTAAAACAGGGAAGGGAAAAAACAGGGCAAATTTTTACATGAGCCAGGAAAAGCTGGAATAATAACTCTCAGTTCCCTTCTGTCCTGAATCAACCCATCTAGGAAGCATTCTCCTTCCCTTGAGAGGAAGGAATTCTTGTTAAATAAAAGCTTCTTTCTTTCTTTCTAAAGTCTTGGAAAAAAAAACTTCTGAAGAATTTTTCTTCTTCAAGTTGCCAAAATCATTTATAGATTGAGTTACAAATTATAATAGAAAATCAACATATTACTAGGAAATTGACTAGGAAAGAATTTAAGAAGCACATTCTCAGGTCTAACATTCCCTTTTCATGATTATATGTGCGGAACCACATTTCCTTTGACACTCTACCCCAAACAGCTTCCAGCTTAGATTTTGACTCCTGCATAGCAACAGATACTGAGCTATATGTTCCCTGGATCCTCAGGGGCACATGAGTTATGGTCTTATGTAACATATACAAGGTAGCTGAGTAGCATCCACCTTTTCTGGAAAGCAGGGTTGGGGGTAAAATTTTAAAGGATTTATTTCTTGTGAAGCAGAAACCTTTGAAGCAGCACTGCTCATAAAAAGAACAGATGCTATAACATCACCAAAAACCAAAGTTGCATTTTTGAACTGCCTGAGTGAAAAGATATTTTAATACGAGAGCAACAATAAAATTAAACAGTATTCAGGTTTAGCTCTTCAGTCCCAGAGACTCGCCGCCAAGTGAATCAGTATAGCAAACCACAGAAGGCACATCCTTCATCGGCAGAATGTATCACAGGACTATTTTGGAAATCAAATGGAATAATTCCCCCTAAAGAACTCTGCAAACTATGGAATTGTACAAATGTATTTATAATTATTTTTGACATTTTCTGGATAGTTTTATAAATAAAATCTCAGTGTAGTTGTATTTCACATTTAGAAGTACGATAAAGGATAGCAAATTTTTTTCAAGTTATTGTTTGTTCACATGCTGGAGTAGCATTTTTAAATCTCCTGAGCATAGTTTTCAACACAAGTTTTGCTTGAATTTATTTCTCAGCTTCTAATCTTTTTTACTGGTTCATTTTTCACTAATTTAAGCTTAATGAAATGGATGTAATTTTTTTTTCTTTTTTTGGTCCCAGGGATTGAACTCAGTTATGCCTAACCACTGAGCCACAATCCCAGCCCATTTTATTTTTTATTTTGAGACAGGCTTTTACTAAGTTACTTAGGGCCTCACTGAGCTGCTGAGGCTGCTTTGAATTTGCAATCCTCCTGCCTCAGCTTCCTGAGCCACTGATATTATAGGTGTACATTACCATGCCCTGCTGGTTGTAAATCTTAAACTTATATTTTACAGTGTGTTGAAAAAAAATTCAAAGAATACATCCACGTGTTAGGGGATAGTGTGGAAAGAAGAGGGAGTCCTTTCTGTAACTGATGAATGGAAAGGTATTGCTATCATCTGCATATTTATTTTCTCCCTAAATTTATATTTTGAACTCTTAACCTACAAGATGATATTATTAGGAAGTAAGGCCTTTTTCAGGGAGTTTAGGTCATGGGAACTGAGCCTTCACTAATGGAATCAGTATCTTTATAAAATAGGCCCAGCGAAGCTTATTTGCCCTTCCAGAATGTGAGGACACAATAAGAGAGTTGTGTAAGCAAGAAATAAGCCCTCACACAACATGGGATCTTCCAGCTCCCCACCTCCCAACCAGTCTGGGACTTTCCAGCCTCAAGAACTGTGAGAAATAATTTTAATAATTTTCGGTTGCTGATAAGCCACCCAGCTTATGTTATTTTGTTACAGCCTGTCAAATGGACTAATACAGAGGTTAGCTCTTAACTGTGTTGCAACATGTGTTCTATCTGTGAAACAATTTGTATGTGTATTCAAAGTACACAACAGAGCCTTTTATAACTGTGCTTCCAAATAGAAATGCTCTCCAGAAACTTACCAGTTGTGCAATTTGTAAATTCGATATCATCAATTGCAGCTCCTCCTCCCAGGTCCCTTGTCCTGATACCTTGAAAGATAACTTCAAAGTTTCTCCGCTTTCCTAGCAGAATGACAGCTTTTTGCCACTGATTACTAGGGTTCTGCCTGCTTTCTTGCCATACTTCTGAGAGTCCTTTATCTGTCTGAAGTTAAAGAGGGAAATAATTAAAAACAACAATGACAGCATTAATAATAATTACCCAGTTATTTAGCACAAAACCAACTGACCATGAAAACTTGAAAAACATTGGAACATTGATAAAATGTCTTTAACAGAGTTTATCATTTAAGATTAGTTCCCCCCAAAACAGTATTTGGTGCTAGGTCACTTTGATTTTAGGATAAATATATAGGGCCCTTGTCTGAAACTTGTAATCGAAATATTGGAATAGAGGGGAGCATTTAATAGAATAGCATCCAGAAAATCAAATGAGCTATTCCAACAGATTAATACTGTACCACTATGAAATATATAATTTACAGGTACTTTGAATAATATAAACCAAAAAGAAAAATAAATGTCTATTAAAGAGGGGATTCGAAAAGTTATAAATTCATGTTTTCATGCTTTGAAAAAATTAATATTAAAAATATGAGTAATGTCTTGTTCTGTTGCAGGAGAAATAGATATTATATCATATGATTCTTTCTCTGGGTGATAGAAAGTGTAACTATGTATCGATTAACTTAAAATTTACTTTGAAAAACAATTATAAATTTATAGATAGATCCTTCAGCATTTTTCTGAAAACAATGACGAATCTCTATACTCAGAGTCAAGTGACTTCTACATGGAAGGGGATGGGAAATTCACACTTAATTAATGAAATGTCATATTTTTCTGACAACTAAAGAGAAGTTCTTTTTAAGGTTAGTCTTTGATTCACAGTGATGTTTTAGTGATTTGGAATCAAAGAGATTATTAGTTAAATTAAAGATTAAAGTAGAGGGGTCTGTCTGACACTTACCAATATTAGAGGCATGAATATTGATGAAAGCCTTTCTTAATTCATAAACTTTATCAACTTTCCCTATGCATCTGCCGTCACAGTTACAAAACCACTCATCAGGTATACCAAGCCCCCAAAGATTTTCAACAAATAACATCAAAAAGAGGGTTCATGTTTCCTTTTAACCAATAAAATATGAATCATTTGTTAAATCTTACAACTGGGCTTCTAGTAAAACAAAAAAGAAAGAAAAGAACAGACTTAAATATTCACTGTGATTTTATGTGATAGAAAAGAAAATGAGGGTAAATGATTTTGGAAAACATTCATGAGTATAAAATAGAATTTTATTATATTTGCTATTGTTTTAATTTGGATATAACATCAACTCTTATGCCTATAACTACCAGGTATTCATCCAAATGAACAAAGGAGATTTATTTAGCAAATATTTAATGCTTATATGTTGCTAGTTGCAGATTTATATACTTTGGGTAAAAAAAAAGAGAATATAGGAAGCCTATCCTATAGGAGAATTAATCTAATATAGAATTTATAAAAAATAAATCACTATGAAATTGTTCTCTCTCTCTCTCTCTCTCTCTCTCTCTCACACACACACACACACACACACACACACACATACACACACATACACAAACACATCCTTAATGAAGAAAAAAATTTTGAAAACTGATCATATAGTCAACTTGCAAATTTTTTTTCCATTTACAGGGCTCCTTTACTTACTTACTTGATATGTGGATTTCAACTCATTTTAAACCAAGAAAGACAAAAATTTCTCCCTTTTAACCCACTCATGTGAACTTTATTTCTTTAGTGCTGCCAGAGATTGAACCCAGGGCCTCCTGCATGCTAGGCAAGTACTCTACCAATAAGCTACATCCCTAGCCCTTATGTACATTTTAAATTGAAGACTTCAAGAAAATAAACATATAAAAAGTGATTAAACACACTAATAATAGTAAAAAAAAATAGGCACAAATACCAAAATGGTTAAATTACAGAAACTGGAGAAGTGTTATGTATTCAATATCATGTTTTCCCCAGCCTGGAATTGATTCCCCACACAGTGTGTATACTGGCCCTGAGCCTTCTGCATTGCACATTTGCTTTTGTAGTCAAAGTGTTGGCTGTCATACTTTACACCGTCGTTCCTTTTTGGTCATAGGAAGGAAAGCAACAAAAAGTACTAAAAAATATAAAGCCACTTCAAATATAAAGGCATATTAATAGACAGAACCACTTGGAACTTCAGTATCATGTTTAAAGTGAATATCTAAACTTTTCACAAAGAATTAGTCCATTTTCCTTAAACTACTTAAGCAATCCTTCCTTTCTCCACTTATATCTTTATCATAATACAGATGTAGAGTTTCTATGTCAGTCTCTGTTCTAGTCATCCAAGTATCATACCTACTCAGTTACTATATTATCTTTTTTTTGGAAAGATTTTAGTGGAGTTGCTTTTTCACGTTCCTCCTGGACATTACATATAATTATATAAAAATCTAAGAAGGCTTTGAAAAGTAGAGAGAAGAAGGTAGACCTCAAGATGGTGAATTGTCAATGTTTTCTTTTTTCATCACGTACCCCAAGTAAATTATTAAAAACTAGCAACCTGGGAACTCCAACAATCACACAGACTTCTCTTTCTAGCCAAAGGACTAGGAAAGGGCAAGTCTAATAAGAAAGAAAATACTTGAACAATAACTGTTCTATCACAACCAGACATCAGTGGAAAACCAATCTGATTCTCACCCACACACCAAAGGCTGAGCAGAGAAGCCCGACTTCCATCCCTGTCAGGCTATACCAGGGTCCCCAAAACATCCCCCCAAGATATTCTCAAATAAAGGAAAACTAAGACATTCATCACAATATTGTGGTCTTATCGTTTTGAAGTGCTTGCCATTTCTTTCTGCAAGGGAACTCTGCCAAAAACAAGTCACACTTTCTTTGCTAATATTTATAACCGTTTTCTTTTCAATTTTTGCGGTGACCAGGATTGAACTAAGGGTCACACCCATGGTAAACACGTGTTCTGCCATTGAGCTATATCCTAGTCCCTACAGAAGTTTTAATATTTGAAGAATCATTATACTCTTCCTCAAATACTCCTTTAAATCTAATTTTCATGACATTCTAGAAATGCAGAAACTATAGAAATGGTAAAGAATTCAGGGGTGCCAGTGGTCTGGGAGAGATGGAAAGAGACTTCAATAGGAGAAGCACAGGGAAACATTTTATGAGAGGAAAAACTTCCCTATATATTACACAATAATAAATGTAAGCCATTGGGCATTTATCAAAACCCATGTCACTTTACAACACAAAGACTAAACTTAGTGCATATGATTAGAAAAATAAAATCACTCAAAAATTTGAAATATCCCAGGAAAAAATGCAGAATCTGACAAATCAGTCTAAACAGGACAAAGGTGTGAAAAACCTCACTAAGGAGACGAGGGAATTAAATTTGGAAATGAGTAGGGCTTATAAAAATAAAAGGAAAAGGAGATGCACATAGGCATTCTGCAAAGCTGCAAGAGTTCTGAAATACCCTAAAGATGTACAGTAGAACTGAAAAAAATAATTACATTTCTGGAAGATGATGGGAGCCAGGTTTCCAGTGTTCCAGTGAAAGGTTACAGATAAGCTAAGGGAGGAGCCTAAAATGACCCATGTGGTAAGGGAGTATGTTTGGAAACGGCATGATTTGATATTTAGATTAGTATAAACACGAATGGTTACATATAGAAATATTTATAGATACATGCATATAAACAGAAATATATGTTTACAGATTAGTAACCACACACACACACACACACAATCAGCTTAGAGGCCCTACAAGCAATAAGACCTGACTTAGTGCTCAGATCTGGTTTCTAAAACCAATTTCCAGTAAAAAGAACTGGGGCCCTTGGAGAAATAGCTGATTCTGAACTGGCTCAGGAAACACACAGAAGCCTTAGCTAGAAGGTGAGCAAGAGCTTAAATAGATACCCCAAATGATAGGGGGTATGTAAAAGTGATACAGAAGTCAACTAAAAGAAGTCTCAGTGCCCAAAGAAAGAACTTGAACAACAAAATAAATAATGTATTATTGAACTACAATGTCCAGTGTACAAGAAATACCAATGGATCCATACTAATATAAACAAATGGTTGAATAAATAAGTAATAGGAAGAACAGATAAACCCCCCCACACTGAAGGATTCTGAATAATTTGCATAAATACTCCAATGTTAAGCAGGTGGAGTGTAAATTGCTACTCCTTCAGTGTAGACTGCATGCAGTGACTCTTTTAAAAAAGAGGACAATATGAAAAGGGAGGGGAAACCTGACACTATTTCAGGCCAGGTGATCAAGGTTGATATCACCAGTTATATCTCATTTTGGTAGCATGCATCCTTGATAAGCTGTGAAAACAATGGCACCGCTGTGGTATCACTCTCCCAAACATATTACCCAAATCCAGAGGGAAAAGCACCTGATGATTAAATACAGTGAATGGAGAGTCTTCAAAATATCTGGTCACTACTTCTCAAAACTGTCCACATCATCAAAATGAGAAAAATCTGAGAAACTACTACAAACAAGTAGAGGCCAGGAAATACAAGTAATACAAGGAAAATAGGACATTAGGGGCAAATGAGGAAATCTGGATTAAAAAAATAGACTTCAGTTACTAATAAAGTCCATTATTGGCTTATTTATTGAGACTAAGGTACTGTTCTAATGTAAGATGTTAATAACAGGAAAAAAAGAGTGTGGGTCAAAAACTGTTCTAAAATTTTAAAAATCTATTAAATATTAAAAATCTTCTCTTATTACATGAGCATTTTATGCATTATGAATATTATATATGCAAATTATGTAATTCTCGCAAGTAACAAGAATTTATCAAATCAAATCTAAGAAAGTCAGAAAAAGTAAGCACTATTTGACTTTTGTTCATTTTTAATGTAGAAGAAAGCATAGTTTCTTTTATTTTAACATTTGGTGAGCAAGTTTTTTTATTTTATTTTTATTTGTTCTTTTTACATATACATGACAGTAGAGTGTACTTTGACATGTTGTACATACATGGAGCATAACTTATTCCAATTAGGATCCAATTCTTGTGGTTTTATATGATGTGGAGATTCACTGGTTGTGTATACTGGTTTCACTGATTGTGTTATGACCAATTCATTCTACTGTCTTTCCTATTCCTATCCCCACTCAGTTCCCTTCATTCCCATTTGTCTAACCTAATGAACTTCATATCTTCCTCTCCCTACACTCCCTTGTTTTGGATTAGCACATAGTTTTTCAATAATCTAATTAAATAAAATTCTTTTGTGTCTGCTATGTCCATGGATTGTATGTGCCATAATTTTTTAATTCCATCAATTGAAAAAAACATTATAGGTTATTTGTTTTTTTGGTGTTTAAGTCTTTGAGTTCTTTGTATACTCTGGAGATTAGCACTCTATCTGATGTGTGAGGGGTAAAAATTTGTTCCCAGGATGTAGGCTCCATATTCACCTCACATATTATTTCTCTTGCTGAGGAAAAACTTTTTAGTTTGAATTCGTCCCATTTGTTGATTCTTGCTTTTAACTCTTGTGCTATAGGTGTCCTATTAAGGAATTTGGGGCCTACCCCCACATGATGGAGATTAGGGCCAACCTTTTCTTCTATTAGACGCAGAGTCTCTGATCTGATTCCTAGCTCCATTTTGAGTTAACTTTTGTGCATGGTAAGAGAAAGGGATTCAATTTAATTTTGTTGCATATGGATTTCCAGTTCTCCCAGCACCATTTCTTGAAGATGCTATCCTTTCTCCATTGCATGCTTTTAGCACCTTTGTCTAATATAAGGTAGTTGTAATTTTGTGGATTGGTCTCTGTGTCCTCTATTCTGTACCATTGGTCTACCAGCCTGTTTAGGTGCCAGTCCCATGCTGTTTTTGTTACTATTGCTCTGTAGTATAGTTTAAAATCTGGTATTGTGATACCACCTGTTTCACTCTTCCTGCTTAGAATTACTTTAGCTATTCTGGGTCTCTTATTTTTCCATATGAATTTCATGATTGCTTTTTTTATTTATAACCCAATCAACAAATGGACCAAGGACCTGAACAGATACTTCTTAGAAGAGGATATACAATCAATTAACAAATACATGAAAAAATGCTCACCATCTCTAGCAATCAGAGAAATGTAAATTAAAAACTACTCTAAGATACCATCTCACTCCAGTAAGATTGGCAGCCATTATGAAGTCAAACAACAATAAGTGCTGGCGAGGATGCAGGGGAAAAGTACACTCATACATTGCTGTGGGACTGCAAATTGGTGTAGCCAATTTGGAAAGCAATATGGAGATTCCTTGGAAAGCTGGGAATGGAACCACTATTTGACCCAGCTATTCCCCTTCTCGGACTATACCCAAAAGACCTAAAAAGAGCATACTACAGGGACACAGCCACATCAATATTTATAGCAGCACAATTCACAATAGCTAGACTGTGGAACCAACCTAGATGCCCTTCAGTAGATGAATGGATAAAAAAAAATGTGACATTTATACACAATGGAATATTAATCAGCACTAAAAAATAACAAGATCATGGCATTTGCAGGAAGTTACATTAGAGCATATTATGCTAAGTGAATTTAGCCAATCCCTAAAAAACAAATGCCGAATGTCTTCTCTGACATAAGGGAGGTGACTCAAAATGGGATAGGAAGGAAGAGCATGAGAAGAAGATTACCACTAAATAGGGAAGAGAGGTGGGAGGGAAAAGGAGGGAGAAGCGGAATCGCACGGAAGATGGAAGGAGACCTCATCATTATACAGAATACATGTATGATGTTGAGGAAAAAAAAAAAGAAGTGTGTCACATTAGATTGGGTAGAGAGATGGGATGGGAGGGGAGGGAAGGGGAAGGGGAGATAGGAACAGCAGCAGAATAGAATAGACATTATGATTGCTGTGTGTATATAGGTGACTCTATGACCAGTGTAATTCTGCTATCTGTACAATCAGAAAAATGGGAAATTATACCCCATTTGATTCAAATGTATGAATTGTCAAGATCATTGTAATGTCATGTGTAGCTAATAAAATAAAGAAAATAACATACTTAAAAAAAAAAAACTCCACAGAAAAACAGCATCCTCCGTGGGTTGCCAACCAGAATTACATCAAACAATTTTAAAAGAACTGGGAACTTCTTATCAATCCTCCCTTACTTTGTCTCCCTAGCAGGATGTTCAGTGGCTACTCAGCCTGAGCAATTGTACCAATTCATTAAAAATAAATAAATAAAGACCCCACTAAAAAAATTTTGATTATGTATCTCTCAATTTATTTTGTCATCTAAATAAAAAAAACATTATTGGAACAGAGAGTAGAATAAATCTAATGTAATTTTCCTATGTGCACATATGAAAATACCTTGTGCCCACTGACA
Organism: Marmota marmota marmota; assembly: GCF_001458135.2. Taxonomy (NCBI): domain Eukaryota; kingdom Metazoa; phylum Chordata; class Mammalia; order Rodentia; family Sciuridae; genus Marmota; species Marmota marmota. The sequence continues at coordinate 102,600 of NW_026000016.1, forward strand.
AGAATGGAGTTCTAATTAGAGTAAGATATGTTCTATGCTTGTATAATTTTATGAAAATGAATTGTATTATCATGTATAACTAAGAAGAACCAATAAAAAAGAAAAATCATTACATTTAAATAAACATAATGCTCACAAAATATTAAGCATGTAAATGATATAAAAGAAGATTCAATGCCATACAAGAATCCTTTTAAATCTAACAACAAAAGAAAATCATTTCATATGTGTTTCAACGGAATCACTGCATAGTCCCCAGTTTTATTTCCTGCCAAGGGAAAGACTAGAATGTAGAATATTTCAAGCCACATAGATGGTTTTACTTACATTAAAATCCTTCACACTTAAAATAAAATATATTTAAAATATCTTTTAAGAAATGGAAAAGAATGGATAAAATTTTGAATATCTGTATCTATATATATGTGTATATATGTGTGTGTGTATTTCTTTAAGTAATCTAAAATATTAAGTATCTGAAAAAAAGTGAGTACCAGTAATTTATTGTTTATTTAGTATTTATTGTTTATTCCTTAAATTGTAAATATATCAAAAATTAATTTATATATGCTAATGCTATTTTGATTCTCAAAAAAGTGAAAACAAATATAGATTATTTAAAATTTGCATAAGATCTCTTACTCAAAACTCTCTTACAAACAGCTAATATAATTAGAAGACAAATCTGAAGTCAGTGGCTCTGGTTTTTACAGGAAATTTTCTACCTTAAAAGAATAATTTAGAGGGTTAAACTAATTTACTCATTGGGTAGATATTTGCAATTATAGACATTTTCAAAAATATTTTACATGTGTTGTCAAATTATTTTAAACAGGCAGTAGACCCTCACTTGTTTGATAGAATAACATTCCTTTAAATTCAAAACATTTATTTCCTGACAATTTTCTTTGAAAATTTGGGCAACTAAAATGGGACCCTCAGGTGACTTAGGCAGTTTAATGCAAAGCATTATAAATATGAGTGAAACTGAAGTTATACAAATCACTTTTTGTAATCACTTTCATTTTTTTACTATACCAATCTTTGTTTCCCAGGATTTCAAACCACAGAATCGTAAACTCTTTCACATTCTATAATAGAAAATTTAGCTTGTTTCTATTCATACAAACACACACATGACATAAAGGCCCCTATATACAAGTATATGTTTGTTTTTGTAATATCACAGCTAGCAAAAGGCCTGCAAAGTTGCTCCTTTGGGATTAAGAGGTACATTCTTTCAGGGATTGTTTTGTTTTGGTACTGGGGATTGAACCCAGGGGCCCTTAACCCCTAAACCATATCCCCAGCCTGTTTTATATTTTGTTTAGGGACAGGGTCTTGCTAAGTTGCTGAGGAACTTGCAATCCTCCTGCCTCAGCCTCCAAGCCACTGGGATTACATGCACATGCTACCATGCCCTGCAAAAGCCACATTCTTAATATGGTATAAAGAGATTCTCACGCTGCTGGTCACATCTGTCCACAAAGCAGTCATGATATCCTCAAGCACAACTTATTTGATCTTTTTTCATTCTCCACACAGTTGTTCACTGTTGAGAGCCACAGCCAAAGGGGCCCCAGCAAACTTCCAGCTGCCAGCAAACTTCCAGCTGCCGGCTGATGATTGGCTCACAGCGGCCCCAGCAACATCTAGCTGATTGGCTCCTCTGCGGTGATGCTCATTGGGCTGTTTCCCTGCCCTTTCAGACCACGGAGCTGCTCATTGGGGGACTTTTTTGGCTCCGCCCACGTGACCCAGCCAATCGGCCTCAAGAGCAGGAGGATTGTGGGAGGTGGAGAGAGGCTGGTGTGGGAGAGAGAGGCTTGTGGAAAGCCGGTGGTGGCAGTTGAGGCTCTGAGGATTTTTCCTGAGAGGCTGTTTTGTTTGGCGTGTGTGGTTCTAAAAATAAAGTTAGTTTCTTTTGACAAGTGGCTCCTGATTGTGCCCAGCCAGACTGCGGCAGTTCACTTTTTCCTTCATGTCTATATGGTAACATAAACCACATTCCAGACTAGAAGTCAATAACACAACATCTGAAAACTCTTTAGGTCTTCAAACATAGCTAGTGAAGTTAAATCATTTTTCTTCTATGATGGCCTCAAGTGAATAGTCACATATACTGGGTCTGCACCTCAAGGGTTCCACAGTATCTCTGATCCATGGCCATTTTCTCATCCACTAAATATATCATCAAGATATTCTTCAAGCAGGAACATGTGGGTACCGATGGTCCATGTGGTAGAGTAGCTGTGGCATGGACCATATTTGTAGAGGTAGTGCGAATTCTACCTAAATAAGTAGTGTGCATGTTCAATAAGCACTATCCTTGATGTGCCTGTTGAACAAAATTGGTCAATCAAGCGATCTTATGAAATTAATGCTCATAATATAACTGAAGGATGCTAATGATTGATAAGCAGACAGCACAATCTCAGGTTAAAGGAGCTCAGAGGCCTCTGCTCAATCTCATTTCATACAAGGCTTCTCTTTATTTTTCCTGCTCCTCTTATACCCACCCTCCCTTAGTCCTTCAATGGCCAAGCTCCCTCCCATCTCAGAACATTTATAGGGAATGCTCCTTCTTTTTTCTCCATTCCAACCTAGTTTACTCCTGTTCACTTCCCAGTCAAATCTTCACTTCTTCCTGGCAGTCCTCATGGACACCCTCCACAATGGCCCCTGCCACACAATCTCAGAGCACAGCGTACTTCTTAACAGCACTAACCACAGTTACTATTTTTTATATAGTGTCTTACATATAGGAGGTGCTCAACAAATAACTGCAAATGAAATAAATCCCTCTACAAATACACACTCATGTGAAGAGGAACAGGACTGCATTACATAACTGAGTGCTGGAAAATGATGTGCAATTGTGTCAGTATAAAAGAACTAAACTAGCTGTTCCCCCCCCCCCAAAACTGTGGACAAGGGCTTTAGGATTAGTCTGGGGAGAAAGAGAAGACACAGCAGGATGCACTTACTGGAATAACAGCAAAGTGGAATTTAGGGACTGGACTTTCCCCTTTCAATGTCACCTTGAGAAAATATTTCAGAAGTTTCAGATGGTTACTATTCTCATATGGAACTGATTTGCTTTCATTTTTACAGCAACTTTCACTTTTCACTTTCCAAAACTGTATTAATTGTCTGTCTTCCCACCACATTGTAAAGTCCCTGGGGACACATAAGGAACAGAGCTTTCTCCATCTTATTGACCTCTGGATCTTGTATGCCTTAAAGACAGCTTGGGCGAGTGTAGACACTGAACGTTCATTTGTTTAATGAATGCATGTACATTTAATCTAAACTGAGTGAACTAAGATGCTGAATAGACTTGTTACCATTGGCTGAAAGTTTATTCAAAAATTCCCTAAATGACTCCAGGATCTTACAGTCTGTCTGTGCTAATGGTAAAAACTAATTTTAATGGGTTTATATTACATAACTAAATTTTACACATGTTGAATTAACATTTTAAAACTCACCAAAAGGTATTTTTCCACCAGTGAGTTATTATAATCATGTAGGTAAGTTTCCTAGCACCTACTCTTGTTGATCTAAATCTTTGATGATATAAAAAGTAGTGAGAATTGTGTGAAATGTTGAATAGGTCATGGAGCTTATTGTTCTCACAAAGTAACTTTCAGAGTGACTCTTGCAAGGTCTTGGCTACACTCTGTATGGAAAAGGCTCACTAACCCAATTAAGATCCCTCTCTATGATATTCAAGATGATTTTCTACTTAGAGGTTGATGGCCGATTTCCACCGTCTTTCACAGTACATTTGGTTTCTGAAGGAGAAAAAAAAAATCATATGGTCGAACATAGAAGAACAATGGGAAAAAATAAAAGTGAAAAGTCCTTAGGAAGCACCTGACAGGAAGAATAATAAGAAAAGGCAGCAATGTCAAAAGCAAGATGTCAGTTATGAATGATTCTATGTGTCTCATGGCATTCGGTCGTTCATGAAGGTTGATAACCATTCAGTGCAAACAGAACAGCATTTTACAACAAAATTACTGGATAACACTCAGCTCACTTGTTTTCCTCAAAGGGTGGAGAATAATGAAAGAGAAAATAAAACCAATGTATGCATGGGAAAGGGCAATCTTTCAATCTCAATAAATGAACGACAATCTTCAAGCTAATATTTTTGTACAAAATTATTTTTCCGAAGGAACAACTGTATACACTGTTTATGAAGCATAAATGAAAAACTTTCAGAAGGAATTAAAAGTTAAGTTCTCAGTATTAGACTTTATGAAAACCAACACTAAAAGTAGACACAAAATAAAATATATAAAGGTATGAGTACTCAGCAAAGTATATATTATGTATGTGTAAGAAATATCTTGATTGAATAAATCACTGGATTCACCAAAATAGAAATTCTCTTTTGTATTTTCTTAACAGTAGACCAGTCAAAATGTCTAAAATTGACTAATGACTACAAATAGTCTCATGACAGTTTTGTCAGACTTGATGTCAAGTGAGTTTACAATTTTCAAAAAAAAATTATATATTTTTCGATATTGAATTGATGTATGGGGGCAGGGGTTGTGAAGTGTGGGTCCTAATACATAGCATGTGATGGTTTAAAGAGATAATACAGGTAAAAGATTTCAGATAGCACATGGACATGGGACACAAAAGTTCTTTTGATGTTGCTGATGGTGATGATATTGATGGAGAAGAAGAGGCAGAGATAAGGAGACTAAAGAGGATTTGGGGTTACCATGAGAAAAAAAACAATGTTAGCAATTTGAGAAATAAAATGACAGAAGGTCTCATTCAGAGGTTAGAATTTCAGAGATAAAGAACTCAGAACCGGAGAGATTTCAGATGAAGATATGTTTCTGAGGTAGTTGCAGAGACGTGGAGGTTAAAGAGAAGAAAAAGGAGAAAGTCAGGTAAGCATATGTAGGAGCTTTATAAAGAAGGAATAACTTTGATAAAATTAACCAAACATGGAACATGCAGTAAAGGCTAGAAAAGCTTTTGGAGATCAACCATTTGCCTCTTGACAACCAACATCCCATCTCCCAAGGCTTCCCTCCTTTCCCAAAGCAAGAAATAAATGTTGGCAGTAGGGGACAGTGAGAGTGGGTCCAACTGTTCTTTACTCTGTCCACAAGGTGGGGTCGTTGACCTAAATCAGTTGACTTGCTCAAAGCTGGACAGATGAAGAGGCCAAGTAGGTACAGTTCCTGATTCTTGTAATTCAGGAAATAACCACAAGTAAAATGTGATGGTTGGTCTGCTGCTATGCTTATGTATAACTACATGTAGCATTTGTACATTCCTTACTGGGATGAGTTTCTTCATGGCAAACGTCATGTCTCATTTCAGTCTTTCTTTATTAGATGCCTAATACAGTATCCTATGTAGAGGGTGCTCAATAAACCAAGTTATCAAAACATTTTAGTTTTCCTATGTATATGTCCTATATATAAGTTATAATAACACTAACATGATAATAGCTGTAATTTTATTAAGGTTTTAGGTACAGTGTATGCAATGTTAATATCAACCCTGAAATTTATGTTATTAATCCCTTTTACAAATAAGAAAACAGAAGCTCTGAGTAGTTAGAAAGCTTGAGACTAAGAACACATACTAGGAAATGTAAGGTAGAACAGAGATGGCACACAGATTTATCTGAATCTGATACCCATGTTGACACTCTTACCTAGAACTAAGAGCTATATGGAAAAACACCATCTACAAAGCAGGTCTCAAGTCTCTGCTAGAAGAATTGTAATATGGATTCCTCTTTAAGGGGCAATAACAACATTCATTTTATCATTTATAATGTAGACATTTTAACTGCTGAAATGCCAGAGTAAGAATAAAAAATAAAATTTCAATTTGGTTTAGCCTCTCAATTTATTATGCATGTAAAAATTATGAAAGCTAGCCTCATTAAGGTTTAATATAATAAACTAGCTCTGTTCATCCCTTAAAGGCTTGGGCAATAGTGCTAAGACTCAAATGCTCATGAATAATGGAAGCAATTATCAATGTATGGTAAGATATTTACTATGGACAAGAATACTATACAGAAAGAAAAACTTTTATATTTTATTTATTCATGTCCTTGTATCAAGTATTAAAAATAGAGATACTGGAGAATAACAAGATAAAAGTAAGTGATAAAACTCCCTAAGCAAAGTTCATGTGGTAAAAATAAGTGAATCTTAGGACTATACCAGGACTTAGATATTGGCCACAGACATTCTTCATGGTCACACTTATTAGTTCAAAGAAACTGCAAGTATACACACTCATGTACACGTACACATCTGTATGTCTTTAATTAAAAGGAAGGTGATCAGAAGTATTAGAACATACTAAAAAGGATAAAAAGGATACAGAATTCTCTCCATATACTTGAGATGCAAGAGTTCCTTCTCATTTATCAAAGACTGACAATTCCAAAACTGCCTGTGGGCTTAGCAGGAAAGAATGTCATGACCAATTAGTGATGTCTTTCATGAGACCTGGCTGGGAGACAGTGCTTTTTATAGGTATCTCCCATCCTTTCAACTCTATGGTAAGTGATAAATGAACTAAACTTTTTCACCACTTTCAAACTTGACTCATCAATATTTACTTCATTTTGAGCTCAATGGAGTATCCTCGAAATAACCCAGCTCTCCACTAATTTGACATGTCATTCACCACCCTGAGCCTCTTTTTGCTCATCAAAAGCATGACAAGTACCAAATTTACCTTGCAGGGTTTGGTGAGCATTGGGGATCAAGTGTTTAAAGCTGTTAACATGATGCCTGGCATATAGAAGGCATTTATGTTTTACCAATAGGTATTCATACATGAACATTTATTAGGATTTTGAACAAACTAAAAATTTATTCCTAAAATATAAATAATGATTGTTTTAAAAAATATAATCTCATCCTATTTTCTTGAGAAATACTTTGAGAGAAAGGACAAAGAAAAGGGAAACCAAGAAAAAATTATGTATATTAATTAATTTCTCATGGATTTGATAAATGCTTTGGGATTTGGGCAGGAAGTGAATGAGCTGGTAGCCTCTATTTCAAAATGGACCCCAGGGATAAATATATACCCTGCAATTGCCCTATTCCATAAAGCCCTGGACCAAGAATTTTCCACATTAAACCCATTGTGCTATCAAGAAATAGAGGTTTTTCCCTTCTTGCTAGGCTTTCTAGTTCTAACCATCTCAGAAGAAAGCTTAGATCCTTACATAACAGAGAATAGGCACAGTGTCATTCACCTATGTTTCACCCTTGAAGTTCACTACAACTCACCAGGAACCACCACATCCTTCCTCTAATCCACACTTGTTGTCTTCAGTTTAAATAAATAAGTATGTATGGATACATGTGTAAACCTGTGCAACCATGCACACACTCACACACATAAAACAATGACCCGTTCAATGCTACTATTTCTTGAAAGTCACCAGAAGCCATTTTTTTCCCACAATAGGTATGACACTTTTTTTTTTCAATTTTACTCTATAGGTTCTTTTTTTTTTCTTTTTTTATTATTAGTTGTTCAAAACATTACAAAGCTCTTGACATATCATATTTCATACATTTGATTCAAGCGGATTATGAACACATTAATGATGAAGGAAAAGAAAGGGGGAAATCATGAGTAATGTGTTAAGATTAAACTGAAATAAGATTTCAAAAGAAATAGCCCACACTCTGTTATTAAGGCCAATATAGAAAAGACTGATTTTTGAAGGCTAATAAAAAGGGTTCAGGTTTACTTTTCACATTGTCATTTAATAGCTGTTAAGGGCACATCAGACTCTCTTGGAAACCAACTCTGGCATATGAAAAGATGGAGAAGAGAAAACCCCAGACACTGTTTAATGATGTAATTTGAAACTATAATAATTGAAAAGGAAAATCACAAAATAAGTCAGATCAAACCATCGATAAGGCTTTGGGAAAGTGGTCACCCTGTTTTGATCCTACCCGCTTCCACTTTGTATCATTTTTCCTTTTATTTCACTCTTTGGTTCTCTTGACATTCAGTTTTAAAGAGCTATCATTCTGTCAGCTAGAGACTCACAATTTTCTGGTACCTGATGTTAATCTGGTTGCGGGTATCTGCTGCCAAGCAAACTGAGGTCAGAGTTTTATTGATTTTGGACACAAGCCATTCCAAGACTTGGAGAGAAAAAACTAATGTGATTTTTTAGAACAAATTTTAATATTTAATGCCAAACACAATTGGAGGACTTTCTGAATTCCAGAATAGGTAATATCGGATTGTCCATTTCACAAAAGCAACACATTTTTGTGAACAGCTCATTGTAGCTTTGAAAATTATTTTAGCTCTGGTTTTTGAAATATAGCTGTAAAGAGGCAGATCTCATTGTAATGTATGCTTTGTATAGGAAAGTCAGTAATGTCTCCTTTATATTATAGTTTTATAATTGAAATTAGTTAAGAATACCTTAAGGGATAATTGGCATCAGTCCGGAAACACTGGCTAGACTCTTGGTTCAATTCATTTAATTAAATATATATTCAAATAAATTCTGTTTTTTTTTTAATTTAGACTGTGAATTCCTTATCAATCTCCTCTTTAATTGGTTTCATTTATATTTTTATATGCCATCCCTGTGAGATTAACATCTGACACGAATGATCCATATGATATCACCTCATTTTGTTGTTAGCTTCGACTCAGCCTCTTCCTATGTCAAACTGCTCATTGTGGGGTGGCTGTCCTTATGCTGACTGAAATCAGGCTCCCCGCTGCATCCTGGCCTTCACAAGTGGCAGAAGGAAGGGCTCCGGGGTAACATGAGGCTGCCAATTACACAAGTCTCCTTTCAGCTTTGTTAATAGTAAGGCATTGGGCATCATGTGGGGAGGAACACACAACCTTCCTGCCAGGGTTTCAAACCTTGCTTTCTCCTCCCTCTATTCATGGCACCTGAATGGATTGCCTCGTTTATTTACACACATGATGCCCTGCCATTGGGGTCCTCAATAGATACTCAAAGTACTACCTGCACTATGGCTTCCTACACACAGGATGACTTGTGGCTAAAAGTATTTAGTTTAAGTCTTGCCATCATTGCCTAGAATGCTCAATTTTTGTTTTTTAGTTGTGTGTGTGTGTGTGTGTGTGTGTGATTTCTATATCATATTATAGTCTATCATTCTTAAATTTGGTCTTTTGGATTAAAACAAATCATCTTATCCACAGCATAATTAATCCTTATTATATTTGCTCAGAGAGTAGCAACTTTATGTCCCCAGAGAGATAATTTTTAAGTAAAATTTAGCAAATAGAATTGTGTTTTACTAAGGAATGGCGAGTGTACACAATACTCTAGATTTATGTTTTGCAGGAATAACGTAAACATTTACAACCCATAAAATCTTTGATGTAATACTTTGCTTAACCTTCTTATAACAATTACTGGCTTCCTCAAACTTCCCTAAGTATGAGCACATTCTTTTTGGTTGATTTCAGTCTCAATTCTAAGGGGCATTTTCCATCATGGCACTATGACCCAGGCAACCACAAGTCCATGGTGAGCACTGTAGGAAACTGAGAAGCTCACTGGGGACTTCATTGCTTAGAACAGCAGTTATGATACTACAACTACATACTGATGGCATCACCCTAAAATAAGACAGAGAGAGAACAGATCCAAAGTACTTCCCTGGGGATGCACTAGAAGCACAAGAGTGAAGAATAAAAATGATAACATTATTTGGCACTTTGAATTATTCTTTGAAATTTCCAGTCCAACTTGTGAGGTTTCATAAACATTTCACATTGGAGGAAAAATGAAAATTCACATGAAATAAACTTCAGGAATGAATTCTACAGAGAAAGCAAAATCCAACTTAGAAGATTATATAATGTGGTAATTATTTTACATTGTTCTGCTAAATCCCAGATCCAGAGTATTCTACATCTTATGGTTAAGTATAAAAAATGGAAGTCTTGTTTGTTCAATTTTACTCTAAATTCCAGTATCCTGATCCAGAAAGCAATTACTACTTTATGCACAAATAACATGGAATAAGAATTATCTTTGGTGTTCTTAAATCTTCTTTAATATTTTATCTAATTAGTCTTCAGGTTTTTATGACTCCTTCCAAAATTGTTTGTCTTCCTGTTGCAATGTGCTGCTGTTTATTTTCTGTATGTGACATTTGTAATATTTAAAAAACATTTATCTTGCCAATTTCTTGGTTATTACTTTGTTTGAAATTCATTTATCATTCATTGATTACTGGGTTCTGGCATAAAGGTATTTTATTGATCATAAAGTTGGAAAGATATTGCACAGTGGCATTCCATCTCAAGGCTTCAGAGTCAGTTTTACTAAACAGTATCAGTACCAACATAAAGACAGGAAAGAAGACTATATAAATGGAACAGAGTACATTTAGAAGCAGTGCGACTTTTCTACAGGTTCAACAAATGGGTTTTCTTTCTCAAAATTCCTTCCTCAAAGAAAATGCTGTTTTTCTGCACCAGCACCTTCCTCAGTCTTCCAGAGGATTTTGTTCATTATGGGGATCATTCACTATCCTTTGTTGTATTTTAATTATTTTTTGTTGCATCATCAAAGGCAACTGGCTACAGATGGGCCCAGTCATCTGCTCCTTGCATTCTTCTTCTTGGCACCCACCTACTGACTTTGGCTCTGATCTTTGAAATCCCTGTACCTAAGCCAAGCCTTCAAAATGTCTTTCAAGTGGAGGGCTTTAACCCTGTAGTCTCCAAAGTGGGGAAAAAAGCAATAGCAGTCTGTCTTTGAAGACTAGACAGAGAGAAAAATGATGAATTGTCAAAGTCTCTTTTGGGAACTATGGACAATCCAACACTCTGATAGTGGAAACACACACACACACACACACACACACACACACGATAGTTTTAACCATATCAGTGTGACTAGAATATAGAGGATATGTTGGCCACAGCAGCTGTTAATCATTTGTTGTGTTTGGTCAAATTTAAAATAATAAAATGAGTTTCTTACACCCTTCAGCATGTGAAGCTTTTTAACATTCTGTAACCTTGGTGTAATTATCTAGGGAACAGTAATTTTGGCATCTATAATGTCGCAAACTTATTTCAATATAGACTCAAACTAAGAATTTAAAAATTCTCCCTTTTAATTCACTCATCTTTTCCTATATGATCATAAGTAAATTAAGTATTACTTGTTATTCCCTATTTAATTTAGGAATTGTCTCCCTTCATCACCAAGCCCAGCATTATTAGGTCAGTGTCTAGAATCAGAATGCATTAGAAAGCTAGGGTTCAAATCTTGGTCCTCATTGGCAGAATTTCTAGAACACAGAACAAATTCCAGGTTTAAAGTATGCATGCATGCATGTGGGCGCACACACACACACCAGATACATCCCCAGTGACAAGAAAAGATAACAGGGGCTGGGGATGTGGCTCAAGCGGTAGCGCGCTCGCCTGCCATGCGCGCGGCCCAGGTTGGATCCTCAGCACCACATACAAACAAAGATGTTGTGTCCGCCGAAAACTAAAAAATAAATTTAAAATTCTCTCTCTTCTCTCTCTCTCTCTCTCTCTCTTTAAAAAAAAGATAACAGGTAGCAAATACATTGTTTGGGCATATTTGAAGAGAGCAAAAATACTTTGAAGCCAGTGATCATACAGATCTCTTCCATTGGCTCAACTTTTGTGCCCACAAGGCCTTAGCAATATTTATTTTTATCTTACAAAGGCAATTATAGAACAACATATTTTTGCACTTATAATGGAGGGGTACTCAGATAAGTCATGTCGAATAACAGGAAAAGTGTTGAAAACTCAAGAGAAAAGTAGACTTGCTTTTTCAGAAAATGAAATGCACACGTTACTTTCACATACTTAATTTCTATTCTCTCATAAGAGAGATCCTACGAGCTAATGATGATATGCCACTCCCTCTACCCTACTATATATCTCTTTGTCTCTAGAATTTTATTTAAGAAAGTGTGCTGGACACAGTGGCACATGCCTGTAATCCCAGCAGCTCAAGAGGCTGAGGCAAGTTCAAAGTCAGCCTCAGCAACCAGGAGGCACTGAGCAACTCAGTGAGACCCTGTCTCTCAAGAAAATACAAAATAGTGATGGGGATGTGGCTGAGTGGTTAAGTGCCCCTGAGTTCAATCCCTGATACTTCCCCCCCCCACAAAAAAAGAAAATAAAATGTATTTTTTTATTTATGATATTGCTATCCAGATTGGTGGATAAAGATCAGACCCATGTAGCAAATGTATGTGCACAAAGGCTCTAAGAGACATAAATAGAGAATCTTAGAACATGTTCCTCATCTATTTGCAACTTGATTAAATGGCTTGGACCCCAGGGCATAAATCTCTGATATGCCTAAGTTAAATACATAGATGACTTCAATAAGGAAATTTATTTCACTCTTCTTCATATTGGATGTTGAGAACAGTGATCCCACAAATAAGATACCATGGAAACAAATATATGATTGCCCTTCATTATGAAGATGACTTTTATTTTTCCATGTAATAGAGGACAGTGAAAGTGACACTTTAATTTATGATTGATTTTTATTTACTTTTTCATTCCTATTAGCAGGATGGCATTTAGTGCATTGATCCCTTCAATAAACATTTATCATGCCTGACCCAAGTCTTATGAATAAGAAAAGTTCACTGCCTTTCAGGAGCTCAGCATCTATTAGAAAAGATATCCATAAAATACAATACTGTACCTCAATCACAGCATGAATATAATGCAAAGACTACTCTTTCAGACTGGAATATTCCAGAGAAGTGGTAATACAGAATTGGATTTGAAGTGTAAAAGAATTTTCTCCATTTGAAAGAAGTAAGATCATTCTCAGAGGACCATATATAAAACCATGGAAGTGGAAAGGAACACATATTGTTAACAGAAATTAGGCATTAATAGATGAGAGTGGCTGGCACATAGATCATTCTCACAACAGTTTTTAGGACCCATTTCCTTGTAACTTGCATTTAATTTAACTGGTACAACTGTTATCTTGTTTTGTCTTGTTTATCTGACCTGATTCAAATGAAAGATTCGGTAGAACTTCTAGTTCCGAAGGGATTATAATAAGGACTTCAGAATTATTATGGTTTAGATATGATGTGCTCTCCAAAAGCTCCTGTGTGAGACAATGCAAGAACGTGTAGAGGGGGAACCGTCAGGTGATGAGAGCTTTAAACTAATCAGTAGATTAATCCATGGACGCAGATTAACTGGGTGGTAACTGGAGGCAGGTGGAGGATGGCTGGAAGAGGTGGGTCACGGGGGTATGCCTTTGGGGTTTATAGTTTTCCCCTGGTGGGTGGTGCTCTCTTTGCTTCCTGGTGCCATGTCCCCAGCTGCCTTCCTCTTCCACACCCTTCCTCCATGATGTTTTCCCTCACCCCAGGTCTAGAGCAATGGAGTCAGCCATCTGAGACCTCTGAAACCATGATCACCTAATCAACATTCCCCCCTCTAAAACGGTTCTTGTCATGTCTTTGGTCACAGTTGTTTAAAACAACAACAACAAAAAGCTGACTAAAACAAGTATTTTCTGGAAGTTAGGTAAATTAGTTGACAAGCAACTAGGACTTACTGCCCCCACCCCCTGCCACATATAGTTTGTTTATAGTCAGAAACAAACCACACAACTTTCTTCATCTTTCTTCATTTGGATGGCATTCTTTTTTTCTTTGAAAGATTACTTGAGCCAGGTGTGGTGGTGTTTGCCTATAATCCCAGCAGCTCAGGAGGCTGAGGGAGAGGGATTGCAGGTTCAAAACCAGCCTCGGTGACTTAGTGAGACTCTAAGCAACTTAGGGAGATCCTGTCTCAAAATAAAAATATAAATAAATGAATAAAATGGGCTGGCAATGTGGCTCAGTGGTTAAGCACCCTGGGGTTCAATCCATGGTAATAAAAAACAAACAACAACAAACAAACAACAACAACCAAAAAAAAAAAAAACCACAAGCAAAAAAACCCACTGTATTTAGCAAAGAAATATTTAAATATTTGAATGACTCTCTATACAAAGCCCTATTCTTAATGTTTGGAATTCATGTGTAAACTACACACTTAAAAATTATCAACCACTTTTTAAAAAGATTTATTGTTTAGAGACCATCAGCACACACTTTCCTGTTAGTACTATTACATTATCAAGGTTTTTCAATTCTTACAATCTCTACTTTTTTCTATTTAATATTAAAGTTGCCCTAGTGTCTTCTTACATATCGTTATCATGTCGAAGTCTGCAGAAATCATTTATTCTTAGGATCCCTTTCTGAATTTAAGAACTCAACCATCAAAATTATCTGATAATTTGAGTGTGCCCTATTAAGAACAATCCTGATTTCCAATATACTCTACCTGTAGAAATCATTTGTCATTTATAATATTTACATATGCTAATTAATTTAATTAGACTGAAGACAGCCTACAAATATATGATGTATGAAAATACAAATCATCTTAGCCAGTAGCTACTTAAAAATTAGAGGAATGTTACCTTTAAACGGTTGTTTTTTGTGTAATAACTCAGGAAGTGAATTCCAATATCATTAATTATTTTTTAACAAAAGTTTACATAACCACTTTTATTTAAAATAAAACAAATCCAGCACTAATCTGAAGTTATGATCCTCAGTAGAAAAATCCTTTTGTGAACGTGTCATTAATATGTGCGTATACTGTCTGGCAACCCAACTGTATGGCCACTTGTGTTCCTAACCCACCAGGCCTTGTACATAGCCCACCTCCTTTGGGACCCCCTTTATGTACAGCCAGTGAGTTTTCCTTTCACACCCATAATACCTGATCTGGGGGTCTGGTTCTTCACATTCCAATTCTACTTTTTTGGTTCAGAAGGTATGACATCATCTTTGCGTAAAAGTCTGTAGTGCTCTGTAAGCAATTCTTTTCAGCAGGTTACTAGAACCTCCAGAAAGTTTTATGTCCTGTGGTTTAGTTTTTTACCTCTAAGGTAAAGGAGTTGGATATAAGACTGAATTGCTAGGGGAATGAGTCTCTCGGGGTAGGAGGGGCCACTACAGGGACAAGGGACATCACTGTAAAGATCTAGGACTCAGATCAGATACCACAATACCACCTGGTCCAAGACTGGTGTCTAGCTAGAAAACACAGTTAAAAAAAATATACGTAAAAAGAAAAAAAGGAGAAGAATGAATGAGTCAGGCTCCTCCACTGGAGGACAGAATAATGCAATAAGGAAACTCCAGGATACTAGAATATAGAAAACTAATCCAAGGAATAAGAAGAAGGAATTTTAACTGTTAAAAGTCAGGAATGTGGATAGTTAGAAAGGCTGATGCCTTCAAATGCAAATAGTTCCTTCAATTATAATTCAACAAACAAAATGAATCTAATCATAGTGGTGAGTAATGCATCATCATCAAAGAAAAGTAAAATCATATGAGTCAAAATAAAAGTGATAGAAAAGTACCATAACTGCTCAAGGCTTAGAGTTGCCCATGAATCCTCCTCAATGCCAATCTCTCCGTCTGCCCATATACTTCATTACTTCCCAAATAAATTTAATTGTTCTCAATGGCTAATATCCAAAAGTAAATCTAACATCTATTTTAGTCAAGGCGTATTTTCAATTAGCTCTAGTTATTTCTAATATACCTCATTAAAAATTTTGTGTCTGCATAAGTTTATTTTGTCTGTCCCATGTGATTAATTATATTTTTCATGTTTAAGCCAAAAAAAGATGTTTTCTATGCCTATTATATTAATTTCGAATGTAGAGGTACCTTATGGTTTAAGTAGGGTTTTATAGACTACTTGGTGAAACAAATTGTGATTTATAGCATTGTTTCTATGGCAACAAAACTGCAAATTCCACCAGTTGATTTGCAAATGGTCTTAAGGGAAATAAACCATTTACATATTAGGCACTTCCTGTTATCAATTTGAGGATTGAAGTATCTGGCTTGTAATATAAAGTGAGATATGTTCTGCTCTTTTTATCATTGTGTGGAAAGCTGTGCACTTATACATTTTTTGAAGACATATCATGGCATATCATATTTCATACATTTGATTCAAGTGGGTTATGAACTCCCATTTTTACCCTGTATATAGATTGCAGAATCACATCGGTTACACATCCACATTTTTACATACTGCCATACTAGTGTCTGTTGTATTCTGCTGCCTTTCCTATCCTCTACTATCCCCCCTCCCTTTCCCTCCCCTCCCCTCCCATCTTCTCTCTCTACCCCATCTACTGTAATTCATTTCTCTCCCTTGTTTTTCCCTTTCCCCTCACTTCCTCTTATATGTAATTTTGTATAACAATGAGGGTCTCCTTCCATTTCCATGCAATTCCCCTTCTCTCTCCCTTTCCCTCCCACCTCTCGTCCCTGTTTAATGTTAATCTTCTTCTCACGCTCTTCCTCCCTGTTCTGTTCTTAGTTGCTCTCCTTATATCAAAGAAGACATTTGGCATTTGTTTTTTAGGGATTGGCTAGCTTCACTTAGCATAATCTGCTCTAATGCCATCCATTTCCCTGCAAATGCCATGATTTTGTCATTTTTTAGTGCAGAGTAATACTCCATTGTGTATAAATGCCACATTTTTTTTATCCATTCATCTATTGAAGGGCATCTAGGTTGGTTGTCAAGAACTATGTAATGTTTTGAACAATAATAAAAATTAAAAAATTAAAAAAGTAATTAATTAATTAGCTATTGTTGCTTTTCCTCTCCCCAACGTTATGGTGTTCATTCCATGTGCCATTGGGCATACATCAGAGCAACGGCGGTGTCTTGATTTATTGCAATGACTTCAAGCCTGTGCAGCTGAGTTCCAGAATATTTAGTTCTCTGTCAAAGCTGCTTATAAGGCCCTTTGGACTGCTCTATAAATTTTTAAGTGTCTGGGATCATATCAGCACTGTCTGAGAAGCAGAGTCCTGAGGTCATGGCCTAGATTGGCTCCCATTAAAATCTCAAATAATGCCTTGTCAGTTTGGAAAGCTATCTCAATAATGTTTTTAGTTACTTTCTTTTTCCCAGAGAAATATATGACCGAAAATAAACTGAAAAGAAGACTTGATAAAAAAAAAAAAGCTGGTGTAACAGCAATGCCTCAATAAGTCTGCATCTCCAAAATTAAAGTTGTGTACAAAAAAGGAAAAAAAAAAGAAGACATATCATGAAACCCCAATTTTCAAGGAAATTGTGATCTGTAGAGTGTTTGGGAGAAGAGGTGAATTAGAAGATGCTATTTACTGATTATCAACACTTGTAAACTGTACTTGTAAAATTCTTACAGAACTAGTTGATTATCGATACAAGATAATGACTAAGAGTGTGAAGAGAGAGAATAGAAGATCTACAGAAAGGGAGATCTTTGCAAGCTGCTCCTCTGACAGGGGATTAATACCCAGAATATATACAGAACTCAAAAAACTTAACAGACACACATATAAATATAAATATTATATATATATATATATATATAGAGAGAGAGAGAGAGAGACAGAGAGAGAGACAGAGAGAGAGAGAGAACATAATCAATAAATTGACAATAGAACTAAACAGACACTTCTCAAAAGAGAAAATACAAGCTGGGTGCAATGGCGCATGTCTGTAATTCCAGTGGCTCAGGAGGCTGAGGCAAGAGGACTGAAAGTTCAAAGCCAGCCTTAGCAACTTGGTGAGGCCCTAAGCAACTCAGTGAGACCCTGTCTCAAAATAAAATATAAAAAAGGCAGGGTTGTGGCTTTTGGTTAAGTGCTTCTTGACTCAATTCCTGGTACCAAAAATAAAAATTAAAAAAAGAGGAAATACAAATGGCCAACAAATATATGAAAAATGTTCAATATCCCTAGTAATCAGGAAAATCAAATAAAAACCATCCTAAGATCTTGTGATCTCATGTCACTCCAGTTAGAATGAAAATTATCAAAAGAACAAATAATAACAAATGTTGGAGAAGATGTGGGGATAGGTACACTCTTTTGTTTCCTGGGACCAAAAATTATTACAACCAGTTTAGAAAGCAGTAGTAAGATTCCAAAAAGGACTAGAAATGGGACACCACATGACCCAGCTATCTATCTCCTGGGTATTTATCCTAAGGGATTAAAATCAGCATCCTACAATGACACAGGCACATCATTATTAAAAGCAGCAAAATTCACAATAGCGGAGTTCTGGTGTCAGCCTGGGTGCATATCAACAGATGAATGGAAAAAGGGTCAAAGGTTTCTTATATATGGAAGCTACAGCCACATAAGGAAAAAATAGTGGGGATCTCATGAAAATATAGGAGGGATAGAGGCAGAGAAAGAAGGGATGAGAGCAGAGAGGAACTGCTGAGTGAAATTGACCAACATATGCTAGGTACATACAGGAATATACCATAGTGAATTTCCCCATGATGTATATCTGTATGATGTATACCAGTTAGAAAAAAAAAACATTATAAAAAATAGAAGGAAGAAAGGGACCAAGGGGAGGGAGAAGGAAGGCAGACCTCAGAACTAAAGTGGAGCAAATTATGTTTCATGCAGTACAATTATGTCAAAATGGATGTCAATATGATGCATAATACACTAATAAAAACACCATTTAAAAGTTCAAGGTGATTTGCAAAATAGAGTCAACATAAAATTATTAACAGCCCCTAACTTTCAAAACTATTTCATAGTAGTGGATCTAGGACTGTGAAGCCAGACAGATTTAATATCTTTGAATCTCAGTGTTGTTGTGTAAAATGGAGTGAATAACTGTTTCGTAATATTCAAAATTAGATTCCGTCCTGTACACAATGGTGTGCTTGTACTTAGAGAGACTTCAAAATCACTATTTGCTATTGTTTTTGCTTCAACTATATCAAATCAATTCAATTTTTAAGAATAAAATTATGTCATAAAATATATTACACAGAGATTTTCCCCCTCCTCTATGAAATGAAATTTGATGTACACAATGAGGGATTTAGTTTGCTCAGTTCCTTAAGAATATACACTTAACTTTAATATCAGAGAACACAGGGATACACAGATCATCCCTGTGACAGTGAGTAGGGTTTTCATGGAGAAAGATGGCAAGATACAAGGAACAGAAATGAAATGGGGTTTCAGGGAGACTGACTCTGCCTCCTAGTGGCCCATATCAGCATGTCACTTTTACTATGAGTTCATTGCAGGAGTTTGGATGGCATTCCTGTATGCTTACAGGGTTTCAGGGTCCACCCTAAATTTCTAGTAGCCTTAAATTTGTTTTAAAGCAGATTTTTAGCTAAGTATCTTTCCACTATGCAGATAATGTACATTTAGATTTCCTATTTAATTATTGTACAAATAAATTTTCAAGTTATTTCCAAAACTTTTTCAAAGCCCACATAAGACTACTGTCAGATGACAAACAACTTTTTTTTCCCCCATTCCTGGTTGATAAAGTTTTCCAGCAACATTTTCACTAAGTATGCACTGTATGCAGTCACCTTGTATGAGTCCAAGCCCATTTGCCCTCTATAAGAGAAAAAATTTCTATCATAAACTCTTTTATACTGTTGCATGGCTTGTAATTTTTGTAAGCAATGATCCGTGTGAAATAAAAAAAAAAAATATCTAAACTATGAGGGCACACTCAGTTCTCACAAGCCTTATATTTTTAAAAAAATTAATTCTGTAATTACACAGTAGAATTTTCTTGTACTAAACTACAAATCATTGTTATGTTGAAAGAATTCAAGGAAAATAGGAGTGTCCCTTAGTTGTTTACTGCTAGATGTTTGGTGAAGGCTGTGTGTGGATTTTGCAAACTTTGAGTCCTACAACATGATTGGCAATCTGAGGTTGTGGTCAAGAACTTTAATCCTGCAGCTGAGCTATCTGAAATTAAACCCAGCTCAACCATTTAGGTACCAAGATTCAAAAGTTAGTGATTGCTCTGGAACTGTATTAGCTCAGCTGAATAAAAGCACATAATAACAGTGTCTTTTAAGATGAAATGAAATCATATATTTATATTCAGGAAGAAGAAGTGTCTAGTTCATAGGAAGAGGGGAGTAAGACTTTGCTGACATTTATTTTTCCATAGTGCACTGACATATTTATTAGTTGCCTCTTATGTGTTACATATTGTTTGGATAATACTGAAACTAGACTGTACAGGGTGAATGCTAAGTGTTGCTGCTACTGCTGATTTATAAGACTAAGTATTTGTAGTCACAAATCCAAGTATTTTAGTTTGTGTTTTTTTGTATCTTTACTGAGCATGGTAGGATGATGGAGTCTAAGTGATTTTTTATATATAAATTTAGATTATAAATTATAAATTTAATTATAAATTATAAATTTAGATTTTTACAAGCCTAAACTTATAAATTCAGAATTGGTTCTCACATTGTCATTAACAATTGCTACCACATAATTTAAAAACTGTTTCTTCCACAAACTGTTACCCAAAATGATGGTCAGTTATTTAACGTAATCAAAGCATTGTCAAAACTTATATTGTAATAATCATATGTTCATTGAAAATAGCTTTCTGGAAAAATTGTAGTATGATTATAAAGAAAATGTGAGTGCCTCAAACTAATCTAGGAAAATAATCTTACAGTTATATATTGTCTCAAAAGGGACTACTATGTGGCTAGGAAACATTTAGGGCAAGAAGATTCATTTATATGTGTTACTATACATAGATTTGATTTTTGACAGAGTATGTGTCTAAACCTGTGACCTCTAAACTATCCTGAAAACTAAATGGAATTCTTAGAATATTGAATTAATCATGTAATTGCTGCTAGCCTGTGACATTTATTTCCAACGTGGCTTAAAGTAGGTCCTCACTAAATAGGAAGGAAGGAAAAAAGGAAAGAAGGGAATGTGGGAAGGAAAGCAGTGAGTTCTGTAGCTTCTGTGTGGTTTTGCTCTCACAGTATTGATGATGAAGGTCATTTCCTGAAATGTACAATGTTCACACTTAGATGAGAGATTTAATTTAGATTTTCAGAGGTCAAGAAATGGGCTTGTACTCTGCAAATCGTTTGGTTTGAAATGCCTGACTACAGCCTCATTTCAAAGTGAAAATTATTTCACCTTAGTTTTTATAGTGAGAAAAATGACCATTTTTCTAGACTTGACATACATAAGGACTGCTTCAGGTTTCATTTAGAGTAATTTGTAATTAGGCTTTAAAAAACGACTAAATTGAACTTTGGTATGGAATATCGAAAACCATTTACATTACTACTAGCTAACATCTAAGGCTTGGCATGCAATAAGATAGGCAATATGTGAAGAGAAAGTATAAAAATAATACATTTGTAATTTTTTAAAGAGTTACTTAAGTGGGAATAAAATTGATGAGAAACTCTAAGCAGCCAAGGACATTATCTATATATTAATTTAAGGACATAGTTTCAAACAGACACATAAATAAACCACTAATTAAGTAAAGTATGGACTGTAGTAAACTAAGATTATTTTGTCAGATTAAGAGGATATAAATACTTTCACAGATACAATTTATAAAGTTTAAAATGAAACAAAATCGTTATTAGGACTTAAGTTTAAAAACATACAATTATCTTAATTAAACTTCTCATACAGAGTTAGTTGTAGACTCACATGCAATTTTCAGAATCACACAGTTTCCCATGATACTGTTAATCAGTTGCTCCAGTGATAACATATTGGAAAACTATCTTACTATATCTCAACTAGGATATCAACATTAACATAGTCAACAGACATTTCTGTTGCCATATGGATGGCTCTTATCTCTTGTGTGCTCATGTTGTCCTTTATAGCTCTACTCATTTCTCCCCCACCCCTACCTTCCTTAAGTGATTGGCAATCACTTATCTGTTTTCCATTTGTTATGGTTTTGTCTCTTTAAGAATATTGTAGGAATGGGATCATACAATTTGCAGTCTTCAGGAATCATCTTTGGCTGAGTATAATTCTTTGGAGCTCTGCCCAGGTTGTTGTGTTTATCAACAACTTATTCCATTTTATTGCTGAATCATTTCATGGCATGGATATACCACAGTATGTTTAACCATTCATTCACTTAAGTACATGAGGGTTATTCTAGTTTCAGGTTGTTACAAATAATGCTGCTGCTGCACACATTGTTTATGTGAACATAATTCTTCATTTCTCTGAGATAAACAACTAAGAATAAAATTGCTAGATCATATGGTAGTTGCATGCTTAGTTTCTTTTCAAAAGAAACTGCCAAACACAATCGCTATAAATGTATGAATGACCTAAGATTTCTGTGTTGACATTACAATTTATTTTAGTCATTTTGTTAGTGTGTACTGGCATTGTATCGTGGAAATTACTTGTATTTCCTAATGTCTAATATATAACACATTTTGATGATTTGTTTGTTATTTCTAAATCTGTATTATTCCCAATAAAATGTCTCTTCATGTCTTTTCCCCATTTTCTAGTTATATGTTGATTTTTTTTTTGTGTACCAGGGATTGAACCAAGGGGTACCTAACCACGGAGCAACACTCCCAGCCCTTTTTATTTTTTTTATTTAGAGACAGGGTCGTTTCTTAGGGCCTCACTAAGTTGCTGAGGGTGGCCTTGAACTCATGATCCTCCTGCCTCTACCTCCCGAGTTGCTGCAATTATAAGCATGAGCCACCGTGCCTGGCAATACTGTTTGAGTTTTTATTTGCTGATACAATTCAGTAAGGTATTATTTTATTTTCATTCTCTGAACATATCACACAATATTTAATGGAATCTGTTCATTGGAGGGATAGAATATGTGATTCTTTATAAAGAGAAAGTCAAAGCTGAAGGGAAGGACTGAGGCTGGGAAAAAGTTTGTGATGATGGAGAGAATCCATGTGGGGAAGTTCGACCTCTGACCTCCCTTTTGTGCTGAGGAAACAACCACATTCAATCTTCCACCCACTGAGTGACATTCAAGTTGGTCATAGTTTATGGCTTTTGTAAACTCCCTGCTTTGAACACTTTTGTTTATGTTTCCCTGACACACTAACAAATATTTTTTTAGAGAATATACAAAGGAGGAAAATGGCTATGTAACAAGATATGTGTACCTTCTATTTAAGTTATTGCCAAATTATTTTCTGAAATCATTTTACCAATTTAAAGTCCCACCAAGAGAATACAAACATCTTTCATTGCTCATTTGACCTCCGTGGCAATCCCTGGTACTGCTTTTTAATTTTTGCTCAACAGTTGGGCATAAAATGATCTCACTGCAGTTGTGATTTGCATGATCTTGATCATTATATTGGTAGAGCGTTTTTATATGTTTAGTGGGCATCTGTATTTTCTCTTTGATGTAATACCTATGTATGTCTTTTTCCCATTACTCTATGCTTTAATACTACGGAGGAGCTAGCTCTTCATTTACAAAGGCAGCACTTGATGGTGGCTTTAAACCTCATGATTTCATCTGACTCATGGACAGCCAGATCCTGGGATGAGGGTAGAATGAAGCCCAGAGGTAGAAGAGTTAGACTTCATCAGGAAGATAGACCCCTCCCATTTGAAAATAGAAAACAACACACATGTTCCGAAATGAAAAATAGACCCACCCCAAAGTGATGTATGTGAAAATTTTTAAAAGATCTTATATCATATTAACCATTTGATTACCCTCCTTGTATTTGGTGCTTTTACAGAGAATTGGCACTTAGATAACAAAGCCAGGATGTATGTTTCCTCAGTACAGAGCTCATAAATGAGTTGTGGGTGGCACTCCATCATGAGAAAGTCCTCTGTCTGTGAAGTATGGTGATGGTTTGAACATTCGTCATGTGAGAGGAGGAGGATAATGTTTTTTTAATGGAACATGTCCACAGACCTCAATACTCTTTGTTTTGAAAACAAACATCTCAGTTGTACCTGGATATTTATTTATCATGAGTAACTTACTCCCTGACAACATCGTGCTTTTCTATCATTATCTCCTGAAATGACAAACCCCTTTAGCAGGTTGTGGGAAGCAGACAATGATAGTTTGTGCTGTAAGCTGAAAGCCTGGCAGATCTCATGGCCCAGCTATCAGTGAATGCAGGAACAAAGCTCTATGCAAAGCCATCCAAACAGACAAGGAGTGAGAACAAACACACAGAGTGAGGTCAACCCTCCAGGGGAAGGACATTTAGGTGGAAAAGCAATGAAAACTCCCATTTAGAAAGTAGCACAACAGTCACTAATATGGCATTATGTAAAAATATGAATGTGTAACCGATGTGATTCTGCAATTTGTATTTGGGGTAAAAATGGGAGTTCATAACCCACTTGAATCAAATGTATGAAAGATGATATGTCATGAGCTTTGTAATGTTTTGAACAACCAATAAAAAAAAAGAAAGTAGCACAGCACACGTTTTTGGATGATACATCTATTAATATTGTCTAATCCATTTTAATGGAAGAGCAAAATAAATATTCTGAGTTTTATTTTTTTTCTCTCTTTTCTCTGTTCACCTTTCAGGAGGAATTAATAGAAAAAAATAATTTTAAATGCTTTTTTGTTTCAAAAGCACACACACATTATTACAGCATTTGGTTACCCTGACAACTATTTGTAACTCATATTATGGTCATTATTTTATATGTTCAGAGAAGAAAGCTTAGAGATGCTAAGTAATTTGCCCAAATAACAAGTATTAAATGGCAGAACTGGGATTCAAATCCAAGTCTCTCTGGCTTCATGGCCAGTGATCTTTCATCATATCCAGAAGCCTGCGATGGTACCATGTCAATTAAATACTTTATACTTTGTGAAATGAGCTGCAGAGGTCACAGTGTCTTTCTTGATCTAGTAATAAGGAGAAAAATGCATCCAAAGGCAAGAGTAATCTTTACGTATAGGGGATGTGTTACCTGAAGCTGCAGTTGGCCTGTGCATTGGAATAGAGAACATGATTTCTTGAAAAGAGTCAAAGGAGGATCAAGATTGATGCAAAAGGGAGGCTGGGAATGTTGCACTGGAGAAAATACAAGTGTGAAAGAGTGAGGAATTTTCTTTCTTTTCATATTCTGAATAAAGCCATAGTCAGTCTTTCCTAGCTTTTAACACTATAGTTACGTTTAACCCTTCTATAAAAGACTATGGAGCACACATGAGGATTACACTGGTGTTTTTGTTTTGATTTAATGAATGAGACTAAAATGCAACGTGGTCTTCCTCTCATTAAACCTTTGTTGAAGGCAGCATGTGACTGCAGCAGATTATCAAACGTGGGTCTCAGAATCTCAGGCAGCAACCAGAACAAAATAATCAATGGCTCTAGCTATTATCAGGAATATCAGAAGGAAAAAAAACTAATTTTGAAGCAGATCTCAGTGAACCACTCAGAAGTGGTTTTAAAAACATTCTCAAAAACATCAGAGAATGGTGGTATTTCAAAGGGAGAAAGGGCTGGCCTTTCTTGTTAAACACAAATTTTCAAAAGGTAATGATTTTGTTCATACTGCTTTCTCTGAATCCCATTAGTATTTCTTACTTCCTTTATCAAAATAATAAGGAAGTTGTCTCAAGAGTTCTTATCAAATTAAGAAGTATTAAGAAAATTAGGGTAATGTACATTTTAAATGCTTCATTTCTAATGCCTCATTTTAAATTGTGATTATTTTCACACATTTTACCTTTCACGTGATTGATTTTTTTGGTGGCATTAGGGAATACCTTCTGACCAAAATCCTGGTTACTTAGTTAAATCCATACGTAGGCCATCTATTTCCATATTCCTAGCAAATTATAAGGAAAAGTAAATTTAATGTCTCTTGTCTGTGTATTTTATTTCATATACTTTCAGAAAGATAATAATATATGAGAAGGTATATAAGTGATGCATATGGATGAATTGTGTGCCATGCCTTCTATGATTCTGATTCTGACTTTCACATTGAAGTTACTAAACTTAACAGAACTTTCTGAAATACTGGCTTTGAAAACAAAGCAATTATTCCAGAAACAGAATTTTAAGCATTTGCATTATATGTGTGGAAAATAAGATATAATATAGAACTACCATTTCCCCCAGAGATCTAAGAAAATTAAATGACTCTAAAGTATAGATTTGTCAGTCATTCAGAACAATGTGCTACTGCTTTACCACTGTTAGACTCTGTTCTCTGTTTAGCTATGTTTGCATTTAATACATTTTTTTTCTTACAAAGTTAACAGCATCTAAGTTACTTTGAAAAATAGCATATATTTGTAACAGGAAAGTTTAGAGAAAAAAGGTGTTATTTTAAAGGAAGTAACATATATTGGAATTTCTAGAAAGAAATAAAGGATACTACATCTTAGACAAAGAAGAATGATCTTGAGTTTCAAGTCAACACTCATTCCTTAATTATTTTCAAACTTTATAAACATTTTTCAAGTACTGAATTATCTGTTTAAATTATTCTATGAGTTCTCTCAAATGATATTTATTAGCACTATATGAATAGAGTACTAATAAAAAAGCATAAATGCAATCTAAAATCACTGCTGACTATATATCTGTAAAAATAAAACTGTTAACAGTCTCTCCACATCTAAGTAAACACAGTAAATTGCAAAGTTTCATTTATATGCTCCCATCATAATTTGTTTTCAAATGGAGAAACAAAATGTAAAAGGAAAAATGTGCCTCTAATTTTGATTATTTGTGTTCTTAATTTATCTTCTGCTAAGACATTTAAAAAGCTCAAAAGAAACCAAATTCCTTTGCAAAAAGCTTAGCTTGTTTAATGCCATTTGAAGTGACTTTGTTTTTCAATGTGCATGTGACTCTGTGTGTGTGTTTCTTTTGATTACAAAGGAAAAAGAACTTCAATTTTATGAAGCCAATAAAGTCTTTCATTTCAATGTTTTACTGTCTAATTTGGGGGATTTTCTGAAAACAAATTTAAATTTTAAAAAAAAGACTAAAAGAATTTTCTCACCATTCTGTCATCATTCAGGTGTTAAATGCATCTTGGTAAGATTTTATTTGCTGAATGATCCCCCTAGTGAAGTCAAAGAGAGTCAAAATAACTCATTAAAAATATGACTCCTAAAAATCTTTGGGGCTCATGAATGCTGATGAAAAGAAACCCATGAATTCACTTAAAAAATATTATTTCACCCTTCTTTTTAACCTCAAGCCCCTTTGTCATTTTAGTTGCCAGCACTCAGAATAATGATCCCCCAGCTCATAAATCTGAAGCACTAAGTATGTCCTCTTGCCACCAACAGGTTGGCATAAGAGAGGACAAGGCTGTGCAGGAGAGTCATCTCTGGGATGCAGTAAATGGCATCATGTGAACGGAAAATAATATTTATCAGCACTTGAAAGCCATATTGAAGTCTTCAGTGATTTATCCACAGACTTTCTAATGGTAAATCCTTAATACATATGGTCTGGTCCATAAAGGAAATCCATAAATAGGTGGTCTAATTCATAAAAAGAAATAATAATTCAGCCAAGTCCACTTTCAACAGCTTTTATTTTTCCATTCTTGAGGGAGTGATATTGACCACTCCATGATATAGGGCTTTAAATCAGCACCATGAAAATAGTCTTTTTATATAGAACCTAGATTCTTTCTAGACTGTATAAGTAATTCCATTGCCAGCTGTCATTTAAAACTTTCCTATAAATCTTTTACTTTATAAGTTATTTTTATTACATGTCTAAATACTTTTCTCTCATTTATATATAACCTCCTTTAGATATGTTGACTGTCTTATTGTTTTTGTAAGAAATATTTTATGTGCCTACACTAAGACACTCACCATGGGGGACAAAATAGACTGTAACTGTATCATGCCTTCAAGGTAGTGATGGAGAGTTAAAAGGCACCATAATAGAGAGTATTTAAGCTGAGTTTAGAAAGATGTCCAGGATTTTGAATATGCCAAGGGGGTGGGAGGGGGGAGAGAGAGAGAGAAAGAGAATTTGTGTATGTGTATTGGGGAAGAGATGGTAGGAAGAACAGAGTCTTTCCAGTGTCAGAAAATACATTGATTTTAGAAGGCGATGGATAAGGAAAAGCTTTGGATAAGAGCATGGAAAATAAACACATACATATAATGTATGGTCACATTTGCTTGATAAGAAATATTTTAAGAGAAATACTAAGTCTAGTGATGCTATGAAGTTGGAAAGCTTGTTCTCTGGAAAGAAGAAGAATGATGTCCCTCACAAGAGAAAGTGGGTTCTCAGAGCACCACAGATGGGACCTGGAGAGAGGCACATAGCAGTGGGAGCCTTCCCTCCCAACTTGGGACAAAATTGGTTATTAGTAAAGTAAAATCTTAGATATCACAGTGGATTGTGTTCTGTCAAAGCTTGACATTACCCCCAAAGGCCTTATTCCTCAAAATTGACCTTGTTGGGTTTTCTTAGAGATCACAAGAGAAACACTGACACAGAGATAGTAAGGTGCTTACAACATTAAGGTGCAACCTAAGTCCTACAACATGTTGGCAAACAGATGACTTTGATTGAATGATTGCCCTATCTTGACTTTGTATCACAAAAGTTGGCCTTGTGTGCCTATTGGCTGCTATTCACTGTCTTATCAAAGGTATTTATGATTGATCCTCTAACTTTTTGTGTAACTTGGGCTATTAGAATTCAAGTAAAAATTTATACTTTGCTATTTGATCCTAGAAGTCATTCAATTTGTCATTACACTAATTCCTGCCAACAAAATACTGTCAACTTGTGAATGAATATCTAGTAGCAAAAATGGAAAGCTCATTAAAATAATCTTCAAGGATTTAATTTTTCTATCGTTTTTCTTACTATTTAAAATGTTTTAAATTAGTTTTAAATTTAATTACATTGCTATTACTAGTTTTATACCAATTGCTAATTTGCATGTAAAATTGATAATTACAATTTAGTGTAAATAAAATTACATGAAAAGCTTCTTTAACAAATATGGATATGAAGTCAAGTTAAAGCTAAACAAAAGTTAATATGTCACAAACCTTTGAAAATTACAATAAAAACAATAAAAATAAGCAATTCTCTGTTAAATAACAAAAACAGATTCACAGTATTATTTATAAAATATATGATACAAACTATTAAGGGGCAAAATAAATGCTTAATTAATTTATTACTATTAATATTATATCCTTAATTACTATCTGATAACTGGTTTTTAGTTCATTCTTTCCTCATCAACATTAACCTGTAGCTGTTAAATGCAATTTCAATTTTTTTGAAATTATATTGGATATGATGGAGAATAATCTAGATAAACAGATTCTAATACTAGAAGATAAGCTAGGACAGAAAACAAACACTCTAACCAGAACAAAATAGAGTTTTGAGAGGATGGATAACCTAAATATCCTGAGTTGGCTAACATACAGTGACCACATCTACTGAAATATCACACTACGTCTTACAAATATGTATAATAACTAATTGTCAACTAAAAAATTTAAGAAAGAAAACAAATATTACTGCAGAAGCTGATGGATATAAAATGTACCTTTCCTCTTTTAACATGTGTGAAACAGGTCTGTGGATTAATTAATATTTTTGAGAAGGAAATCTCACTTTTAGGATTTCAGAGCCCCTGGAGAACTTTGATGAACAGTCATATCTTGGCTCCCAGGTATCAGAATGTTTTACATTCTAAGGTCAGGGGTTGATTGTAATTGTTAAGATCCTAGATATTGGGGAAAGAATTGACTTTTATTCCTGATTATACAATTTTATGTGACCTGGACTTCAATTTCATGGTTGGCAAAGTTGGGGGAAAAAAACTGTCTCCCTTGAAAGTTGATTTTGAAGATTAAATGAGTTAACATGGGCAAAGAGATAGCACATTCTATGGAGAAATGAGTCAGTAAGTACAAATTGGTGCCCGAGTAGTTGTAGCACAGGTGAAAGTAGAAATAAAGAAAGCAATAGTAGTGAGAATATGATTTCCTAGAACTAACCATATGATTTTAACCTCTTAGCAGAATATTTTCTTTTTGACAAAAGAGACTTCGTGGTAAGAAGGCTTCAGAGTTCTGCTTGGTAGCAGGGAAGGCTCTGTGAAAGAACATGGGAAAATAATTTTAAAATATATATAAACCAGGGCATTGTGATCTCATGGTGACTTATTTAAACTCTGCGTACTTTATATCGGACATGAATGTAGCCTGAAATGCAAAGGTTACCTTTTTATCTATTCATTTGGTCAAGTTTAATACTATTCTACATCCCAAACTATGCAGATCAGATTGTTAAGGTACAGAAACAATTCTTAAAAGGATAATTAAATCTGGCACTAAAAATTTAGTTTAGTTGATACACAGTCCAAAATCCATGTTGCTCTTTGAAAAACTGATTTTTTTCCCATGCAGATATCATCTACAATCTTTTTTTTAAAATAATGAATCCAATGCCAATAATTTGCCTGAAATAACATTAGATATTCAGTAGGTTGAAGGAAATCAAAAAAAAAGGGGGGTAAAGGATTTTTTAAAAAATATCTCCAATGTACTCTAATGGTTACCCACACATATTATTAACAACTAGTTGTAGACTTCACATAGGGGTTGTAGTAAGCATGAATGGAGGTAGGTATTTGAGGGCTGATGCATAGAGAGCTCTTATCTTTAAGTCATAGATCCTTGTGTCCAACTAAGACTCACTGTTTGCTACATTTAGGATAAAGTTTTCCCAGCATGAACACAGTCTTCTAAGTAAGCAATGGAAACTAGCCTGTTGTTTAATCAGTTGACCATTTCCACGGTCCTCTTAACAAAATCTGTACAGTCATCCCTCAGTATCCACAGGGGATTGGTTCTAAGAATATCAAAATCCATGGATACTCAAGTCTCTTGTATAAAATGGAGGAGTATTTGCATATTAGTAAGTTCATCCTTTCACATACCTTAAATCATCTCTAACAATGTACATACTATGGAATTCATTGTTATACCATATTGCTTAGGGAATAATGACCCCAAAAAGTGTGTATACAGTTTAGTATAGATGCAATTTTATTTTAATGTTTTGATCCATGGTTGCTTTAATCCATAGATACAAACACATGAATAGGGAGACTATATTTCCATCTTGAATATGACAATGATTAGATGAAATTTCCAGGAAGTCAATTTAGAGCCCTAAATTAGAAGGCAGAAAATTCGTATTCATATCCTAATTTTTCTTAAAATAAACGTGCATGGAGGTAAGAAATATAACCTCTTACTCTTACTTCCATCTTCTGTAAAATGAATAGCTCAGATTAAATTTATTTTGAGGAAACCAACCCCACCAGCTCTAAAATGTTCTGTAACACTAAGCAAGATAAAACAATGAACTAATTTAATTATGGCCTTTCAGCATAACTAGGTTGCTCTATCAGGAGAGCTCTCCTGAAATACATTATTTTTTTTCCACTTCTGGCTTGAATATATTATGTGCTCTATCATGACTACATAATGGATAGTCCTGAATGCTTTCAATTAAATATATTTAAATTCCCCAAAGCATGCAGTCATCTTGATTAAAATATCAACTGTTTATTACAGATGGAGTACTTCCAAAGGAGGCTAATATTCCTCAGATAGCAGGTGTTCCTGTATTTTATTCAAATGGCTAGCTGAAAAGATGCAAAGATCTTTTGTTTCTTGATGAGGCTAGATAGACTTTTAACTAAAAAAAAATAAACTGTCAAACACAAAGCAAATTTTAAAATTCATCAAAAATTCTTTCAGTATGCTCACATCTGCATGTTATCTATCTGTCTTTAATTAACCCCATCAGAAATCAGGTAACTAGAAAAATAAGTAAAATGATGGGAATAAGATTAAATATATTTCTAAACCAAGTTAACTTTTATGCTGTGGAACCTTTCTTCTATTTCAAAATACCTGTTTTATTTTTGTTTTAAATTTTCAGTGGTCTGAAAAGTAATGCATTTAAATTGAATGAGAAATTTAATACCGAATGTGAATGAGTTCAAACGTGGGTAAAAATAAAAACTGTTATCAAAAGTGAACATAGTTATATTAAAAATAAATTCTTCCTGAATCCAGAAAAGGCTGTTGTCTACTTATTCCAGATAAACAACATTTAAACGTCATCCACTGAGAGACAGAAACCAAACTGATTGTGTGGCATTTCAATCTTAATTTCAGAACACTTAAGTTAAAGTCCTAGCTCACACACTTACTTCTGAATTTAGACTTACTACTGAACCTTGATTAGCCTCACTTAGCTGACCCACAAAATGAAAAATAAAAGATTATCACCACTTCCCATCGACTCCCATTCATAAAAGATTTGGGTTGGCACAAGCAGCTAGTGAGGAAAAACTAACCTGTTTAACTCTCTGATGTCATAAAACCCTAACTGTATTTTAAAAATTTGTTCTTACTCTTGAAAACATTTCAAAGTACCATATTATTTTTCCCATTTATAACTAAAGCAAACATCAAAGGAAAGAAAAACAATATCAGTTTCTCCATACAAATATTACATTGTTTCAATTGCATCTCTTTAATAAAAAGTATCTGTCATTTGATTGACAGCAAGAAATACAGGAGGAAAAATATAAAATATACAACCTGTAAAATAGTGTTGCTCTTCACTATAAGTTCTCTAAAAAAAATGGCTTTTTGGTTCTGAGGTTTCCCTGATTCACTCATTATTACTAGAATAGTTTAAGTATCATATCTCTCCATTCTAAGAATAATATTTATTTTATTTTTCTAGAGAATTATTGCAGGCACTACCCATATGTCTCAGTAAAATACAATCTCCATTTCATTGTTAGAGTGAGTGTGGACTTGGGTATGGAGGTGGGGAAGTAAGCATGTGAGTTTTGTGTGTACACAAACCTAGATTCAAATTCCCACCCTGTAACTAACAGAGTGAGTCATCAGGTGCTTTGGTCATTTCTGGGAGATTCCATTAGTCCTTTATTAAAATGGGACTCACATTAACTCAGATGGTTGCGCCAAGAGTGAAATGAAACAATATTGGTCTGATGTTCAATAAATGGTATCTGCTACTATATATAATTATTGTGATCTGTCATCAAGACCATCCCATATTTACTATGCTACCATTAAATTGTTGTTCAACTGTTGCATGCCTTTATGTCCACTTGCATGAATATATATAAGATTTTTGATTACAGATTCTTCAAATCAGACTGAAGACCATGCATATAATACATCATAGCTATTCTATGACAGGCAACTCTTAACAAGGGCCTCTGGAAGGCACCATCTTGTTGCTTCATTGAGCAAAGACCTGAGAAGGACAGGCAAAGACTAAAACTTCAGTGGCTGTGCTCTCAGGATTTTGCAATTCATTTGTTTAAATAGAATGAGTTACCAACCACTGAGCTGTAATCATTCCCAGAGCAGTGGGGAATGCTTTGAAAATGAAAGATCATGGCAGTAGGCAAAAGGTGGTCAAGGAAGATTTTGCAAAAGGCTAAATGTTCCAGACTCTGCTGGACTTGGTGTGGGGGTAACACAGAAAGGGACCATCCTGATAAGCAGAGAACATTGAGTCAGAGGGACCATACCCATAAACTGGAAATATGTTCAAAGATGAAGGGTAAAGCAGAATTCCTGCCCCTGTTGGATTTGTCCTATGGATAAGATACTTTCAAACTCAAGAGCAAGGTAAAATCCAATATGGTTCCACACAGAGAGAAGCCTTTGTAATGATGATTAAAAATAGGTATCATGTTACTAAAATAAAATGATTTTCCTAAAACTCATGGATATAAATTCAATACATGTTATGGAAGATTTTTGTCCTTCACAATCCATGTGATTATATGACTGTAAACATAACTGATTGATTGATTTTGCTGTGCTGAGGATAAAAACCAGGACTTTGTCTATGCTAGGCAAGCACTCTATCATGGAGTCACACCCGAGCTCCAAAATATGCATATATGTTGAAAATAAGCATATGTTCTTTCGTTTGTGTTGAAAAACATACTTGAATCTTCACAGGAATCAGTCAAAGGAAACCTAGGAGTTCTACATGCCTTGATATTAATATATCAAAATGGCTTAATTTCTATATTTTATAATAATATAAAGTTTGTTCCTAAATTATAAGACTGTTGAAAAGTAAATATGAAGGAAGCAAATGATAAAAGCAAATTCCACAGAGCACTACCAAATCCCCACACAGTGCATGCCACGTAATCAAGTATCACATTTAGAAGAAAGCTGATGAAATTCTCCTGGGAGAATGTGAAGTTTTATGTTTCAGTAAGTTTCCATATTGAAGCCATAAGAATAAGTTGCTGTGGTTTTTTGCTGTGTGTGTCTTACTTGGCTGGCTTTTCTGCATAGCTCTAGAAGAGCCCTAAGTTATAAAGTCAGTTCAGGTTTCAATAAAACATGAACTATGCAGCTGTGAGCTATTTAGATAAATGAACAGACATGATTCTTTGGCACTTGGGTCAGGCCACTGCCATCAGTGC
The DNA here is from genome assembly GCF_001458135.2 of Marmota marmota marmota. Lineage (NCBI taxonomy): Eukaryota > Metazoa > Chordata > Mammalia > Rodentia > Sciuridae > Marmota > Marmota marmota. The sequence continues at coordinate 137,084 of NW_026000016.1, forward strand.
TGGGGCACTTCACCTTAATCTCATGTGTGATAAAATAGCAGTAGCCACTATAGTATGTTTTAAAATAAGGTTTGTTGCAATTCCAACTAGATTCTTGAAATAAACGCACAGGCCCACACACCTGGATTTTGTTGCTGTTTTAACTTGTTAAAGAGTAAAGGTATTTGAACCAGGTCTCATTAATATTAATATTGACTGTTATTTTGTTCCCCGAACACTGTCACTTTGTTATACTAAATTAAAGCTCTGACGGAAACATCCAATTAATCCTCAGTAAGAAAATGCATTAGTGTGTCACAGTTAATAAGCAGTTCAATGTAATCATACCTTGATTATTCTGAGCCGTTCAGTCCTTTGCACTGTGGGCTTAGAACCGGAATGGCTATTATTAGTTCCCTTAATGATTACTCATGGAGGAGAAAAAAAAAATGGATAGTTGCTCTCCTATCAGATAGACAAATAATCTTTTTTTTTTTTTTTTAAAAAAAAGATAGGGAAGGAAACTTAATAGAAAGAAGTAGGTTAATTATTAGCACAAAGGGAATCTCTGGGATTCACAAGGCATGATGATGAACTCAAAGCTGGCTCCCATGCCCCAGTCTACCAAACCGCAGAGCATGTGGGTCACAGGAGTAGCTTTTGGAGATGAAAGGATGCTTATTTCCTCCCTCAGACTACGTGCTGCCTTCAGGAACCTCACCAAACTCAGAGGCTTCTCCAGTCGAGATCCTACCTTAATGAGAACCTGAATGGACCCCGTGGCTTTTGCAGATATGAAATACCAGAAGCTCATGGTGCAGGCAGAGCTGGATTCTTGCCACACGGCACTCTTGAAGTGGGCTTTGTCACCCCGAAGGCCCACTGGAGTAGCCTCCAGATACATGAAGTGCCCTAGAAACAAGGATGGGATTCACATAGGACAGAAATAACAATGAGGGGATTATTTTAGTTTCTCCATCTTAGTTAGGGTTTTTAATTACATTTCATAAGATCTGAGCTGCCAATAGCATTTCCATTTGAAACAGAGAATAAATCTAATGGCCTTGTCCCTAGCTCACTGACAGGACAATTTTCAACTGTCTGTGCTTTTAGTGCAGTGCCTCACAGTATGCAGATTAACTGATCTGACAGGATATTTATGCCATCAGATCAACAAGACAGTTATAGAAATCGTTTAATGGACTCCTTCAGCTATCCAGTTATTATAAAACAATGCCACAGTTCCCTGTGAAATCTAAATAAGGGAATATCATGTGCTTTCAAATATTCGGTCACTTGATGAGTATGTAAATAAAATACTGAGAATTTTGATATGCAACATGAGAGGAAAGGGATTAAATTCATTCTTATATATTAAACAAAATTTCATGTATGGAGGGCTGAGTGTTTGGGATTTAGGTCTTCTATGCCCTGATTTGGTAAGCCTGGCTTAGTTGATTTTTTAAAACAGACCTATGGAATACCAATATTTAAACATCTTTTCACAATTTTGTGGCACCCCCTAGTTTGGGATTTGGCTCATGTTGTTTGCTCCTTGAGCAACAAGACTGAGATTTATTTTAAAAATAATCCACACCCAACATTCTTAACATATGTGGCTTTGTAGTTACATTTTCACAGTCTCTCCACAGGTTGCATAGACCTTTCCCCTTATATATATCATCTCATGTGATCTGCACGACCTTTGCTAGCTACACAGTGACAAATTCATGACCTCCAAATGAAGACTCTGAGATTCTGAAAACTAAGTGACTTGCTGATGATCAAATGAGTGTCAGAATTCAGGGTTATTTACGACAAGTGCCTGTCATTTAGGAATCTGATGATAGCCTGGCTTATTACCTAACTATCTATCAAAACAGTGACTGATATTAGATTTTGGCTACTCACTGTTGTGGGTTGAATCATAACCCCCACCCCATTACTGAAGCCCTAACCCTAGTCCTCATAAATGGAAATGGGATCTTTGCTGCTGATGAAGTAAAGATGAGGCTATCAGGGTAGACCCTAATCCAATATGATTGCATCATAATAACAAGAGGGAATTGGGGCAGAGAAAACACATGCATCAAATGAAAACACAGAAGCAACCATCATTTACAAGCAAGGAACACCTGAAGCTGTCAGAGCCAAGGAGAGAGGTATGGAGGAAATGATTCTCCCTGAGAACCTTCAGAAGGAAACAACTCTGCCAACAGCTTGATCTCGGGCTTCCAGCTCTCAGCAATGTGAGACAATAAATGCCTCTTGTTTAAGACACCCAGTTTCATGGCCATTCCCTATTCTACAGTGGCCACAGGAAACAAAAACACTGTGTTTGGCTGACTTGCAAGTGTCACTGAGGTTGTCTCTCCAGCTGCTCTCAGGGAAGGCAGGAGATGGACCTTGTGGATATGATCAACCGAATCACCTACCATTTTCATTTCCAAGTGTGTGGTCTTTGGGAGGTCGTCGGAGGCTTTGATGAGAGCCAATCCCCAAAACCCAATCAAAGTTTTCAGCCAGGGAGTTCTGCCAGCCACACCAGCCTCTCTCAAAAGTACAAGAGCCACCACATTCATTCTCATCAGTATTATCTCCACAGTCATCGGCAAAATCACAGCTTTGCTCTGCTCTGTAGCATTTGCCATTCTGACATTCCCGATAGCCATGTGGGCAGTAACCTAAAAAGAGAAAGATGAAAAAAGAGTAATGGAATATCCCAGACACATTCAAGTGAGGTACAAGACAGAGTAGATTCATTATAATATATGAATATGGTGTTTTTAAGAATTCAAGGTACCTGACCCCTCTCTCTCTCTCTTCTAATCTGCTTCAGAGTTCTGGCCTAAAGATTACTCACAAGGATCATTTACAAGTGAAAAAGTTTTTACTTTATCGATCCAGGAAAATACCCCAAGACTCCCAAAGCTGCATTTAAAAATATTAATTATATCTGAAAGTCAAAGTGAAACCTTCCATTTTTTACCCTGAAACAAAATCTTTAAGGTGCTAAAGAGCTCATGCATCATGGGGAATTTGGAAGTACATTCTAGCATCCATTCACTTCAATATTTCTCGGAAGCCAAACGTATACAAGATACGTCCTCAGAAGCATCACCATGAATATATGGCTAATGCATGACTTCCAAAAATTTTTTCTTTAAAATGCATATTTATTGGTCAGTTGTTTGGAATTTTAGAAGCAATTTCCCTGCAAAGCAACACCAGCCATAGATATCTCTTCACAAAAACATAACAGAAAAAATAATGCCTTTGAAGACTGAGTTTGAACTCTAGGGCTAATATTTATTAGTTACGTGACTTGGTTCATACTGGTACTTGATGAACTTTAGTTTCCTTGTCTAATAAGAGAGACAGACGGAAAGAGAGAAGCAAAATCCTAGAGAAGTTGAGCTAACTAAAGAGACTACCAGCTATGAGATCAGTGCCTAGAATGATGCCTAGACCGTACATAGTAGGTGATAAATAAATGAGTGAAATAAAGTGCTTTGGAAGTGAGAGAGCACTTCAACATGGATTTTCAAGGTTTTGTGATTATACTGTTCTAATATTTCACTAGAACATAACCATGATGAAGAGCAACATTTCAGAAGGAAAGGTTCAGAAACTTTTCCAACTTGAGATTTTAGCTACACATTTGATCTCTGTAAGCACAGAATCAGAAATGATCTTCCTGTTTTCCCCACCAGGCAGGGAGAGGAGCTGATAATACCACTCCTTGATTTACTTCTAAAGTGGTGGCTCCCAGGACTAGAGGCAAGTTGCCTGGTGATTGACAGCTGGTGTGGTTCAGAGGTGGTGAGTAATGTTTCAGGGGTTTATTTTAAGATGGTCTGGGAAGTTCTCTGGTAAAACCTCCGCTATAATTTGGATCTGAAATCTCCTCTAGAGGCTCATGCTTTGGAGGCTTGTTCCCAGGATGGTGCTATTGGAAGGTGGTGGAAACTCTCAGAGTCAAGATCCAGTGGGAGGTCCTTATGTCACAGGAGGTATGACTTTAATAGAGACAGTAGAACTTTGGTCCCTCCCTCCACCTCCCTTCCTCCCTTCCTCCCTTCCTCCCTTCCTCCCTTCCTTCCTCTTTCCCATCATGAAGTGAGTACTTTTCCTACACCACTCCATTCTGCTATGAGATACTACCTCACCATAGGCCTTAAAGCAAAGAGACCAATCAATCATGGACTGAAACCTCTAAAACTACGAGACAAAATAAACCTTTCCTCTTTATAAGTTGGTTATCTAAGGTATTTGTTGTAGTCATAGAAAGCTGACTAACACAATCTCATATAGAAGTTCTTCTGTCCTGAATCAGCCTCAAATTTTCAACAACAGATGGTCAAGAGGAAAGAAGTAGAAGAGTAGTGGAGTTTCTTGTAGAAACTGCTGGGAAGAAAATGTGTTCTAAGGTTTGTACTCCATGTATTTCCTAGACTGCTTATTAATAGCATGATTAAATGGTCTTTCCTCTTGCAAATCTTTGAAAATAAGTTTCATCTATGCATTCTGTATCTAACAAAACTTTTTCTGTCTGGGTTAATTGCTAATATTATCCTTTTAGCAGCATAGGATTAAACTTTTTATTTAGATGCATGGTTCATTTTAGTAGATTGAAGGTAAGACAAAAAGACTTCCAATGCTTCAATTACACTCTTGACTTAGAATCTAACATTAAAGCCTTTTCAGCCTACACAGAAATGGAAGTCATTTACATCAACTCTCTCATTTGTAAATGAGAAAACTCAGGATTTTATAAGCTAAATGACTCCTGGATTTTTCCAAAGTAGAATTGTGACTGAGAACCAGGTCTCTTATCTTCTGACTTGATATTCAAATTCATTGGTTTAAAAAAAGGTTTAAAGGTGGGGTTGGCCACCAGTTGCATCATTTCTAAAGAAACTGTTGAGAGCTTGAAAAATTACTAGATCATTTAATTTTATACAAGTTGGCATTTTTATTGATTCTGTCAATTTCAATTTGTTTAAAGATACAAAACAAAACTGACTCTTATGATGCTTTTCTCTAAAGTGACTGAATTAAGCCACAACACAGTTCTTCCAAAATCAAAAAGAAAAAAATTTAGACATGTTTTTAAAAGAAATATATCATGAATTCTGACATAAGACACACAAGTCAATACACCTAATATCTAAGGATAGTAATAAAGTTTTACACTTTAAGAGCAAACATAGTAAAACATATAATAATTTAAATACTACACAAATCTAAATTTGAATACAGTCTCTACATTAATAAAAAAATCAAATCACTTCTGTCATAAAATAACAGACAATAATGATTTGTTTTGGGTAGATGCCAAAGGAAATTATCAAGTTAAATTTTTACCTGTTTACAAATTATTTTCATGCCTTTGCTTTGTTAAAGAGAGAGAGAGACACACACACACACACACAGAGGGGCCAATTAAAAGTAGGGCATCTATCTTTAAGTGATTCTGTTATTAAAATTCTTATGAAGTTATGCAGCTTTGATTTTTTTAGTGATATATTGCTTATGTTAGGTAGGGACCATGTTGATAGGAAATTTCAGTTTGTAAAAGAGAACAAATCATAAAATATATAATTTGTTCTCTTTTACAAACTGAAATGTATATCAATGTATATCTTAAAATCATCTGAAACAACAGACTTAATCTAAACACTGATTCCTCCTCCCCAAACTTTCACATTCTTCGCCATCTCTGGGAATGGCAACTTTATATTCTGAGCTACTTAGAGAAAAATAATCTTGTAAGGAACACTGTGCAGAAATGAAGCTTGTTTTTGTTGTTGTTGTTGTTTATTTTTTACTTTTTATTTTTATTTTTCTGATGTTTGACTTGACTGCTGACAGGCTCTAAGTTTTACCCTTTTTCTCCCTCTTTGTGCCTCGGGTCTGGGAAACCAGATTAGAATTTCTAAGAGCAGCATGTTCAAACCCATTAACCCCCCAGCAATACAGAGAAACTTTCACCCCAGTCTACCCCACTATAAAACCCTTAGCCAGCTCCTCTTCCATCTCAGCTCAAGTTATTTTGGGGCATGTTTGATAATAATCTTACTCTCCCCTAAAGTCCCATTTTAAAATATTTCAAGATTTCTGGGTGTGTATATGATGTCATCAGTTTCAATATCCAACCAAATTTTGGATGTGAGTTCAGTTCACATCTGTTGATGACCTCAAAGCCCTAGGAAATAAAGTTATCATATGTAAACTTTTAAAATCTCAACGTTACATGTAATCTTTAGCAAATTCTGTCAATTGTCAACCCTACCATTAGAATATATCTACTGCTATATTTTCGTCAAAGCCACTATTTTTTTTGTATAATTCTATTACCTTGCTTTCCTAGCTGATCTCTGTGCCCTTAACCTCATGCCCTGTGGCCCATTATCTGTTCATGGATAGGCAGAACTAACATCATCAAAATGGCGATATTACCAAAAGTTCTCTATAGGTTTAATGCAATGCCAATCAAAATCCCAACGGCATTTCTTGTAGAAATGGAGAAAGCAATCATGAAATTCATATGGAAAAACAAACGACCCAGAATAGCAAAAACAATGCTAAGCAGGAAGTGTGAATCAGGCGGTATAGTGATACCAGACTTCAAACTATACTACAGAGCAATAGTAACAAAAACAGCATGGTACTGGTACCAAAACAGGCGGGTGGACCAATGGTACAGAATAGAGGACACAGAAACCAATCCACAAAACTACAACTACCTTATATTTGATAAAGGGGCTAAAAGCATGCAATGGAGGAAGGATAGCATCTTCAACAAATGGTACTGGGAAAACTGGAAATCCATATGCAACAAAATGAAACTGAATCCCTTTCTCTCGCCATGCACAAAAGTTAATTCAAAATGGATCAAGGAGCTTGATATCAAATCAGAGACACGCCGTCTGATAGAAGAAAAAGTTGNTGGGGGAGGGGTACCCATGTCCAAAATTAAGAAAATGCAAAAAAATAAAAATAGCTTTATGATAAAAATGTTTGAAGAGCTGGCATCCAGGGGAGCTTACTGGCCCAGGAAAAGACAGAAAACCATACTAAATAATGAGGTAACTTCTGTTTCCAGCTGTGAGGGAGTAAGATGGTATGAAATCATCCTCCAGGCAAAAGCAACTGGAACCTGGGGCAAAATACATTAAACAATTGTTTTCCAACAATGAACAACAGGAAGCGCAGGACTGTGATCCCCCAGAGAAAGGACACAAAACCAGAGCCTATCATCACCCCAGGCATTTGCTTAGAGGCACTTTCCAGATTGAAGATCTAAAAGAGAAAGCCAAGCATAAAACAGTTTTTAGCAAATAGAGGAAACAGAGACTGGAACAGCTGGAATTTACAAGGCAGGGTGGTAGAGAAAAAGGAGCTGTGTAGAGGAAGAGATCCAGAGATGTGCTCAAGCCTTTGGCTGCATTCCAATTGCAGGTGTGTAGGGCAGAGTTCCCAAAGGAAGAAAAAGAATAATTTCCAAGAGAATAATAACTAGGAGTTGTGAGCTAAAATGTTTCTGGTGTTCACAGAAAGCCAGACCTCTTTGAGTTTCTTCCAGCCACCATGAATAGTCCTTCATAAATACACAGGACGTTCAATAGTAACTCTAGAAATAATACATGCTAATAGTGGGTCCAAGTAGCTCTAGAATGAAATATTCTTTAGATATGGATTGGAAAACTGCAATGCCAAGGTCACATTCAGCCCATCACTTGTTTAAGTAAATAGAATTTTATTAAGACCGAGTCATGCACACAGCAGAGGTTTACATATTAGAGTATGGCTACTTTTTAGATTGGGCAGAGCTGAACAGTTGCAACCAAGATTATGCAACCTGTAAGAAAACAAATCACTCTGGAAATTTACAGAAAAAGATATTTCCTGATTTCTATTCTAAACCTACCCTGAAAAAAAAAAGGATTAAAAACAAATTTCAAAAGGACAAAACAGAACTGTAAGCAAGTTAAATGCCTTCCAAGACAAATTTCATCATGTTTGAAATAATGTACCAAACTGCAGGACTCAGCAACACAGAATTCAAAATCTGTGAAATATCAGGAAATATGATCTATAACCAGGAGAAAAAATAGCTAATAGAAGCAAATGTAGATATGACAGGGATTCGGCGGGGTGGTGAGGTTGGGAGATGTTGGTCAAAAGAATAGATTCAGATCTATAGTACATTGTGATGACTGTAGTTAATATACTGTATGCTTGAAAATCATTAAGAACAGAATATTTCCAGTGTTCTCACTATAAAACATGATATGTATGTGAGGTAATGCACATGTTAACAGATTCAATTCAGCCATTCTACAATGTATACATATTTTAAACGGCTATAAATGATAAATATATACATTTATTTTCAGTTAAAATGAAGAAAAAAGAATATAAATGTGATAGAGCTAAAAGAATTACCAAAAAACTTAATACAGCTATTATAAATAAGCTCAATGTATTAATTTACAATTCCACAAAATCTACAAAAAGCTCCTAGTACTAAGTGCAGCAAGTCTATATATCGTCACCATACAGCAATTAATTATTTATGAATGCAAGCAATAAACTAGAATCTGAAATTTAGAAAACAAAAAGTTTTTAAAATAGCATACCAAAATATAGATTTCTAGGTATAGAATTCTAAATATAGAACATAACAAAATGCATGACATGTCTTTATACACTAAAAACTAGAAAACATTTACAAATAAAAATAAAAACCCCCAAATAAGTAAAGATTTTATATCAAGTTTATACGTCATTCAACTAAAAATTGTTCAAAACTCAATTCTCCTTAAAGTTGTCTATCATTTTGATGTAAATCTAATAAAATTTTAGGGTTCATTTTTGGAAATTTGCAAAATGATTCTAAAATGTATATAGAAATTAAGAGCTCCTAAATCAGCTGAAGAGTTAACCAATTTACTTTACCTGATGTCAGGATATATTATAAAGCTACAATGATTAAGATGACATGGTATTGATTAATGAAGAGACAGGTCAGTGGATCAGGATAATAGCATATATCAACTCATTTTCAGTCAAGGAAGTATGCAGCAGGATTTTCACCAAAATACATAAATTGACTCTAATTATAAGGAGAAATAACAAACACAAATTGAAAGATATTCTACAAAATGAAAGCCTCATCCTTTCCAAAGATATCAAGGTTAAAAAAGACAATGACTGAGCCATCATTTAAAATTAAAGAAATATAAAGGCACATAAGAACTAAATGTGGTTATCACTTGGTATCGGTGGATATCCTGGATACCAAAATTTGTAGATGCTCAGACATCATATATAAAGTGTAGCATTTGCATATGATTTATGCACATTCTCTTTCATACTTTAAATCATCTGTAGATTCCTTAGGATGCCCCCAAAATTGCAAATGTCATGTAAATAGTTTTTTATATCATTTATGAAATAATGATCTAGAAGGAATAGTCTATACCTCTTCAGTGCAGGTGCAACCATCATTAGCCTACCTAAATAGTATAAGTCACTAGCAACAAAACTTTTTTTCAAGTTCTAATTGATTCACAGTTGAATTTGAGGATTCAGAACACAGGGAGGGCCAATTGTATGGTATATCATCTTAGACAGGATCCTGAATGAGGTAAAAAAAATTACAACATATTCCCTTGCCAGACATAGTGGTGCACACCTATGATCCCAGCAACTTGGAAGGCTGAGGCTGGGGGATTGTAAGTTCAAAGCCCAGCCTCAGCAACTTATTGAGACCCTCTCCTAAAACACAATTTAAAAAAAAAGGAGTTGGGGAGCATCTCTGGGTTCAATCCCAGTTAAAAAAATAAAAATAGGAGATTCTCAGGACAATGGTAAAATGTGAATGATGTCTGAGATAATGATATACTAATGTTTGATATATTAATGATATACTTTATAATTTGATGACTATGCATGTAAGTGAATGTCCTTCACCTTAGGAAACTGAATTATTTAGAATTAAAACGCATGATTATATCTCCACCTTACTCTGAAATAATTCAGAAAAAGTCAGATTTTTTATAAAACAAATGGACAAATGATAATTTGTGAATCTGTGTGAAATGTATGCATAAACTCTCTTATAGTTCTTAGAACATTTCTGTGAATTTGAACTATTTCAATTTTTAAAAAGTTATTAAAATGTAAAAATTTAATAAGAAAAAAGAAGAAGTAAAAGTAAAACCTCCCAAAGCATACCAACCTACTTAGACTAAAGTTTTTAAAATGACCCACAGGTACTGTACAATCCTGACCCCATTTTCTGTTTTATTGCCCTCCATCCAAAGACGAGCACATACACATCTATACTTGAATGAGTTGGGTTTATTACTTGTTGCAGCAATGGAAACACACATCTTGGGGAATTGTGGAACATTTCAGTTAAAGGATTTTAATACAATTTGCTACAGGAGTGGGGTTTTGGTTAGGCTATTTCAAGACAGATCCAAGGAGGTGGTGCTTTGCTCTGCATTAGGTATATGAGGAAGCAGGGACCATATTATAATTGCTTATCTTAATAAATCTTAGCTTAAAAAGGTAAAATCAGAACAGGCTAGAATTGTACTTAGAGGTACCTTTCACTCATGGATCAGGGTATGGGTTCTCTTGGTCTTGCTTTTAGTTGAGATAACGTTCATGTCTGGCCTATCTTTAAACATACTCACAAAATGATCTTGTTTTTATCTTGATGCATCATGGTCTGAGGATAGATTTGTTTGATGATGAGGTCCTGGGAAATTGTTCATTTTTCAACAGGAGAACACAAAACACTAGTCATGCATGTCAGGCCAGTTTATAGCAACATCAAAGCTTCATTGATTGTACCAGTCCAGGTCCTGGATGTCAAAGGCTGCTTTACTTTTTCTCACTGTGCAATTTTATTTATGTGTCAACAGAGTTAGATAGAATGGTATACTCTCTACATGATGAAATGAAACCAGTTGATTATTCTCTTCTGGTTATTCTTTTGACATAGGTCAATCATGGCATTGAGAGATGTTGAAACATTTTAAAGTTTTTCGTATTTGTGACTTGTGAAATTTTCTTTATTTTTTTCTTCTTAGTAATTTGCAGCAAAAATTAAAAAAAAAATTGAAGGTACTGTGGGTCCTACTTTATAGTAGCAAGTAACATTAGAATGCTAGCATGGAAGGAAGTAAAACTCAAAAAAGAAATTCCAGAAAATATTGATGACAGTAGCCTTAACGAATTGGTGCGGGGCCGGGGGAGAAGGAAGAATTCTGATTGAAATAAATAAATAAATAAGGAAAACACAGAAGCAAACCTAAGCCAGAAAAGGAAGCTTTGGGCCACAAAGGAGTAAAGTCTAATGTGGTTCCCACCTGGCTTGCAATTGCAGTATGGCCAAGACTCTGGTTCATGCACAGCAGGTTTCTGTGTTTCTGTTTCCTGGCAATGTTTACTGGCCCTAGGCTCAGCTCCCAACCAGAAACAAATTGAAAGTTCTTCCAAATAATGTTCCTATGATTTCCACCATCTTCATCCCAAATAATATCAATTCAAATATTCAGAGTCCTTTCTAAAATCTCGATCAACATGACAAAATTTACATGACCAAAGTGACCACCAATAGGATAGTCATTTTAAAAGATCTTTTCAGAAGCAATGACTTATTCATTCATTTTTAAAAGTATCCAATTTTAATTCCTAGCATTTAGGAAATCTTTACATCATATGTTAACATAAAATTGATTCTGATTCTACAGTGGAAGAGCTAAAATCCAGAGATACCTGGAAAAACAAATGTTCCTTAATGATTCTAATTTGGAGGAACTTTCTGATACCTTGTTGTGAATGATTTGTTCTCACTAACTTTCTAATTTCCTATATCCACACAGTTAAGATAATGAGACTGGTCACTGAAAATCATCATTTTCTGAAATTTTAACCTACCCACGAAAACATGAAGAAACTCCAGCAAAATTCCTTTTTTTCTGGCAATAAACGTGAAACATAATAGTGTCTCATGGTGTTTCCGTGAGCCTGATAGAGGCGTAGAGTTTTCCAGAAGAATTGGTTTTACCTTCAGTATCACAAACAGAGCAGCTGCTGTGAGACAAGCTGGAGCTTGAAGTATGATCTGAGGATAAATCTTAAGATCCAAATCATTTTAGCAAAATTATATTTTCTGTTTTGTGAAATCAAATTTGTCAACATTTCCTTTTTATGGTTTTCAGTAATCTAATATTAAATAAAATTCTCCCCCTCTTTTTCTAGTTCTGTATGGTTTCACTTTTTTGTTGTTGTTTATTGTAAACCTTGATGCGCCTGAAATTTCCTATGGCATTTGGAATGAAGAATGGTCAAGGTTTTTTGAGTGGAAATGAAAGATACAAAGGAGAGAATGATGCTTTTATTTACATACACAGAAAAAGAGGAACACACACACACACACACACACTCTTTCACTCTCTCCACACACACACACACACACACACACACACTGGCATACTTATTAAAAAGTCTCAGAAAAGATACACAAGAAATTAATAATTTCTTTGGAAATAGGAACATATGCACAGCAGCCATAGAAATGCATGGGTATTAAAAAGACATTTGTTTTTTGTAAAAAGTAATACAGTGAAGTTAGAATGATGTTTTGCCAGGGGCTCATTCTAGGGCAAAGAAAGGTGGAAGGAAGGCTGGATGGTTTTCTGGACCTCATGGTTTGTGAGGAGTGGAAGACAGAACACCCCACTCTAAATGGCTGTGGAGGGAATAATGAAGTTAAGAACGAATCTGCTTTAGTTGAGAAAAGGAGATTTAAGAAATGACATGCTATTTGAAAATGTCTAGGATCTATACTAAATTTAGAGTGGAGTACCTGTATCAAAAGATAGAGCAATGGAGCAGTCATGAGTAGTGATAAAAGAGAACTGAAGAGAACCTCAATAGTTATCCTTGTTACCTTGTTTCTCCCTCTTATTCATTCAGCCGGTCACCAACAACCTTCCCATTTTACTTCCTAAATATCTCTTAAATCATCCACTTCTCTTAAGGGACTTCAAGGGATAACCATCTCTCACCTTAACTAATAAATAGCTTCCTAATTGGCTTTTCTGTGTCCATTCTTGCCCTCCTGAAATTCCTGTCCTTGGTGAACAGATTGATGGCTTTGAAATGCTGATTAGATCACCACAGTGCTTCAAAGTCTTTAATGGCTTCCTTCCTATCACAATTAGGGTAAAAATCAAATTCATTACCATGACATAGAATCAATTCAAAGTCTGTGGGTTACTCACATATCACAGTCTCTTAGCCTGGACTCACCACCAGAGACAAACTGGCCTTCTTGCAGCCCCTCCAACCCACAGACACTTCTCAATATTCTGGGCCACCTGCCTCCAAGATTCTCTTTGAAATTCTTGCATATTTCAGCTCAGCTGCCACTTCTCTGAAGAAGTCTTGCTTGTTCTGATCCCTCTATTATCCACTTGATAGCACCAAGTATTTCTTCATAGGACTTTAATAAGATTAGTGCTATTCTTGTTTGCATGGCTATTTGCAGAATAACTGTCACTAGTCTGTAAGTCTGTGAATGACAGAAGCTGGCTTGTATTTAGAAAGTATTCACTGCATATATGCTGGATGAACAACAAGACCAAAATGAATGAATGAACAAATGTATGAGCTGAATGAATCAAGGGAGAGGCACTGGCCAGTGAGTACATAACGGCAGCCTGGCAGCTTGCAGTTGGTTGAATAAATGATACATCAGCACTTTGGTTGTTAGACAAGGATGACAGGGATTGGGGCAGCACTGGATTAAAGAACTTTAAGATACCAAGATGACGGCTCCACAGAGAAGCAATGACCTATAACCTATCTACTGTAGTAAAAATGACCAACACTGGTGGTATGTGTGTGAGGGGGTCTTTTTATTGTTTTTAACATTGACAGAAACTACTCAGTTTCTTCAAAATATACATTTCCAATAGTTTAAGCAAAGTTTTTCCTATTATGTCCATAAAATTCTACAGTCACAGTCCCAATTTAATAACGTCCTCATATAACGATTCTATAATAGCTGAAACAGATAAAATAAATTCTATGTAATGATACTGAGAAAATTACCTAATACAAAAGGGAAAATAAAGAATTTAAGCTAAATCCTATTAGGAGGAAAAAAATAAAACCATAGTATTTGTATGTATAAATGCCACTTCTGTTTGTATAGTATATTCTAAAATTAATTAGAATAAACTCTGCTTGAATTTATTTCAGTGCAGATATTTGTGCCTTTATATACTTAATTCATAGCAAATGGTACAAAATTCCTGTAACAGGATTAGAACATGGGCTCCCTTTCCATAAAATATTTATCATGTAACTAGGGTAAAACTATTTTTCAGTATTTGTGTGCGTGTGTGTGTGTGTGTGTGTGTGTATGCACGCATACATAGTACATATATATTATATAGTGCATATTTACTGCATATATGTATGCTACACATATGTATAAATTATTTCATATGTTTATGTGAATATGACTAAAACATATTTAAAGGCAACAAAACAGTAATTTTAAAGTAAATAGTAAAATCAGTCATAAAAACTATTAATATAATCATTAATATATTTATTAATGTAAGTATTTATTAGTCATAATAAATATTTATTAATCACTTCCTATATGGTATCTCTTATGCTAGACCTAAAACTTATCTTAAAAATATTTTCTCTGATTCTCATAACCATTGTCAGGAATGTTAGATATCTTCATTTTCAAATGATGAAAGTAAAGACAAGAAAACTAAAGTAAGTAAAATTTCCAAAGCTATAATGGACAGTATGCATCTGACTTCAAAATATCTAAGTTTATTAATATTTATCAAAAATAAAAAGAGGGCTGAGGTTGTGGCTCAGTGATAGATACTTGTCTAGCACATGTAAGGCACTAGGTTTGATTCTCAGCACCATAAGTAAATAAATAAATAAATATCCATCAACAACTAATAAAATATTTAAAAATGAATAAATAAAAATAAAGCAAAACTTATTGAATGTTTATTCTTCTGGGTTTTCTGGGTGAGTTTACAGTACATGTCACATAATCTTCAAGGTCAAAGTATGAGGTACGTGGCACCAAATATTTATTATCATGCTTTTTAGGACTAAATTCATATTATTAATTAGCTAATCTGATAAACTCATCTCAATCTAAAATATTCCAGGTAAATGCTTCATATCCTACTCTCATCCTTCCATTTCAGCTAGACACCATTGTCCTGTTTATATTGCTGTGACCACTGATAACTCTCAATGTAACAATGAGAAGAGTATGAATGTCCCATTTTTTGGGAGGAGAACAACAACAAAGAGACTTTTGGAAGGCCCCTGGTTAACCCTGAATGAGCAGCAACCTGCATGAACCTAGGAGCCCTGGGCCTGCTGTGTTATGAAGACTCTCTCAACAGAGAGGGAGGATTGATGGATCTGAAGTCAGTTTTGCTAGAATCATCAAATATTTTATCTGTCCAGCTTCAGCCTCCAGAATTGAGGGCAAGTGGTTTTGTGTCTTAATTTAACACCTGAAAATTATACATATTTAAAAATCCCAGATAAACCAGAGACTGGCATAGACAAATTTTATTACTATTTTTATATACGATTTCTATGCTTTATTTATTTTCCATAAGAATCCAAGAGGCAAATTGGTCAATTCATTGAATCAGTGGATACTAAGGAACTACTAGTACACTGAATCTAAATATAACTTTAGAACATAAAAATGGTCTTGCAGAGATAATAAGTAGGCACAAAATTACTCTGAGAAGGTGGCGAGATGATAAAGTCATACCATTTGCTTAGGAGAGACATAGTACTTCTGACACAATATTGGAAAGAAATTTTTCCCACAAATCTTCAATAACATAAAGAAGAAATTAAAAAATAATAAATTGAAGCTAGTAGAATCAAAATTTTCAAAAAGACAAAAAAAAATCCAAAGAGTTTTCATGTCATTATTTCATTTATTCCTTTATGTTATGGTTGGGATCAGGAATGACCACCCAGAAGTTCATACATTAGGCAGTGCTGTAAGGTTCAAAGGTGAAATGATTGGATCATGAGGGCTCCAATCTCATCAGAAGATTAATCATTTGAATGGATTGTGGTAGGCAGATGGGATATGGCTTGAGGAGGAGGTCACTGTGGGCATGCCCTTGGGGACTTTATCCACCACCCTGAACCCCTCCTGACTGTCAGGAATTGAACAGTTTTTCCCCTCTGCACCCTTCCGCCATTATGGTTATGCATTGGAGTCAGCTGAACATGGACTGAGAGCTCTGAAACTTGAGCCAAAATTAACATTCTCTTTCTCTAAGTTGTTCTTGTCATCAAGCGTTTTAGTCATAGTGATGAAAAGCTGACCAACACACTCTATATAATAAAAAACCGGCCGTCACTTTTATGCCAGGCACATTGCTCTGTGACAAGGATATAGTGGAGAAGAAGACAAGTATTTGTCCTCATGGTATTTGTTCTCCAACAAAAGAGAAAACGACAGTCCAGCTGAGCTTCTGTGGAAGAAGAGTTTTCTGATGGTATTGCTAAGAATACAACATTTGATTAGAGAAGTTAATTCAGTGAAGGAGAAGCCCTGCAGATCAGGGTAAGGGAATTCTAAATGTAAGAACTTATGCAGGTGAGGAGTTTGCATTTTGGGAAGTTCTCAAGGAAGTCCCTGTGGTCAGATTCTAAGGGGCAAGGTACTGCATTTCAGGAGGACAGTCAGGTCAGCAGGTGCTGTCTGCAGTTTTTATGATCCATCATAAAGTTTTTGGTTTACTCTGATAAGATGAGCTACTGTTAATTTTTGTCTAGAATTGTGGGATAGCTGTTGATGGACCTTTATTTTATTCATTTTCTATATGTGATGCTGAGAATAGAACCCAGTGCCTCACACATGCTAGGCATGTGCTCTACCACTGAGCTACAACCTCAGCCCTTGTGTTCTTTTTCATAATAAGAAGCAGAAGAGCATATTTACATCCATGTAGTAAGTTATAATAAAGTTTGACAACTAATATAATTCTCTATAAGTAGAACTGAATAATGTAACTAATGCTAAGAAGGATCAGTGATACCAGGAGAAGAAGGAACCATTGGTAATGACTCCACAGATGAGTTAGTTACCAAACTGCCTTAAAAAATAAACAAGTGTTGGGGGAATCCAAGATGGCGGGCCAGAGGGAGGCAGCATTCTGTGTCCTCCGTGACCGCAGACTCAAGTAGTGAGTATACTGCTTCTCTGCGGGCCATATTCCTGCTTCTTTGCAGGAATCACAGCCACCATGCCCGTCTACGGCTCCAGGCTTCAGCATCAGAGTAGGTCTCCCAACTACTTGCCCACACAGGACCATTGGGTACTCAAGTGGGACCAGTGTCATCAGCACCTGCATAGAACTTTTGGCCACACCCCAAACAGAAATCACAAATGCTGCTCCCACACAGGACATCCAGCAGCTTCCCACACGCAGGAACTCCAGCTGCTACTCCCATGTGGACCCCCATCTACCAACAAAGGGCCCCCTGGTTGCCACCATCTTGGGACACTGCAGCAGCAAAAATAGTCCCCTGCCTGCAATGGCCTGCCTGCATCTGAGAACCTCACATAGGCTAGGAAGTCAGCCAACATCCACACACTGCAAGCCACAGAGTTCATTTCTGAACTAATCATCCAACACCATTGCCTGGCTCCACCCCCTCCATCCAATCTGACACCCCAACGCTGAAAGCAGTCTCCTTCATCTTGGGGTAACTTCATCACCATATTCAGTGGGGCAACTCCTAGTTTGGAACTGGCCAGGTACCCAGTTTCTAATGCCCCGTCTCCCCAGTAGCTGCTAGCCTGGCACAGTGACACCCTGGTTACCTTCGCCATCCTGAGGGTGGAGATATCAGCTAACAACAGACAATCCCACTATTGGATGAGAAGGAAGCAGGAAAGATACTGATATCTAATTCAAACAATCCCCATTTCTTCCTTCAAGATTTCTTTTTCCTCTCCCTCTCAACTCTCCTGCCCTCACATCCCCAAAATATGTGAAACCAAGTACTTTTCATGAATTAGGATTTTGAGGACTGGGACATCTAAATAGTATATTACAATTGTGTTGATTATTCCTTCTGTTTGTTTATTTTCCTTTTTTTCCAACCAATTTCTACTATTTTAGTGTTTTTATAAATTTTTTATATATATGTGTGTTTGTTTTATGCACTCTACTGTCTTCCCACTTACTTGTCTACCCAATATAAGATATAATAACTAAGATATAATAACTCAATGTCCTCACCTCCTACTTTCTCAGCATATCATCCTACTCCTCAGCCCTGGTTCTTTGCCCACCATCAGAAACTGTAAAACATTTTATGAATCTACTGAGTATATTGTAGATAATACTTGAATTCACTACTTTTGTACATTGCAACCAAACTGTAAACATATTAATAGCTAACATTAGTTTTTAGGGTTTATATTGTTTATATTGGGATCTGAGAACATAATCCTTCATCTCAAAGGAGGTATTGGAACCCTACAGGGGAACTATAAGCCTATAAGGTAAAATCAGTAATGCCTTGGATCCACAGTGCTAGAAGGGGAGACACACAACAATATAAAAAGACAAGGGAAGAAAGTGCCCTGAGCACTTATTAGAATCCATGGCCAGCACACCAGAAGAAATTACAGAAAATGAGTTCAGGATGTACATAATTAAAATGTACCACAAATTAAAGGATGATATATGACCGAAAATGCAGGCAGCAAAATAACATTTCAACAAGATCTACATAAAGAAATACAGGAACCAAAAATTACTTCAATAGGGAGATGGGGCACAAAAAAAAGAAGAAAAAAGAAACACACACACACACACACACACACACACACACAAACACACACACCCCAAACAGAAATCCTTGAAATGAAAGAAACAATAAACCAAATTAAAAGTTCAATTGAAAGCATCACCAACAGATTAGACCACTTGGAAGACAGAATCTCAGACAATGAAGACAAAATATATAATCTTGAAAAGAATGTAGACCACACAATGAAAATGGTAAGAAACCATGAGCAGAACATTCAAGAAATATGGGCTAGCATAAAAAGTCTAAATTTAAGAGTTATTGGGATAGAGGAAGGCATAGAGTTCCAAACCAAAGGAATGAGCAATCTATTCAATGAAATAATATTAGAAAATTTTCCAATGGAAAATAAAATTCAGGAAACTTACAGGATGCCAAATGGACAACATCACAACAAATCCACAACAAGGCACATTATAATGAAAATGCCTAACATAAAGATTAAGGAGAAAACATTAAAAAGTCATGAGAGAAAGGAATCTGATTACATATGGGAGAAACCAATTAGATTATGTGCAGATTTTTCAACCCAGACCCTGAAAGCTAGAAGATTTGAAACAACATATATCAGGCTCTGAAAGAAAATGGATGCCAACCAAGAATCATATCCAGCAAAATTATGCTTTAGATTTGATTATGAATTAAAAACCTTCATGATAAACAAAAGTTAAAAGAACTTACAACTCGAAAGCCTGTACTACACAACATCCTCAGAAATATATTGCATGAAGGGGAATTAAAAAACAATAATGAAAATCAGCAAAGTGAGGTATTACACTAAAGAAAAAGCCAATCAAAGGAGAAACTAAGGCAAATTAAATACCAAAAATAAGCGAAAATGACTAGAAATACAAATCATGTCTCAATAATAACCCTGAATGTTAATGGCCTAAATTCAACAATCAAAAGACATAGACTAGCAGATTGGAATAAAAGAAAAGACTCAAGAATATGCTGCCTCCAAGAGACTTATCTCATAGGAAAAGACGTCCAAAGAGTTAAGGTGAGAGGTTGGGAAAAATCATACCACTCACATGGACTGTGGAAGCAAGCAGGTGCTTCCATCATCATATCAAATAAAGTAGACTTCAAGCTAAACTTAATCAAAAGGGATAAAGAAGCATATTTCATATTGCTTAAGGGAACCATTCACAATAAGACATAAGAATAATAAATTTGTATGCCTCCAAAAACGAAGCACCTACATTCATCAAACTAATTCTTCTCAAGTTCAAGAGTAAAATAGACCACAACACAATAATTCCGGGTGACTTAACACACCTCTTTTACCACTTGATAGATCTTCCAAACAAAAGCTGAACAAAGAAACTATAGAACTCAATAATACAATCAATAACTTAGACATTACTGATATATATATATTTCATCCTTCAATGAGAGAAAACACTTTCTTCTCAGCAGCACATGGATCCTTCTCTAAAACAGACCATATACTATGCCACAAAGCACTATTAGCAAATATAAAAAAGTAGAGATACTACCCTGCAGCCTATCAGATCATAATGGAATGAAATTAGAAATCAATGATAAAATAAGAGATAAAATCCACTCCAACGCTTGGAGACTAAATTATATGCTACTGAATAAACAATGGGTTGCAGAAGACATCAAGGAGGAGATTAAAAAATTTTTAGAGGTGAATGAGAACATAAATACAACATATCAAAATCTCTGGGACACTATGAAATCAGTTCTAAGAGGAAAGTTAATTGCATGAAGTTCATTCTTAAAAGAAAAAGGCAACAAATAAATGACTTACCACTACATGTTAAAGCCCTAGAAAAAAGAGAACAAATCAATACCAAAAGCAGAAAATAGGAAATAATTAAAATCAGAGCTGAAATCAATGAAATTGAAACAAAAGAAACAATTGAAAAAACTGACAAAACAAAAAGTTGATCCTTTGAAAAAGTTACAAACCTTAGTCATGCTAATGAAGAGGAGGAGAGAGAAAACTCAGATGGCTAACATACATGATGATAAAGGAAATATCATAACAGAAACTACAGAAATACAGGAGATAATTAGAAATTATTTTGAAAACTTGTACTCCAAAAACATAGAATATATCAAAGGCATTCAAAAATTTCTAGAGTCATATGACTTGCCCAAACTGAATCAGGATGATATATACAATTTATACAGATCAATTTCAAGTGACAAAATAGAAGATGCCATCACAAGCCTACCAACCAAGAAAAGCCCAGAATCAGATGGATACACAGCTGAGTTCTACAAGACCTTTAATGAAGAACTAATATGGATACTTTTCAATTTATTTCAGGAAATAGAAAAAGAGGGAGCACTTCCAATCTTATTCTATGAGGTCATTATCACCCTGATTTTCAAACCAGGCAAAGACACATCAAAAAAAGAAAACTTCAGACCAATATCTCTAATGAACATAGATGCAAAAATTCTCAATAAAATTTTGGCAAATCGAATACAAAAACATATCAAAAATATAGTATGCCATGATCAAGTACGGTTCATCCCACAGTTCAAAATTCGTTCAACATACAGAAATCAATAGACGTAATTCAGCAGAGATAAAAATCATATGATCATCTCAATAGATGCAGAAAAAGCATTCAACAAAATACAGCATCCCTTCATGTTCAAAATACTAAACAAACTAGGGATAACTGGAATATATCTCAACATTGTAAAAGCTATATATGCTGAGTCCCAGGTCAACATCATTCTAAATGGAGAAAAAATGAAAGTATTCCATCTAAAAACTGGAATATGACAGGGATGCATTCTTTCACCACTTCTACTTACAACAGTTCTTGAAACACTAGCCAGAGGAATTAGACTGACCACAGAAATTAAAAAGTTAAAGATGGGAAAACAAGAACTTAAATTAGCACTATTTCCCAACAATATGATTCTATACCTAGAAGACCAAAAAATTCCACCAGAAAACTTTCAGTACTAGTAAATGAATTCAGCAAAGTAGAAGGATATAAAATCGATGCCCATAAATCAAAGGTATCCCTGTATATCTGTGACAAATCCTCTGAAAGGGAAATGAAAAAAACTACCCCATTTAAAATAGCCTAAAAAAAGAAACCCTTGGAAATCAACCTAACAAGAGGTGAAAGACCTCTACAACAAAAACTATAGAACACTAAATAAAAAATTAAAGGAAGATCCTAGAGGATGGAAAAATCTACCTTGCTCTAGGATAGGCAGAATTAATATTGTCAAAATGACCATATTACCAAAAGCATTATACAGATTCAATGCAATTCTAATTAAAATCCCAATTATATTCCTCATAGAAATATAAAAAGCATCCATGAAATTTATCTGGAAAAATAAGAAACCCAGAATAGCCAAAGCAATCATTAGCAAGAAGAGTGAAGCAGCTGGCATCACTATACCAGACCTTAAACTATACTGAAGAGCAATAGTATCAAAAACAGCATGGTATTGGCACCAACATAGTTGGTAGACCAATGTACAGAATAGAGGACACAGAGAATAATCCACATAATTACAGTTATCTTATATTAGACAAAGTTGCCAAAAACATATATTGGAGAAAAGATAGCCTCTTCAACAAATGGTGCTGGGAAAATTGGAAATCCATATGTAACAAAATGAAATTAAACCCCTATCTCTCACCATGCACAAAACTCAACTCAATGTGGATCAAGGGCCTAGGAATTAAACCAGAGACCCTGCATCAAATAGAAGAAAAGTAGGCCCAAATCTCCATCATATCTAATTAGGCCCCTATTTTTTTAAGACTCCTGTAGCACAAGAATTAAAATCAAGAATTAATAGATGGAATGAATTCAAACTAAAATCTTCTTCTTAGCAAAAGAAACTATCAGTGAGGTGAAGAGAGAGCCTATGCAGCTTGGGAGCAAATTTTTACCACTTGTACATCAAATTCACCCTCCGAATTCATGTACAGAATTAGTGGAGCTACGCTTATACAGGATACTCAGCTGTCTAACACAGATCCTAATTCAACATTTGCAACGATATTTAGTTTAAAAACTAAGCATATCAAATGTTTAAGAAGTCAATCCCAACCTATCTTTCTGGAAGTATTTTTTTAAGTCTTCACTAGATTATCTGCTTTCCATTCATACCAGATATCTCTCCATTCCTCTAAATACACATGGGCCTTTCTATACCTGAGCCCTTGATCATGTTTTCCCCAGTTTTAAATATATATTGCCTTCTCTATTAAAAACCTACTATTCCATCAGTTCCAACTAATCCAACTTTATCAGTTTTATCCATCCTTTGGGGAAAAAGGGATAAAAAAACTGTTTTTGAAGAATGGATAAGGAATCACCAAAGATGTCCCCACCCTAGTCTCTATGTGCATATGATACTGATAGCAAGAAAGAAGGGATTTGGCAGATGTAATTAAATTTGAAGATGTTGGGATGGGAATAGCTTCCTGGATTATCTAGGTGGGCCTTCTCTGTCATCTAAGTCCTTAAAAGTAAAAGGGGTGGCAGACAAATTATCAGAGCAGGACAAAAACTGAAAAAGAGGCAGAAAAGATCCAAATTATGAGAGAGACTTTACCCACTGTTGCTGAGTTTGAATATGGTGCAAAGGTCCAGTAGACAAGATGTGAGGGTTATGTCTTCAGGTTATATCCACCATGGAAATGGAGATATCAGTCCTACAGCCACAAATAACTCTGCCAACAACCTCAATGAACAAAGAAATTGATTCTTTCCCAGAAACACTAGAAAAGATCACATTCTGATGAACACCTTGTTTTTGATCCAATGAGCCCAATGTCATATATGTGACATACAAAAATGTGCAATAATAAGTTTGCATTCTTTTAAGCTATTAAATTTTCAACCATTTTCTATTAGTGGAGCATTTTTGAAAACAAACAAACAAACAAAAAACACATCAAAAGTGCCTACCAGTGACCTGGTATACTATGCTAAGCAGATTGTCAATAAATGATATGCTATTGTCATTATCATCATCATCATCATAATTATTAATGACTTGGTATTCTATGTTAAGTGAACTGTCAATCAACGATATCTGCTATTATCATTATCAGAATGACAATAATAACTATTATTATTTTGTTTTGGATTTAGGATTATCACAATACTAGAGCAACATTATAACTTCTTTTATCATATATATCAGACCAATAAACATATATTGAGCTGAACCCCATTGGAATACCAATCTAGGAAGCATGAACTTTATACTTTAGGCATAAGGAAGTTATTCAGTAATTCTCAGTGGAGACAGTTTGTGATCATAATATTGTTCTAGGAAGTTTAATCTTTTATGGCTACAAAATCAATTTAAATTGGGAGTGCCCCGAAGCCACAAGATTAGTTAAATCTCAATCAGTTGGCAGTTTTCATTTTGTACATGATATTAGGAAACTGATATAGAGAGCAGAAGAGACTTACTCAAGTCTCTATTTTTAATTCTGAGAAGAAAAAGCCCTAAAATTCATGTTAAAAATTCAAATCCAAGTTTCTTTCCACTATATAGCATTGCTAGTTTTGGTACTGAACCCATTGGTGAACTTAATACTGAACTCTAAAAAGGAATATAACCTGCACACCATTACCCATTTTGCAAACTATAATGGGATGGTAACTAGAGATAGCATCCCCTGGTCCTACTTAATTTCCAAGGAAGTACCATTTCAGAAGGCTGAAGCTGCTCACACAATCATGTGAAGCTACTCCTATGAGTCTGACTACTGTATTTTCTGGTTACATTAAGAGTCATTAATATTAAGAATCATAAAGAACAAAGTATAAGAATAATAACTAGAGACAATAGATATATACAGAGATCATACAGTCTAATGAGGTCCTTTGAATCAAGAAGAAAAATTTCTCAGGAACCAAAATTCAGGTCTACTCTCAACATATTTTACTGGGCAAAAAATCCAGGGGAATCTGTACCATGATATAAATAGGATCTACTTCTCATCATCTTTGCCCAAAGCTTAGTCATTGAGATGTTTAAATATCCCAATAACAATAAAGTGAATGATTATGTGGGTTTATCACTGTTTTTAGAATAATGGGGTTACAAATAAATTAGAGTACATCTTTCAAATGCATTGAGGCAAAATATAAAAATCTTTCAAAATAAATAAAGATTCCATTTATATTCAGCTACAACAAATGATAAAATTCTTTAAAAATATATCTCTTGAACTGGAAAGCTATGTTCTTAGGTATTGACCTGCAAATATGTAGAATAAAAAACCTGATCGCTGCCTTCTTTGAGCTTAAAACCTCTTGATTTAAAATAAAACATTGAGGGGAAGGGAATGTAGCTCAGCAACAGAGCACTTTCCTAGTACAGAGCCCTGGATTTTATCTCTGGCATCACAAAAGAAAAACTAATAAATCATTCAAACCTTAAACAGAAAAGACGTAATAAAGATTCTCTTACGGATCATTTGACCAAGAGTAATATAGTCTTCCAAAGGGGTTCTTGGGTTTGGATGTGTGCTGCCACCCAGTGGACACTAGCAGCTTGTAGTTTGACCAAGCCATCTATGAACCAAGCCCAAGCACCCTGGAGAAATTCTGGAAAACAGGGTCCCCAGGTAAGACTTCTTTTCTAATTGGTCAGAGGAAGGGTAAAGGGCTCATAAAAATGTGATTGTGACTTTTTGCATAAAGAATAGACATCTGCAGGACCAGACACGTTTCTCTCTAGAGTTTACCCTCTCCATCTAATAAGAGAGACTATTAGCCTTCCCAACTGTGCATCAAAGTGGCAACAGCCCAAGATGAGAATATCTGGGCACAGTGTTACCTGGAAGTCTGTGATAGATGCTTGGCCTCAAGTTCTCAGTAGCAGTCCAGTAACTATTTCTCAAAGGAAATGTATTGAGTAGACCTCTTGGGGAAGAGTGAGTAAAGGACCTGGAATCCTCCAAGCAGAAACTACCTCTCTTTACCAAAGGTACCAATGAGAACAGCTATCAGTAATAGATATCTCGAGCTCTGAGGGACTCTTGGGAATTTTAAGCTCCAAGAGTAATGCTGCTAAAAGAGCTTTTTGCATTGCCTCTTGTGCTGTGTTCTGCTTAAGACATCAGCTAAATTTGGCAGATTTTCTGGTGAATTATATAAAATTCCCCAATGAGGCAAATATTTTATCTAATACCCCAAAAGTCTGATTAGAGGATAAATTGATTTTTTTTATAGTTGGGACTATCGGCTATCCTTTTTCAACTTTTTGTCTCATGTATCAATATTTGAATTTAGCTTCTATTACTTCTAAGAATTTGACATGGATGTCCAGGATTGTGAAGGCTCTGAGATTTTACCCTACTTTTAAGTTAATAAGCTAGTTTGTCACAGTTTCATGAATGCTGGTAGAAAACACAAGATTCCTGGGTCAGAGATGAAAGACAGTTATAATTCCTATTAATAATTCTAACCAGAGTATGCCCCCACTGCACCCCTGATTCCTGAATCCCAATTTTCACAGGGTGACATCATGGGAATAGAAACCAGATTGCATTGCAGGGAAGGAACCCTAATTTTAAGGAACCAGAATATTTTATAATGAGATGCTTGCCTTCTGCTGCAGAGAGAGAAGTAATCTATATCTTCCAAAGCTGTTAGTGAACCCTGCATTTTACTTGGGAGGGAGATAAATCTATATCATCCAAACCTGTTTTTATACAAAAATCTGTGAGAGATAGTCCAAAAAGGAGAGAAGTCAGTGCCTTGTAAAATGTGTAGAAATGTTAAAGATACAAGGAGAATTTTCACACTGTGTGGCTGATCCCTCCCTATATCTTATTAAGATTAATAAGTCAGGGCTGGGGTTGTGGCTCAGTGAGAGCACTTGCCTAGCATGTGTGAGGTACTGGGTTTAATGAAACACAAATCAGCACCACATATAAATAAATGAATAAAATAAAGGTCCATCAACAACTAAAAAATATTTTTTTAAAAAGATTAATAAATCAATTCTGGGGCCTGATGTTATCATCTCCTCTAAAACTATTGCCATTTTCTCTTCATTGGAAGCCTATCAGCATATTATCACTAAGACGAAACAATTAGCTCTTAAGGGTGAGGCTATTTTTTCTTTGGTGGTAATCAGGAATACTCAAATTCTCCTAGGCAGCACAGTAAATGTGGTTATGTTTAAAGACACAACAAGATGGCAAACTGATCTTGCTCTGGTACCAAAGGCATCAAGAAAAAGATATCAGTCATGACTCTGATGGCATACCCGATGCTATCAGTGGTACATTTGATTCACTTAGAGTCACAATGTCTTAAAAACATGAACCACAGGAGCCAGGGTTAAACTCCATCGGTGACACTGAGTTCAATGTCATTCAATTTACTTCCTTAACTGGCCACACAGCGTTGACATATTGAGGCACTGCATTTCTCAACAAATAGATTAACTGTGTTGAAGCTCTTTTCTGTACCCCCACCCCTGGAATGCTATGTTACTTTTATAATAAGCATAGAAAACCTGATTGTAGCAATAGGTCCACTATTGACTCTCTATTAGATGCTCCTTACAATTAGGAAAGTTCCATCTAGACTTGAAAAGCATTCACAGTACGAGGAATTATAACTTCCATACCAATTATATTTCAGTGGTGTCTACCGTGGTGAAAAACTGGGGACTGAATGGTCTTATACACATGGTTCAAGTTACTTCCTTACCTTGCTGTATTCATTTCCAAATCTAGCCAATTGAATTAATGGCTTTCACCTCTTAACTTTGCCT
Source organism: Marmota marmota marmota (assembly GCF_001458135.2). Lineage (NCBI taxonomy): Eukaryota > Metazoa > Chordata > Mammalia > Rodentia > Sciuridae > Marmota > Marmota marmota. Next base: position 164,774 of record NW_026000016.1, read on the forward strand.
GATATTCAACAAACAAACGTTTTTATATACTGCTCCCCATTACCTCTCTGCTGTCTCCTCTTACTGCTCCATTTTACCTTCATTTGCACATAAAGTCTTTTGTCCCACAGGAGTTGGAGAGACCTCAGACTCACTCTTGGTCTCCCTTTTCCTGATGCTGGAATTCAGGCTCAGAGAGCAGAGGAACTGCAGAACTGTTTTTGAGAGTCTGCACTTCACTGGTGGGTTCAGTAGAGAAGTAATGATCTGGGCAGAAGAATTTGGATCTATAGAGACACTTTCTCTTTCAACCATATGGAAAACTATGTTTGAATCAGATTGTGTACTTCACTCGATTTAGGGGAGGGTCTATCTTTATGTTAGTCATCTTTTTTTTTTTTAGAGGAGGGGGGAGAGAATTTTAATATTTATTTTTTCGTTTTCGGCGGACACATCTTTGTTTGTGGTGCTGAGGATCAAACCCGAGCCGCACGCATGCCAGGTGAACGCGCTACCGCTTGATCCACATCCCCAGCCCTGTTAGTCATATTTTGACTCCAAATCATCAAAGGCCTCAACACAGCATCTTTGAGTACTAACAGCAAAGTTAGAGGTGTCCTCCACATTGGAGGATGGCATAAGTAGAGCAGATCTTAAAAGTTATCATTCATTTTCTGCATGAGGGACACATCCTCAGGGCTATTGTTCTGTCAAATGAAGGTATAAAGCAACTTTGACCAGCATCGTCCATGGACTTCATGGAGTTCCATTGAACCAGGATAAGTGTCTACTGGTAATTATATGGTCACAGATATGGAAATTCAAAGTAGCAAACTTTTGTTGTGGGGCAGATTCCAGTTTTAACTTAATCAGTGGCTCGAAGCAGAAAGTCACATATGAGGTGGCCTCAGTGTTGAAATCTATCCTCTAAGAACATAACCTTTCTCTTTCTTCTCACAGAGGCACTAGCCAAGATTCTTAGTCTATTATCTAGAGTATTCACTGATCTCAATTTTCTTCCTTGCATTATAAATCGTAAGCTTAGTAGTATAGAGGTATGATGACATCTAGGGATGGTTCTAGATGGGCTGCATCTGTAGCAGCCAGGAACTAATAGTCCATTCCTTTTATAAAATGCAGCAAAGAAGCTAGGCCCTCTAACCCCAGGTGTTATCACAGAGTAATAGGACAACCACTCTGTATGACTGTGCCCTATTTAATTACCTACATGACTAACTTCAGAAACTGTTCAATATGGAGGAACAGTTCTATACACCCACAAAGGACATGAAGAGGAGCCAATAGTAAAAGAACTTCTCTGCCCCAAATAAGTTAATCTTGGGAATAGTGTTTGAATTATTTGTAGAAATAATGGTACAACAGAGTAAACTCCATGGATGATAAGATGTGAAACTATTACGTTGTACTCTTCTGGATTTTATTTAATATTATATATTAGAATGACCTGGAACACTTTGCCATGTTAACGTAAACGAATATAAATAGATATCTGGAAACATCAAAAGCCATACATTTTTAGTTAACAAGTGATTTAACAGAACTACTTTAAGGGGGTGTACAAAAGTAACACAAACATAAACCTAAGAACATATGAATTTTCTCCTTTGTACTAAGTGATGACAAATCCCTGCCTATGTGAAATGTATTTATTTACCTCCTTCTTCACATGAAGGGAAATTCTAACACTTTTCTTGACACTAAAAATCATGAAAATAAGCCAAAACAAAAGGAAATCTCCTTTGTCTTTCCCCCTCTTATTTCATAAGATAATAGCTTAAACAGGCAACATCCAAGGCTTAAATTCATGTTACATGAAGCAATACCAAGTAGGTTTCATGTGTGCACAGGAATCAGTATAAACCTTCACACACACTATCAAAATAAGGCCAATTAAATACTGGATCACCATGAATCAACATTTCATTTTTAAAATTGTATAAGAATTTTGATAATGATTATGTTGATAATAACCATTAGGTTGATAATGATTATAGCTTACAAGTGGCTTGCACACACTAGGCCCTCAAAATGCTTAATTAAACTATAATTTAGCTCTAAGAATATTCACAATTTTGATGAGAATTGTTTGTATAGGAATAGGTTAGCCTTGGAGAACACCAAGTATGTAGAAAGTGAATAACGTGAAAAACAATGAATAGTAGTCTACCGAAAATACCTTTAAGAAAGTCTCATGGTCATCTAGAAGTCCACTTTGAGAGCTATACTTTTCATCAGATCTGCAGTTAAAGATGCCATGAGGAATTTGATGATTTATGTACCTGTGCTTTCAGCACAATTCCCTAAGTGAGTAAGGGCCATGATTCCAGTTTTTACTATCCACATAAAACATGTATTTTTTAAAGAGAAGAAGTGAGTGAAGAAGAGAGGAAGGGAAAAGGGAGGGGATTTTTAAAAAACTTATTCTTAGCCTTTTATTGCTGAAATAAATAATATTAACAATCAAGAAAAATGGTAACATGATATACAATGGCCCCGTCATCAATTGCTGTCTTCCAACCCACTTATTTCTGTAGCTGCTTCAGTTAAGAATTCGGTGTTTGGAGAGTTTTATAGTTTCTCATTCTTCAAGCACAAGAGACTTACTGCTATTTTCTGTTATGCAGTCACTAAAGAGAAATATTTCTCCTCTATAAACATGCCTATCATTTAAGGGTTCTTTCAGAGAAGAGAATGAATAGCAGCATAACTACAACTAGGTATTTATCCAGAGGTCTACTGACTAGCTGTACAATAAAAGACAAAGTACTCTGTGGGAAGTTTGTAAAAAAAGAGCTCCGCAGTGCTGCATGAAGTCAGAGTGGAGCAGCTCATTTAATGGGAAGCTTCCTTTCCGATGACTTGATAGCAAAGGAGAGTGCTTCTTCTCCCAACAGTGGGCTAGAGAGAGATGGCAGGAAGCAATCTATCTTCAAAAGAATTTGGAATTAAGAGCATCTAAGTAAAACTGAAATTTATTTAAAGCTCTGATTGACAGGGGTATGGGAATAACAACTATTAGGGAATTTTGATAGGTTATATTTTTATTTCAATTTAGTATCTAACGTTTTAAAGCTCCCCTTGTGATCTCTTTGATGATTAATTTTACTTAGAAAGATGTGACGATTTTAGGATATTTGGAATATTCTAAAAGTGAAATTTTAAACTTCTAATTAAATTCCATTGTGTAAAGAGAACACACTGTATATATGATTACAATTCATTTAAATTTATTGAGGCTAGTTATAATGTCAAGTTTTTGTTGCATGTTTCATATACATTTGAAATCAAGATTTTTTTGCTCTAATTGCATATGTGTTTTCAATTGCTACATTGTAGATTGTCACAAACTTGTCTTCTTAAAAAAATATTAATTTATTTTATACTATGGCTTCTCCAAAGTCTTCAAATGTACAAACACCAAAGCAAAACTAAAAGAAATATGAAGACTCTGGGAAACATGACAAAATGAAGGTAATAAAGTAAATCTTCAATGACTAGCTATAAAAAAATCAACATATCTATATTTGACAAAGAATTAAAATTGCCTTGAAGAAGTGCAGAGGTAAAGAGAAACAACTTAGTGAACTTGGGAAAACGACAAATAAAATGAGAATATCAATGGAGATAGGGGCTGGGGTTGTGTGTCAGTCGTAGAGTGTTCGTCTCTCAAGTAGAGGGCACTGGGTTCAATCCTCATCACCACATAAAAATAAAATAAAGGTATTGTGTCCATCTACAACTAAACAAATATTTTTTTAAAAAATAATATCAACAGAGAAAGAAAATATAAAAAGGAACTGAATAAAAATTCAAAGCCTGGAGAATATAACATCACTGAAAGATTAATGAGCGAATTTCCTCTGGACTTAATCAAGTAGAAAAAAGAAACAGTACCCTTGAAAACTGATTATTTGATGTAATCCAATTAGAGGAGCAAAAAGAAAAAAGAATGAAAAGCAGAAAACATAAAAGGTCTATGAGACACTAACAAGTAAATTAATATATACATAATGGGAGTCCTATAAAGAAGGCAAGAGAGAAAGAGATGAAAAACTTCTTTAAAGAAATAATGGTATCAAACTTCCCAAACTAGAGAATTATAAAACTAAAAGGAACTAATATGATAAAATTCAGGAAGTGTACATCAAGATGCATTATCATCAAGTTGTCAAAAATCAAAGAGAGCCCACATTGACCTGTGCAGGACCAAGGCTCACAGTAGGCCCTCATCCATCCCACCACCAGAATCCCCTGCCAGAGCTCAGGCTCCTGACCAGCAGACCACCTTGGGAGCTCAGGCTCAGCCCAGATCTGCCCACACTGACATATGTGGGACCCAGGCCCAGGATAAGTCCAAGTTTGCCATACTTCCCCCCACCTGGGAGCCCAAGCTTAACCCACTTCCATCTTGGGACACTATAAACATTCTCATAGCCTTCCCCCACACAGTGGCCCCTACCTTTTGACAACAGACAGGGCCTAGAAGCAGCTGCATATTAGAACAGGCATCACAAAGACAGGGTAAGGCCCACCCTTTCAGGCCATCTCTGGAAAATGTTGCATCCATCTTGGGGCACCTCCACTATTATCTCAAGTTACCTCAGCTATTGCTACCACCACCTTTAGTTGTACTAGCATTCATTGAGGGACATCAGCAGGGTCTGGAAGCCCAACATCAAGGTGAGGTACAGACAATCTGCATGGATACTACAAGAATATAGGGTAGAAACTGTAATATCTCAGATCCACACTGCAAGAAAGGAAGACACATAGACAACATGAAAAAACAAGGGAGGAAAGTGCCCCAAACAAACCAGGATACTATAATAACAGAACCCATGGACAACAAAGTGGATGAAATATCAGAGAAGGAGTTCAGAAGGTTCATAATTAAAATGATCTGTGAATTAAAGAATGACCTAAATGAGCAAATACAGACAAAACTTGATCACTCAAACAATGAGATGAGAGAGTGAATACAGGTAGTGAAATATTACTTCAATAAAGAGATATAGACTTGGAAAAAAAATAATCAGAAATCCTTGAAATGAAGAAAACAATAAACCAAATAAAAAAACTCAATAGAAAGCATAATCAACAGACTAGATCACTTGAAAGAATGTCAGATAAGGAAGACAAAGTATACAATCTGGAAAATGAAGTTGACCACACAGCGAAGATAGTAAGAAACCATGAACAGAATATCCAAGAATTATGGGACAGCATCAAAGATCAAATCTAAGAGTTATTGGGATAGAGGAAGGCACAGAGTTTAAACCAAAGGAATGCCCAATCTCTTCAATGAGATAACATAAGATAACTTCCCAAGCATGAAGAATGAGTTGGAAAAACGATTACAATAGATCTACACCAAGGCATATTGTAATGAAAATGCTTAGCATAAAGAATAAGGGTAGAACTTAAAAGCCACAAGAGAAAGGAATCAGATCACATACAGGAGGAGACCAATTTGTATCTCAGCAGATATTTCAACCCAGACCCTCAAAGCCAAGAGATCATAGAACAACATATACCAAGCCCTGAAAGAAAATGGATGGCAACCAAGAATCTTATATCCAGCAAAACTAAACTTTAGATTTAATGATGAAATAAAAACCTGCCATGATAAACAAAAGTTAAAACAATTTACAACTAGAAAGCCTGCACTACAGAACATCCTCAGCAAAATATTCCAAGAGGAGAAAATGAAAAACAATGATGAAAATCAGCAGAGGGAGGTATTAAACTAAAGGAAAAACTAAACAGAGAAGAAATCAAGTCAAATTATATACCAAAATTAAACAAAATGCCTGGGAATACAAATCATGTCTCAATAATAACCCTGAATGTTAATGGCCTAAAATCGCCAGTCAAAAGACACAGACTAGCAGATCAGATTAAAAAAAAAAAAAAAAAAGACCCAACAATGAGCTCAATGTGCTGCCTCCAAGAGACTCATTTCTTAGGAAAATACACCCATAAACTGAAGGTAAAAGGTTGGGAAAAATCATACCACTCACATGTACTGCAGAAGCAAGAAGGGGTTTCTATCCTCATATCAAACAAAGTAGACCTCAAACCAAAGTTAATCAAAAGGGATAAAAAAAGGACACTACATACTGCTCAAGGGAACCATACACTAACAAGACTTGACAATTATAAATACATATGCCACAAACAATGGAGCTTCTACATTCATCAAACAAACTCTTCTCAAGTCCAAGAGCCAAACAGACCACAACAGAATAATTTGGGGTGACTTTAACATGCATCTTTTACCACTTGATAGATCTTCCAAACAAAAGCTGAACAAAGAAACTATAGAACTCAATAATACAATCAATAACTTAGACTTAACTGACATATATATTTCATCCTTCAAAGAACGAACACACATTTTTTTCAGCAGCACATGCATCCTTCTCTAAAATAGACTATATATTAGGCAACAAAGCAACTCTTAGCAAATACAAAAAAGTAGAGATACTACCCTGAATCCTATCGGATTATAATGGAATGAAATTATAAATCAAAGATAAAATAAAAAATAAAACCTACTCCAGCACCTGCAGACTAAATAATATGCTACTGAATGAAAGGATTGAATGAAGGAGGAGATTAAAAAATTCTTAGAGGTGAATGAGAACACGAATACATTGTATCAAAATCTCTGGGATACTATGAAGGCAGAAATAAGAGTAAAGTTCATTGCATGGATTTCATTCCTTAAAAGAAGAAAAGGCTAACAAATAAATGACTTAACATTACATCTCAAAGCCCTAGAAAAAGAACAAATCTACACCAAAAGCAGCAGAAGACAGGAAATAATTAAAATCAGACTTGAAATCAAAGAAATTGAAACAAAATAAACAATTGAAAAAATTGACAAAACAAAAAGTTGGTCTTTTTTAAAAAAATTACAAACCCTTAGTCATGCTAAGGAAGAGAAGAAGAGCGAAAACTCAAATTACTAACATATGTGATGTAAAAGGAAATATCACAACAGACATTACAGAAGTACAGAAGGTAATTAGAAATTATTTTGAAAACTTGTACTCCAATAAAACAAGCATTCACAAATTTCTAGAGTCATGATTTGCCCAAATTGAATCAGGATGATTTACACAATTTAAACAGATCTATTTCAAGCGATGAAATAGAACACACCATCAGAACTCTACCAACTAAGAAAAGCCCAGGACCGGATGAATACACAGCCAAATGCTACAAGACTTTAAAAAAGAACTAATACCGATACTCTGTAATTTATTCAGAAATAGAAAAAGAGGGAGCACTTTCAAACTCATTCTATGAGACCAATATCACCTTGATTCTAAAACCAGGCAAAGACACATCAAAAAAAGAAAACTTCAGACCAATATCTTTAATGACCATAGATGCAGAAATTCTCAATAAAATTTTGACAAGTCGAATACAAAAGCATATCAAAAAGATAGTACGCCATGATCATGTGGGGTTCATTCCAGGGAGGCAAAATTGGTTCAAAAAGAACTAATACCAATACTCTACAATACAGAAATCAATAAATGTAATTAATCACACCAATAGACTTAAAGATAAGAACGATATGATCATCTCAATAGACGCAGTGAAAGCATTCAACAAAATAGAGCACCCCTTCATGTTCAAAACACTAGAAAAACTAGGGATAACAGGAACATATCTTAACACATAAAAGCTATCTGCACTAAGCCCCAGGCCAACAACATTCTAAATGGATAAAAATTGAAAGCATTCCCTCTGAAAACTGGAACAAGACAGGGATGCCCTCTCATAGCACTTCTATTTAACATAGTTTTTGAAACACTGGCCAGAGCAATTAGACAGAAAAAAGAAATTAAAGGTATACAGAAAGGTAAAGAAGAACTCAAATTAACATTATTTGCTGACAATACAATTCTATACCTATAAGATCCAAAAAATTCCACCAGAAAACTTCTAGAACTAGTAACTGAATTCAGCAATGTAGCAGGATACAAAATCAACACCTATAAATAAAAGGTATTTCTGTATATCAGTTTCAAATTCTCTGAAAGGGAAATGAGGAAAACTACCTCATTTACAATAGCATCAAAAATGAAATAAAATAAAATAAAATACTTGAGAATCAATTTAACAAAAGAGATGAAAGATCTCTAATTAAAACTACAGAATGCTAAAGAAAGAAATTAAAGAAGACCTTAGAAGATGGAAAAATCTACCTTGTTCTAGGATAGGCAGAATCAATATTGTCAAAATGACCATACTACCAAAAGCACTATACAGGTTTAATGCAATTTCAATCAAAATCCCAATTACATTCCTCATAGAAATAGAAAGAGCAGTCATGAAATTCATCTGGAAAAGTAAGACACCCAGAATAGATAAAGCAATCCTTAGCAGGAAGAGTGAAGCATGTGTCATCACTATACCAGACCTTAAACTATACTACAGAGTAATAGTAACAAAAACAGCATGTTATTGGCACCAAAATAAGCTGGTAGACCAATGATACAGAATAGAGGACACAGAGTTATCTGATATTAGACAAAGGCACCCAAACGTACATGGAAGAAAAGTTGTGCCTCTTCAACAAATGGTGCTGGGAAAATTGGAAATCCATATGCAACAAAATGAAATTAACTCCATCTCTCACTATGTACAAAACTCAACTCCGAGTGGATCAAGGGCCTAGGAATTAAACCAAAGACACTGAATCTATTACAGGAAAACACTGGCCCAAATATCCAACATGTTGGAATCAGTAAATGGGATGGATTCAAACTAAAAAGCTTCTTCTCAGCAAAAGAAACAATCAGTGAGGTGAATAGAGAGCCTACTAATTGGGAACAAAATTCTCATCACACGCACGTCAGATAGAGCACTCATCTCTAGACTATATAAAGAACTCAAAAATCTTAACACCAAAAATAACAAACAACCCAATCAATAAATGGGCCACAGAACTGAACAGACACTTCTCAGAAGATATATAATCAATCAAAAAATATATAAAAAAATGTTCAACATCTCTAGCAATTAAAAAAATGCAAATCAAAAACTACTCTTAGATTTCATCTTACTCCAGTCATAATGGCAGCTACTAAGAATACAAACAACAATAAGTGTTGGCGAGGATGCCGGGGGGGGGGGGGGGGG
>NW_026000016.1:173957-327213 GCF_001458135.2 Marmota marmota marmota
GGGGGGGGGGGGGGAGGCACACTCATACATTGCTGGTGGGACTGCAAAATGGTACAGCCAATATGGAAAGCAGTATGGAGAATCCTTGGAAAACTGAGAATGGAACCACCATTTGACCTAGCTATCCCACTCCTAGATCTATACCCAACGGAGTTAAAAACGGCATACTGTTATAGCAGCACAATTCACAATAGCTAAACTGTGGAACCAACCTAGATGCTCTTCAGTAGATGAATGGATAAAGAAAATGTGATAAAGAAATGGATAAAGGGAATGGAGTATTACTCAGCAATAAAAGAGAATAAAATCATGGCATTTGCAGGTAAATGGATGGAGCTAGAGAATATAATGCTAAGTTAAATTAGCCAATCCCCAAAAATCAAATATGGAATGAGTTCTCTGATTTAAGGATGCTGATTCATAATATGCTGTGGATGGTATGGGGGTGGGAGGATTAAATGAACTCTAGATAGATCAAAGGGGAAAAGGGAAGGGAGGTTAAGGGAGGGAGCATAGGGGCAGGAAATATGGAGGAATGTGATGGCCATCTTTACCTTAAGTAAATGTATGAAGACGCAAATGGTGTGACTCTGTAACCAGAGATATGAAAAGTTCTGCTCTGTATGTGTAATATGAATTGTAGTGCCTTCTGTTGTCACCTATAACAAATTAAAATTTAAAAACAAATTTAAAAATTAAAAAATTAAGAAAAAGTCAAAGAGATTTTTGAAAGCAGCATAAGAAAAGGTCAGTCATGGTGAGCAAGAGAATCTCCATAAGATTATCAACAGATATCTTTGAAGAAACCTTAGATTCCTTGTAAAGAGAGAGTGGGATCATGTATTCAAAGTAATAAGAGAAAAAAAATCTCTTTAGTAAGATGTATAAATTTTGTTTTATTTTCTTCTTTTCCTCTAAATTTAGTCTAACTTTGACTTTCAATAGTTCCAGTTACTCCATGTATATCTGATGTAGTTTCTGATGCTTTTGGGTTTATATCAACTGAAATTTTTCCTGTTTTATATATTCTCTTTGTTTTATTATCTTCTTTCTTATTATTTCCCTCTATTTACTTATTAATCATGAATTCTTTTGATATCATTTAAAATATACCTCCCCGACCTATTAAAATTATATAATTTTAGCAAATAGTGATATTTAATCTACTTATTTTATTCCTTTATGCCTTTATTTTAAATGTACTTAAAATACCCTGCCTTTTACTCACATGTGCATAGACACAAAAATAATAAGAAAGCACTGATTGTTTCATGTGCCATTATTCACTTTAGTTCCCAAATTGATATTTTATTGGCTTTTATTCTCTTTATATTTCTGTGCTTCTGCTTCCTGCCTGAAAAAGTTTACTTAACATTTTTTTGGTCCAGGTCTCCTGATATCAAATTTCCCTATCTGTTTGACTGGAAATGTGTGTATTTTTCTTTTGATTTAAAAAACATTTTATAGATTTATAAATTGTGTTATTGAAGTACAGAATCATGTTTTCAGCAAATAGACAATTTAACTTCTTTACCTACTTGCACAAATTTAATTTCCTTCTCTCTTTTGAATGCCCTCACTAGAGTTTCAAGAACTATGTTGAATATGAGTGGTGAGAGTGGATATCCTTGTCTTTTTCCTGATTTTAGAGGAGATGCTTTCAATTGTTCTCTATGATTTTTGGCTTTGGGTTTGTTGTATACAGCCTTTATGATGTTGAAGTAAATTCCTTCTATCCTTAATTTCTTTAGTGTTTTTTACATGAATAGGTGCTGGATTTTTGTTAAAGGATTTTTCTGCGTTTATCAAGAATATCATGTGATGGTTCCTTAATTTTACTTTTGTGATGAATTATAGTTATAGATTTGTATATTTAACAAAGCAAAGATGTCATCCCATCAATAATGCTTCTCCTTGTGCATGCTATATTTATTATGTAATTTATTTTTGTGCATTACTTTCTCTCTGCTCTCCATAAATATTTTTTAAATATATATTTAGTGCATTAAATCCTCCTTGTATCTATACTCTTGATTAGTACATTTTAAATTCATAACTTCTACCTCTTTTTTGTAGATTTTGCCATCTAGTGTATCTCTTCATCTGGCCATCTCAATTCTTGAACATAATCAGTTATTTTAAATATGTGTCTGATAATTCCAAAAACCAGACTCTCTTCAGGTCTTTATAGTATCAATTTTTTTTTCTTCTTCATTGGTTTGCCTGGTAAATCTTTGTGAAATGCTAGACCTTATGGCTGGAAAATTGTAGAGAGTCTGGATTCTGTTATGTTCTAACATGGAAGAGTTGGCCTGTCTTATAGTTAATAGAGAAAGGGTCCAATCAGAAACGGTATCCTTAAATGTCAACTTTTGTCTTTCCAGCCATAATGTGCCCAAAATCTCAGGTAGTTTCTCTGAATCTTAGCAGGCGTCTACATGCAGCTTTTGTCTATTGACTGCTTTAAGAATCGAGAAATACCACGAGAATAAAAGTAGTTTCCCATACCTAGGGTTAGTGATTTGGGATTCACTTCTCTGTGAGATCTTGTCTCTTCAAGTTCTAGTTGACTAATGAGGGATTTCTGTATTTAAATCCCACAGTATGGACTCTAGAGATTGCTACAATTCTTAATCTCGAGGTCTCCCAAGATTATTTATTTATTCCTGCCTAGCTGTGGTTTATTGATTAAATGTTCTCTGGAATTTTGCTGAAAACCTCAATCAGAACTTTTACATTATTTCTTGCAGAAATTCTATGTTGTAACATAATATTTAGTTTATGTTCTTCCAGAAGGTGACTCAAGAAAAGACTTGGCATTTCAGTATTTTATTGGGGGAATTTGATAGGAAAAGTAAACTCCAGTAAGGGAATAAGGTTATTTCCACTGGAGAAATTTGAAGTGAGAAAAGAGCACTGATTTCAGAGGTATTTGCTCTTCTCTACCACATGGGACTGAGAGAGCAGGGTATTTACACATTAGTTATTGATTCCAGCTGCTAGGGGACAGGCACTAGTTTCCTGGCACTTGCTAACTGACAAAGACAGCCTCCATAGGTCAAGGAAGCTCACAGGCAAAGCCCTCAGATTCTGACATTGGAAGTTAGGTTTTTGGGTCTTTTAGTGCTAAGGACAAGAGAAGGCAGGGGACAGGGCATACTGGCTGCATCTGCTCTTTGGATTTCTCAGTGTTACGTAATTCTTTTGAGTGGAGACACTGCACACACTCTTCAATTTTTAGCTCTTTTAAGAAGAAATTCTAGATTACTGGTTAATAGAAAATGCTACCTACACAAATAATGTCTTCAGTGTGTACCCTTTGATAATTTAATTAATCTCTCTGAGGTTAATTCCTCTAAGACACAGGCTCATATAAAATAGCCAAGACTTTCATGGCCATATTTTGATTCCTGTCGAGGAAAGCATAAGGATGTTCAACATGAGGTGTGGTAATAGACTCTTGCAGAACTGTATGGGTCTCTGAATTTTTAATGACTAATCCAGGGTCCTTTGGTGGTCACAGGGGCTCAGCAGGGCTGAGAACAGGATCGAGCAAACTGGATTTGAAGGCAGTTATCACTTGGAGCATCATCTCTGTGCTGTGTGGGTTTTGTCTTGTTTTAATTTTTTGGTTGGTTGTTTGGGTCCCCTTCTGTGTTTGAAAAGCTCAGGAAAATTATATGAGGTCCTATACTTGGTCCTGCCAGCTGCCTGCGCCAACGAGATGAGCTGGGTTCAAAGGAGCAGGCTACAACATTAAACAAAGAATATGAGGAACAAAATCACACAACACATGGACATGAGTTTCTCAGATAGAGGGTGGGACTGCCCTGCGTCTCTATGGGTCAGCTTTCATGCTGGACAGCACTGGAAAAAGAGAGCATGAACCCAGAGGAATCTATTTTATAGGGGGGGATACACAAAGGACTTCGATGGAATGTTCTTCACCAAATAAGGCAGGGAACAGGGTTGCAAAGGTGGAGTCTTGCTTATAATGTCTTGTGGCCAGTAGATTGATTGACATCTTGGCAAGTCACACCCATCTCAGGTGCTGTGTGGGAACAGGCAGAGCAAGAGGAAAGGAGCGCTTGCATCACACAGCCCAATCAGCATGTAACGCCAGATCTGTCCCCTCATATAGCTCCAATGCACACAGCTCACACACATAGCCCATGGATGACTCACGACAATTTGGGCCTGTCATGAATATTCAAGTTAGTTAATATTTCCACTCATATGTGTCCTATTAATACCCTCAAAGTCTCCTCTATTCCACACCTCACTCCAGAAAGTGATGTCTGTTAGGGTTTCTTCTGGAATCTCTCCCACTTATGTCCCAGGAGGTGTAGAGAGCACAGGATGAGCTAGCCCTTTCATCAGTCTGTTCTTCTCTGAAGTATACCTAGCTAAAGTATCCAAGTCTTTCATGGAAACACTGTCCTTACCCACTTTCCAGAGCTCAAGGAGACTCCTGCTCCCAGCCACAGTATCTAAAGAAGACTTCCTTTGTTATTTTAAAATACATTGATCTAAAACCTACCCATCAGTGCTATGCAATCTTGTGTTTAATTCCTCTCACTAATTTCCATATTTAGCATTGCTTTTTCAACATCTGTATACACTTTTTAAAGACCAGAGCCTAATATTCCTTTTATCAAGGTCAAGCATAGAAATGTTCATAAAGATAATTGTCAATGTATTTCATTATTTACATAATATTTTCTTTTTTTTCATTTGAAGATGAGTTTCCAGCTTTATTCTGCCTGAGATACAACATACTTCATTCCTCTAGAAAATATAATTATCATAGGCCTTATTAAATATTAGGCCTATAGTTTCTAGAGAGTGGTTTTCATTAATTTTAAGAAGCTACAAATTTTTATGGATTTAGCAATCAACAGATACCTAAAATTTCTTGTTATTCTGCTACTGATAATGACTAGTATGTTGGATATCACTAGCATTTGATCCCAATATCTTACAGAAGCCATATCAAGGTATTGTAGAAAAATATCACAAACCATCTTAAAGTAAATAAAATAATCGTGCTTAAGGTGCTCTGTACAGTTATTATTGAATCATTGACAACATCAGTTGCAGATGCCTCTACCTAAACTGCAAATGGCACCATCATGTTTTCTTGCATTCCTAGGATAAAACAAGAATGCTGAGTTACCAGTACATCTCCCATTAATACAAAAAATGTTAAGGACTATATGCTGAGCATGTGTTACATATGTTAAACCTTATAGTAGCAGAATTTTTAAAAAAATAAACTATTCCTAATTAAAAGAGATCCCAAAGGACATGGCAAGCCTAAATGCCATTTAAAGTAAGTTCAGTAGTAAGCATTCCTCCAGGTGAGGAAAGGCACACAGTGCCTCATGTCACCACATTCTTGTTTCAATGCTATCACTGTTGACGCAATCCTGAATATTCTTTTGCAAGCTATTTTTACACACACACACACACGCACACAGGTACACTGATATATATCAGTATACCAGAGACTTCTTAGCTCTTCTTGTATATCCCATTATCATTAGCTTAAGAAATTAAAAATTACTACTTCTACTGAGCACAGTCATTTCTGTTAAATATTCCAAAGAAAGGAACTAGCAAGGGTAGTAATAATATATATTAATGTTAAACTATGTTTTTCTTCTTGTGTCTCACCAACTGTGTTGGTATCTAAGATCTTAGCATGAATCTATTCATTTTCACACTTAGAACAGAATATGTATCTTTACATCTTCATATTTAATGTCATCAGCATTACTTTCTGCCCATTTTCTTTTCTTTCCCTTTCCACACTTTGTTGCTATATTTATGTATGTTCTTCTGGCAAAATAATTCTTCAGTTTGAATTGTGGCAGTATTCTTATGTTGAATTTAGTAAGGAAAGGAGCTGAGCATTCATTAAGAGTAATTGTATGTTGTTAAACTCACCCTAGCATTCCTATAACAAACATTGATTTAGGTCTACTGTTTGTCCACAGCAATATTAAGTACAATGCTTAAAAACAGAGGAAAATAATTCAGCTGTAAACCTGGCTTTCTCTAGTGTCTTAAAAATTACCTCAGGGATTATTTGTGTCTACAGTCTCTCATTTATATTTAGTTATAAATATTTCTGATACTTTAAAAAAATCTGCCATGTCTATCACAAGATTAAAGCATACATCAATATTTAAATGGTCATGCCACACAGCCTTCCTGGGCAGGACACAAAATTTAACTGATGGCCTTACTGAAAGGCTTAGCTCATGGTAAAAAAAAGAAAAGAAAATTAGCTATAAAAAGTTAGCTGTCTCTTGGGTTTCTGGTAATTAAATTCCTGTGTGTATGTTATGTGTGCAAAGTTGGATATTTTCAGCTTATTCCTGTTGCTTTCATTTCAGGCCTCCTGTGATTTGGTTTTTTCTACCCTTTTAGCTTGGCATGTCTTCATTAGGCAAATAACTCATACAAAATCACTGCTTTGTAACTCTGTTTATGCTTCTGTCATAGGCTAAAGGTTAAGTTTACCAAATTGTTCCATCTCTCCCTTTTTCTCTTTTGTGCAACTCCCAATTGCACTTTTGTGCCTTACAAAGCAAGGCTGTTAATGAGAAGCCACATGCCTGTGGGATCGTGAAGGTGGAAGAACTAGCAATGTTTTTTGCAGAATATGTTTGAAGAGGAATTGTGGTTTTGCCTCTGTTTTACATGTCTTAATCTCAGTTTAATATTTAATAAGATATCTTTAGTAAAAGTAATACCTAGAACAGTGGTAAATTTAAGACAGGTAATTATTTTTTAGCAAATATTGATAACAGTTACCCACTTTTTATCATTCTTTTATCCTCATGACATTCTATTGGGGAAGGTACATGCCTATTTTGATGCAACTATAGATACAATTTAGTTATCTTTAAGATTTCTAGGGTCACTGTGTACGTTAGGATATAGAAAAGAGACTGGATTAAGATTCCAAACCAGGTATTACAGAAAATGCAGAACCCTCCTCAAGATTTCTCTGGATTATAAGCATCCATAATTAGTGGGCTTTTCATCCATAAAAGCTCGGCCTCTCCTCTTAGTGAAATAATAACACTGACTATTTTGCTTTTAAGCCTGAAATCTAAGAGCTGTCTTGATTGTATCCCAGGTTCTGTCAGTTACTATGAGCAATTGCTTCCACAACGTAAATGTTTCCAGAGTTCAAATCCTTCAACTACTTTCTGGCAGCTTGTGCTATGAAAAAGCTATTGGTGATGAGTCCTGCTTCCTCACATGTTGAAGTAACATGCCAAGGCAAGCATAGAAAGCAGGGTTTATTTAAAAAGGGGAAACATAGACCCATAGCTGGTATCCCCAAAAATGAGAGCTTTCTGCCTTTTTTATATATCTTAGGCTTCCTTTGTTCTCCTGTTCTCTTCCCCTTATGTGTCTCCTCTCTGAGTACGTGACTAGGCCAAGGAGATGCTCAAGTACTATAGCTAAAAGGTGGGATGGCCAAAAGTTGGGAAGTAGATACACAGGAGGAAGGGCCAGATGGAGCAGCCCAGGACACATTAATTAACAATTTTTATAACTCCCAATTCCTGGGACAGGTTTCCTTAGCAACAGGTTGGAGCATGGGCAGGTTATCTTGATAAGGGTGGGGGAAGGGCTCTGAAGGCATTTCAATCCCTCAGGGGGCACTCTCCAAATTCCCAGATGCAAATTGGCCTCCTTGATCCCACCTGACTCAATTTACCTATCTATACTGACTGCCTGACTAATTCTGGCTTCCTTATACAAGCGGGCACAGTGGCCCTCACCTGTAATACCAGCGGTGCCAGAGGCTGCGACAGGAGGATCCAGAGTTCAAACCCAGCCTCAGCAACTTAGTGAGGCCCTAAGCAACTCAGAAAGACCCTAAGTCTAAATAAAATACATATATAAAGGGCTGGAGACATGGCTCAGTGGTTAAGCACTCCTAAGTTTAATCCCTGGTACAAAAAAAGAAAGAAAAAAGAAAAAGTATACAATACTCAGAATAAAACACAAAAGAGGACTCTATGTCCTTCTAGTGTCATATTGGGGCATGAACAGACTAATCAAAAGATTATTTGATTTTCTAGGAGAATGTAACATCTGGGGATTTACTGTTAAGCGATTGATTGTATGAAATTACATGGTAATTTATAGCTTAGGTTTGAAGATAGGACATCAGCCAGATCTTTCTCCAACTTGAAAAAAACAAAACAAAACAAAACAATACTATTCAGTTCTTCAAATACTGTGTGACCCATTTTAAGATTTTAGTGTGTTGCTTATTAAATAATTCTGAAATGTATGCCTCCTATATTCCCATGAAAATTGTTTTTTTTAACATTTGAAAATTATCCTGTGATGACATAACAATT
Source organism: Marmota marmota marmota (assembly GCF_001458135.2). Classification (NCBI taxonomy): domain Eukaryota; kingdom Metazoa; phylum Chordata; class Mammalia; order Rodentia; family Sciuridae; genus Marmota; species Marmota marmota. Next base: position 182,351 of record NW_026000016.1, read on the forward strand.
TCTGTTCCTCATTTTTATCTGATTTTTTACATTATTGTTGAGTGATATATTTTCAAAGTAAATCTCACTGTGATAGCTGTTCCTTAAGACATTCCAATGAACTTCTGTCTTCCTTGGGATGATATAGTTTATAATTTGGTTTCTATGTCTCTCTACAACTTACTAATTAAGATGGTATTATTTTTTTCCTTCACTATCGCTGTGCCTTTTATTTCCTTTTCTTATTCTAGTGCATTATCTAAGACTTCTAGTCAGATGTGGAAAGAAGTGTTGAAAGGGATCATGCTTCTCTCATTCCTGATCATAGCAAGAAAGCTTCAAGCTTCTAATCATTAAGTATGATGTTAGCAGCAGGTTTCTGTAGATTTTCTTTATCAAGTCAAAGAAGTCCCCTCTATTCCCAGTTTGCTAAGACTTCTATCATGATTCAGTACTGGATTTTATCAAATCTTTTTCTGCATCTGTTGATGCAATTATGTTATTTTTTCCCTTCTGGCCTGTTGAGATGATGGATTACATTAATTAATTTTCTAACATTGAACCAGGGTTATATACCATGTTAAATTGTACTTGACCCTGGTGAATACTTTCTTTATGCACTGCTGTATTAGATTTGCTAACATTGATTGAAGATTTTTACATCTATGTTAAGAACAATATTGGTCTTCATTTTATTTATTTTCTTGCATATATTTGTCTGCTTTTTATATTACGTATAGCTGGCCTCATGGAAAGAATTAGCAAATACACTGCCTGTTTTTATCTTCTGAAAGAGACTGTAGAAAACTGGTTCACTTTCTTCCTTAAATGTTTGGTATAACTTACCATGCTCCTGGGACTGGAACTTTTTTTTCCTTTAAAAAAAGAGAACCAGCATTTATTAAATGAAGAGCATTTAGACATTGTGTAGCTTTTTGTTTTGGAAAGCCATTACTTACTGATTTAATTTCTTTAACTGATACAGCCTTATTCAGAATGATTTGTTCTTGTATACATTTCAATGGATTATGTTGAGGAATAGTCCCATTTCATGTAGGTTATCAAATTGTGAGCATAGGGTTGTTCATAGTATTATTTTATTGTCCTTTAAACTTCTATGGGATCTAAAGTGATGTCCCTATCTCATTTCTGCTATTAATAATTTACAACAAAAAGATTTTATAATGTGTCACGGTTCATATAAACAAATTTGTTACTAAAAGGTAGTAAGAATATAATTATTAAAGAAATAGTGTACATTCTTTGATCATTTCCAGAAACATCAGTTAGCATAAGTAGAGGATGAACTCTTACTTAATGGAATTTTATCATGTGAGTTACTATGTTAGATACTCAAGGATACTACACAATGCTATTTCCAGATACTTCTGGTTATGAAAGTAAAAGTTCTATTATAAAAACCAAAGAGTTATTAAAACTAAGAGATATAAGCAAAAATATGAACATCGTATTTGTGATTATATAACAATTCTTAGATAAGCTAATATTCAGCTATTCTAACATTAGTGCCAATGTTCCTTTAAATATGCCGACCTTCACATGCACACACGCACACTCATGTGCATGCGCGTGCACACACACACACACACACACTTACTACAATCTGTCAAAGAATATCAGACATTATCATACTGCATCATACTACAGTATAAGTAGATCAGGCCTATTTTGAATTTCAGGCTTTCATTTATTTTTACAGGTTTGCAGGAAAAGATGTTAAACACTAGTGTGAAGATATCTTGAGTTATTTTTCTTTTTTCTTACACAATTAAACCTAAGATTCTCAAATTATTAAAATGAGCTTAATTGTTAAAGACAAGCAGCATTTAAAATACTAGACAAGTTGTTGATATTCAGGACAGGAACTAGAAAAGTCTTTGGAAGTTTAGTCATTCCTATGTTATTTCTCATGTATGTATACTTGAATATATACACATAGAAGTTTTATAATACTTGTGGGAAATAATATTTTAATAGGTAAAAGGAAACTTCTATCAATTATAAATACATTTTCCCAAACTCTCATATTGCTCATTATTATATAACATTAATGAAAGTCTCATTTTAAAAGTGAGGCAATAATGAAAATAACAGAAAATGAAATACATATTGTATACATGTAAGGAGAGCTATTTATAGATGAAAACATTTGGCTAATGTGCCTGTTACAAATCCTGTGGCTTAATTCACTAGTGGTGTCTTAGTTCACTAGTGGGAAATGAAATTTATTGCAAGAATTTGCTTAGCATCTTTTCCTTCAGATGAGGTGCAGTCTGGATCTTATGAAATATGTAAATGATATTTATATATTCTTAATCTTTAATGTAATAGTATGAAAGCAACAGAGGCATGGTATAATCTATATTGTGTTTTATGAATATTTCATTAAGATGAAATGGTTTTGCTTCCTAATATATATCTGATATCATTTTTTATCACCACTGATTCACAAACATTAGTTCTTAAGATAAAAATGAAAGGGATTGTATAAAGGAAAACTTAAAACTTAGTAAAAAGTAGAGCTGGAATTTTTGTATTTGATGATGTCTACTCGCTTTTCTTTTCAAATGTTAACTATGGGGAAAATATTGGTTAATAACCAGTTTTGATTTTAGCAGAAATTTTAGAAAATAAGAAACTATAATATTGTTACATTGTAAGAAATAACAAATTATAGTATTGCAATTATAATATGTAGCTTATATAACACAATTCATATAATACCAAATACATTTAATTATTTTAAAAGTCTGCCATATATCCCATTTTGCCACTGTACTATAAATTTACATGTCTCTTTCCGAGAACTTAGTAATAAAGGTCCATTATATTGGAGGAAAAAAAGCATGAAAAATAAAAGAGAAAAAATTCTTCTCAATTTATTAAGATATGCATCACTGTTGAAAATCCACATCTCTCAAGTAGGAGTTCTTTTGCAAGGAATATAATGTGCAAGAACTTTGGGAGCTTCTGATCAAACAGAAATAATGTATGAGTCATAGGAGCAATAGTGTAGATACATTAAAAAAAATCACTGTGCCACACATGGATATTAGGACACAATTTGTACATTCTAATGTCATATAGCACTGTAGGATAACTATGGTTGACAATAGTTAATGGATGATTGCAAAATAGTGACTAGGCAGGATTTTGAATGTTCCTAATATAAAGGAATGGTAAATGTCTAAGTGACAGATACTCCAATTATTACACATTGTACATGTGAATTAAAAGGTTACACTGTGCCACCTAAAATATACAACTACTGTCATTTAAAAATAAAAATATATTTTAAAAAAACAAATCTGTCACATGATATTATAAAATTTAAAAATTTAAGTACTAGAACCTATATACAAAGGCTTGGGCAACCCAAGAAACACTGAAAGGTAATGAGCCAAGGTGTAACAACAGACAAAGATAGTTGGTAACAGCGGGGTTCAGATCTGAATGATGTGAGGATGCTAATCATGGAGTTTCTCCCAGAGAACCAAAGGATTCACAAGCCCAGAAACACATGAGTACGAAGCAATAAAATGCATCTAGGAAGTAAGTGCTTTGTACTGACCCCATGTGTGGATATGTAGAACGCTGTCCTCAGCCTTTTGTACTAGATGTGGGTAAGAGAAGCAGGGCCAGTGCTTAATGAGTAGTCTGAATGAAAACACTAATGCTGTGGTAGAGTATATTGGTTACAGAGAATAAGTTTCTCCTATATCAACTCAGGGTCCAAGGTCCAGGTAATGTTCCTGGCACTAGATAAAGATCAAAAGAAAAAAAAAGATAAAACTCAGCTAACACTTGGCTTGTGCTCGAGTTCTTCCATACTTTCTAGAACATTCTATAATCTCCAACAATCCTACAAAGGTAAGGAAAGGATTCCTTAACCATATCAAAGCCAAACTGTTAACAGCTCTCTGTCTCTACCTTTCCTCTTTTAACTTCAATTTCACGGTAAAACAAATTCATTTTCTTCTTCACGGTTTCGAGGCCCATTGAAATCCACTGACTCCTTAATCACAATCTGCAGACATCTTTTCTATCCTGAGCTCAAGATTTTTTTTTTTTTTTGTATTCAACTGCTTAACCTATTTTTCTACCTGAATATCTCTCAAGTGATACTTAATTGAATACCTAATTCAATATATCTAGAATTTCAGGGTCTGTGTTTTCAGTAACAAATTCTTCATTTCTGCAAAGAGTCCAAGCAATACCTTAGATATATTATGGTCAACTCCTTATTTGAACTGACCAAAGCCACCAATCTCTATTATTTCTACCTAATACTTCTTTAATAAAACCCTTTATCCCACCACCCTACCTCAGCTCAGAACTTCATTGTCTTTCATCTGAAATATTTTACTTTTCTGCTCATTTTAAAAAATATTTAATTTTTAGTTGTAGTTGGACACAATACCTTCATTTCACTTATTTATTTTTATGTGGTGTCAAGGATTGAACCCAGTGCCCCACACATGCAAGGTGAGCGCTCTACTGCTGAGCCACAACCCCAGCCCTAGAATTTTACTTTTCTCTAATTCTCTCCACATGTGGTCAGCCCCTACCATCTTTCTATGGAACACATGAACTATATTACTTCCAATTCTAAAATACTTTTCCAGAAAGTTACAAAGCTTTATAAAATTCAAGAATAGAAATTCACATTCTTTAACATGTCATTTAAAAGCTGTTACAATCAGTACCCAAACTATCATTTCAACATCTAAGAACACACTTCAGAAAATTTGCCATTTTCCAAACACATTATCATTTCTCTCTCTCTCTCTCTCTCTCTCTCTCTCTCTCTCTCTCTCTGATCATTCCTTTCTTTCTATTATAGAGTGGCCGTTTCACATTTCTACTGGCCATTCTTCGAGTTTTAATTAAAATATTACCTATTCTGTAACATTTTACTGTCACAGAGAGAAAGGTTTCTTCCGTTCTTTGCAATCCTGTGGTATATTGCCCAGATGACTAGTGCTTTACTGAACATGTTGCTTTGAAATTAGATATAGTCCCTACCACATTATAAGGGTTGAAAATGGTTTTGAATGAACAAACAAATGAATGTGTGGACAGATGAACAGTCTCTCACTATTAAAGAGATAATCAGTAAACCCAAATTTAAGTCATGTAAAAGTTTAGCATAGTACCTAGAACACAGTAAGTGATTAAAATCAGTTTTATAGATACAGATTATCAATATCATTATTGAATGAACATAAATTCTGACTCCTTTCAAATAACAGGAAAATAAAAACAGAAGAATAGATAAAAACAGAAGAATCACTCTGCAAAGGAAAAAAAAATGGCAATAAAAACACCACCATCAGGATATATGCTGAAGAACTGCACTACTGAAAGCAGATTGGATCTGATAACTAAGCAATCAAACAGAACAAAGAAAATAAACGATGCAGAAATATATGGTGACAAACAAAGGGAGATTTTGTCTTAGCTGTTTAATCACTTCGAATCCAAGCATCCCTGTTTTAGGCCTGTGGTTGCAGATTCTTGAGGAACACCTCTTTAGTGAGAGAGAGCACATGTGAGATATACTATCTGATACCAATGCTTTATGTACGTAACATGTTGAGTAATAAAAAAAGTGGGACTTCCCTTCTTGTAAATTTTATGGACTTGTATTCTGAAAACATACTGCTTATAGCATTTAGAAATCCTTGAACATTTAAAACACACACACAAACACACACACACACACACTCTCATACAACTGCACACATACACAGAAACTTGTTTATGCTGAGATGACACTAAAACCTGTAAATGGAACCTGCCAAGGTTGATGGGGTTTGGGACATGGTATCACAGAATATGCCATTTGTTATTCCAGAAAAGTGAAGAAGCAGGAAGGTCACTATGGCTTTCTTCCAACCTTTCTGCCCTAGAGCAGGTCATAAGGCCCATACTCAGAAGTGCCACCCTATAACCAGAGGAAAGGATCATCCTTATCTCTGTCAATACAGGGTCACAGAGAAGGATTCCAGTAGGAAGTCTTTACTAAGTTCCTCCTGCTTATTGTTTGATGGCAATCGTACCCTTTGTCATTTGCTCGTGACTATGTATCCTACATCAAGCCTACTAATAAAAATAAGCAGGTTTACTTGTATCTTTGGGTCTTCATTTCTGAAGTCCCATGTCAACATAAAACATATATTAAATAAATGTGTATGATTTTCTCTTATTAATCTGTCATTTATTATAGGGGCGTCATCCATGAACCTATCAATGGTTGAGGAAAAGTATTTTTTGTATCCTCAAGAAGGTCAAAGAAGGAACAGGAAGAAAATCTAGCAGTGAAACTATTTTTAGTTTAGGAAATACAGTGTATTTATAAAGCATATAATTGCCTTAAAACTTTACACAGAGATTCAGAAAATATACAAACTAATTTAGCCACAGCCTCCAAAAGCAGTCTATAGTAATGGACTTCTGGGCTTTGTATCATTCACCAAATCTTTAATGTGAACCTTTGTCATGAAGAATATTATATTAAAGTTTTAATTTAATTGAAATAGGTTATAGTATGAATATAAATTGAAATCTGAGCCATATATTCTGGCAAGATTATACAATATAATTTCTAAAATAAAATGCTAACACTAACACAGTGTTTATCAAATACTTTCATCTGTGTCACATGCAAACACACATATGTTACTGTTTTACTATAGCAAATAGTTGAGATTGTTGGTAGGAAGCAACCAGCCTGGAAGCTTTGGCTCTCCCATTACAATAAACCCAATGTTCTTATCATCTGCCACTCGAATTAATATGTTGAAACTCTAATGCCTATGTAATGGTATCTGAAGATAGGTCATAAGGGTAGAACCTCATGAATGGGATTTGTACTCTTACAGGAAGAGGACAGAGAGATAGGTAGCTCTCTTTCTGACATATGAAGACACAGTAAGAAGATAACTGTCTATAAACCAAGAAGAGCACCTTTACCAAGGGCTCGAACCTGTTGGCACCTTGTTCTCAGTCTTCCAATACCAGAACTGTCAAAATAATTGTCTGATGTATAGGCCATCTACTTCATTATATAGAAATATGATGTAAGACATTCACTCTCCTCCCTTCTAGCTTGAGAGTTGAGGGGGTCCATTACTCAGCATACCCAACCCACAAATCAGCCCGGAGGACAAGTTGGTAAGCTTCAGTGCAGGGTAAGAAATACCTCTAGTGTAAATAAGGACATTTTACAATGATAAAATGTCCTTTAATCCAAAAAACACAACAATCCTAAGTGCTTATATGTATGCTACAGTTTGGGTCTGAAATGTCCCATCAAGGTCTATGTGTTAAAGCCTAGGACCCAGTGTGGCACTTGGGGGGAAGCAAAATCTTGTAGAGGTGGGGCCTTGTAGGAGACCTTCTGGTCACTGGGGGCATGTCCTGGAATAGGATAACAAGACCCAACTCCTTTCTCTTTCTTCCTCTTGCTTACTAGCCATGAGGTGAGTGGTTTTGCTTTACCATGTGATCCTACCATAATGTCCGGCCTTATCAGGGGCCAATGGGTAGGACTAAAACCTCTAAAACTGTGAGCCAAAATAAGCCTTTTCTCTTTTTAAGTTAATTATCTCAGGTATTTGTTAAAATAGTGAAAAGCTGACTAACAGCATGTCCTGAAGAAAACTGAAACTGTTAGAAGAAATAGGCAAATCTTCAATTTTATTTGAAATTATTGGTACAACGAGTGTAAGGATATAAAAGACTTAAACTCATCAACAAGCAAAGTAACCTAGGTAGCATTTATAGGATGCTACAACAAAGGAGCAGAATACCTATTACTTTCAAGAACGTGTGCAGACAGTAGAATGAATCAGACATAACTTTCCTAAGTTCATATATGAACACATGACCAGTGTAACTCCACATCATGTACAAAACCCAGGAATGGGAAGTTATACTCCATGTATGCATGATATGTCAACATACATTCTACTGTCATGTATAACTAAAAAGAACAAATTAAAAAAAAAAAAGAACACGTGGAATAGTCACCCAGTTGTAACATATCAGGGCCATGAAACAAGTTTGAACAAATTTAAAAGAACTAAAATCATAACAACAGAATCAAATTGGAAATCAGTAATACACAGACATCTGGAAAATTTCCCAAATATTTGAAAACCAAAAGGAGAAGGAAAAAGGAAATTTCAGGTAAAAGTGAACAATGAAATTCAAAACAAAGGTTTAAAAGATCAGTGAAACCAAGAGCTGTTTCTTTGAAAGTATCAATCAAATTGATGAAACTCCATTTATACTGAGGAAAAAAATTAGTGAAAATAAGAAATACATCCAAAATAAGAAACAAAAGACAGGATATTACTATGTGCTTTGTGGATTTTAAAGGGATAATAAAGGTCTATTGTGAACATGTTCATAACATAAACATCAACCTGACAATTTTGGTGGAATACATACTTTTTTTTCAAACAAATTACCAAGTATAACTCAAGAAGAAACAAACTAAGGATATATTTTACATACAAAAACTAAATATAATACATAGTTACTAACTTTTCCACAAAGAAGCCTCAAGGGAAGAGTGTAGCTGGTGGATTCCACCATTCATTTACAGAAGAAAGAATATCACTATATTCTTCTGTAGATGAGAGGAAGAGGGAGAAATTTTACATGCCTTTTATGGAGTCAATATTACTCAAATACCAAAAGTTGTAAAAGACATTGCAAGAAAAGAAACTAGGCCAATATTCCTCATGAACAAAGGCAGAAAATTCTGTGCTAAATTAGCAAATAAATTTGGTGGTATAAAAGATATAATCCTTTCATCCAGGCATAGTAGCACAAGCCTGTAATCCCAGCAACTTGATGGGCTGAGGCAGAAAGATGGTATGTTCAAAGCAAGCCTCAGCAGCTTAGTGAGGCCCTAAGCAACATAGACTCTGTCTCAAAATAAAAGAAAATAAAAAGGGCTGGGTATGTGGCTCAGTGGATAAGTGCTGTGAGTTCAATCTGTGTTCCTAAATTAATTAATTGATTAAATTAAAAATACTAGATATATTTAATGACCATGCTCATGTTAATGCAAGAAATTTTCTTGAATAAAAATAAATTTTATTAATGTCAATTAATAAAAATAAACATAGGGCTGGGGTTGTATCTCCAGTGGTAGAGTACTTGCCTGGCACGTGTGAGGCCCTGGGTTCAATTCTCAGAAAATAAATAAATAAAAATAAAGGTATTGTGTCCATCTACAACTAAAAAAAATATTTAAAAAATAAGCATTAAACCCAATAAAGGGTATATACAAGGGTTTTCAATAGATAAAAATGATAAAAATAAAAAATAGCATTTGTCATGTCAAATATCTGAAACATTAGATGAAGAGATAGACATCTTCTAAGGATGGACTTTGAGTTCTTCCAACTAGAACAACGTGATTGCAGATAAGTATTTATTCCACAGCTATAGAAATATTATTTGAATCTGGAAAATATCTGTTGAATGAAATGATATCAAATGAAGAGGGTTTGGAATGCACAATCAAGCAAATACATTTTAACCAACAGATTTCAGTTCATCATCATAATCACCATCAAATATGCATCTATCTGATAAATTACAATAGACAAATCTCTTATCTTCAATAAAGCATTGGGAAATTCAAAATTAATTCCCTCCTTTATTAACACAAGACCAATTATTTAAAGATTAATATGGCTCTAGGTCAAGATGCAGAGGCAGCTTTTTATACTGCCTTTGCATAAAGTATTTGACCACTGTGAATTTCAAGGTGAGACTGAAAAAGCCAAATACATTTAAAAACCTAAATAAATAATATTTTCTAATAAAGTATCTAGTGGTGTCAGGAATAGAGCATAGCAACTAATCCAATTAAGCTTTAAAATTTGTATGACATTAATTTCAGCATGGAATTACTGATATTCTCTAGGGTGAAAAGACTGGGGAAAATTGTGGATTTAAAGTTTTGGGGTTTTAATATTGGCAATTATCAATGGTGTTATAGAGGAAAGCAGGCTTACTTGCATACAATATTTTAAAATCTACTCCAAAAAAATACATCTCTAGTATTTGTCAACTTTAAGTTATGCTGGCAATGCAAACAGAGTACTAGAAATAATGATATACTATTCTTGGGATTGCCACATTTTATGCCTGATATTTTCTTTGGACATATGCTCACTGTAACAAGCTTGCTCTTAACTCATCAATGGTTTTGCATGTATTCCTAGAAATATTGAAAATATGTCAATGGAAAATACTATCAAACCTTGAACTAAGGTAATTTGTTTTTCTCTTGAAATGATTATTGGTTGTGCATCCTCCTAGTAGCAAACTTGACCATGAGGTTTGTGAAATATGAAGGGCTGCTTAGGAGAGGGAGTTAGCAGAATCTTGACTGCATACACCATGAGCGGAAGATCATATGTACATATATGCATATGTACCTACATGTGTGCACATATGCTTAACTATATAGACATATTGTTTAAATGCTACCTCAGATCACTTAAGAAATATATTAAAGCATATAATTGCCTTAAAACTTTGCACAGAGATTCAGAAAATATACTAATTAGGTTAGGCACAGCCTCCAAAAGAAGCCAATAGTAATGGACTACTGGGCTTTGCACCACTCACTGAATCTTTAATGTGAACTTTCGTCATGAAGAATATTATATTAAAGTTTTAATTTGTTTGAAATGGGTTATATTATGTATATAAATTGAAATCTGAGTCATATATTCTGGCAAGATTATACAATATAATTTTTAGCATATAAAAATGCTCTCTGTACTACAAGACAGTGGATTTCTATATCAGTACGTTATTGTACTATTCATGCAATCTAAATTACTAAGACATTTAAAAATAGTAGTGTGTTTATATGTTCAGCCTAAATGGTTGAAAACATTTTAAAAGTAGCTAGCGAATGCACATATTTAAATTGACTTTATTTGGAAAGGCGATAAAGATGACAAAATTAAACTCCTTTCATAAATAGCTGTTTAAGCAATTTCCTAGGAAAAACAATAATTTATGCTAAGTGAACAGTAAAGAATGGATTTCATTCAGTTCAATTGCTTGTGCCCTATCTAAGATGAGGGAGAAACAGGTTAGTTACAAATTGTTCTGGATTGATAAATGTATGCTCTTGTATGTTCAGTGTAAATCTAACCAACAGAAAATTCCAATTTGTCAATTTCCATCTGACCTATATTTTCACTCTGAAGTCCGAGTCACAGCAGGAAACCATATAAAAACTGCCACCACAGCATCTGATGAAGGTCCCCAGCATTGTCCCTCCGCTGCATTTTCAGAGCATCACTGTCTACCAATTATATTTGCAAAGGAACTTGAAATTTCTCTTGGACAATATATTGCATAAAAAGTTCTCTAGTGAATTTTGGGTGCTGCAAACATATTTTTCCAATATAAATGTTAGCCCAAATGATAAAAGACAAACAGATAAAGTAAGATGTGGGCGGGCCTGTTATGAAGCTTGGATATTAAAAATTGAGATGTTTCACTGAGAAAACATTAATTTGGCAAATATTATAGAGTGTGTCTGTACACATAAAGATGGATTTCTGTCTTTTTCCCTACCCATATTGTACCCAAAAAAGTTGTCAACGTCTGCAAATCTCAGTACTCTTTTACATGGGTTTCCAGGTTTACACTTGAAGCCACTCTAAATCGCCTTTGTCTCCTTCATCCATCAGTAGCTGTCATGTTGGTCTACCTGTGGCTTTTTATGTGACTACTCATTCTTCTCCCTCTTTTATTATGAATAATAAATTAAACCACCACATCTAGCAAACAAGCATTTGGGGACTTTTGTGTGAGCAATTTCTTTGAAGGGAACAGGAAGGGCAAAGGAGATCTGAACATTTGCTCTGAGTAATAAATAGTAGGCAAGGAAAGAAGCCCAGCAGGGACAGTATATGCTTTTAAGAAATTTTAACTTGTGCAGAGTTTAATTTCATAGTCTCTCTAGAAGGAAAAAGGAGAGGCAGGGGAAAAAGAAGGCAATATAGAACACTACCATACTCCAAGCTTTGGTCAAGACATGCTATTTATTATCTTGATCATTTTCCAAAAAACTCAAATAGAATCCCACAGTCCCGTGGATAGAGAGGATAAGAATTACAGAATTAGATCAGGTGACATCACACAGCTAGTTAGCAGAGTTGAGATCCAAGTTCTATGTGTTGATATCTCAAAACTCATGCACTCTGCACTAAAAATCACGTACAGGGTTTTCTAGATTATTGAGCCATGTACAATCAGGACTCTGAATTGCTATGCCAGCTTTCTCATCAGTAAGCAGCAGTCTTTAAAACTACTGCCAAATATTTTAGGGAAATAAGTGACCTGAAAGAGAAGCTAATCCATTCAGTCCCCATTGATTTGCATACATATTTTTTTTTTCTTTTAAGCAAGGGTTGATTGCCATGTTATATCCCCAAATAGAATTATTGTATAACTCCTATTTGGAAGTAACTGTGGTCATTCAACACAAATGCATGCACATATATAAAACTTGACCTTGCCCTCATCATACTTAAAGTTTATTAAACATCTGTAGATAAACAGAAAATAAAGCAGTGATTGAATTTGCATGTGAACATTTAGAAGAGGAATGCTAATTGTCTTTTTCTTATTAAAATTCATTGAATAATTATTTTCATCCTTGGTCATTTAGCAATTAACAAAATTGCCATCGAAATAAGCTCTTAAATATGACTTCTAGGGACTCGATGATAATTTAATATTACTTTTGCTAATAGCCCTGGGTCTATTTTGATTAATTAGAATCACCTATTCCAGATTCAATTAAGTTTCATTTTCCTAAATATATATGTTTTGCCTTTTCTTATCTTGGCTATTTTAAGATCTCATTGAAAGAGTTGTTAGACTATGCACATGAATATAGATGAAGGGCTAAGTAAATAAGAATCATTTCTAAATGTTTAATGGATGTTGTCACTGCTTGTGGAAATAATGCCATATATTTCTGTTCAACTTGAAATAGATTCAAAACTTTAAGTACTTTTACAGTAATGAGAGAATAAGAATCATTAAATATGTCAAATATATACACATTCTTTATTAGACATCAAAATAGAGACTTTTTCATAAATAATTATTGAATGATCTTGTTCTGATATAAAACTGTATGCTTGTGATCTTTGCAAAAAATAATATTTTTTCCCAGAGAGAGATTTTCCTTAATAAAATATAAATAATGGGACTTAGTGTTATATGTGTACAGACACACACTAAAACATTCATCAAATTAAGGTTTTTCTCAGTAGAACATCTCAATTTTTAATACCCAAACTTCATCTCAAGAATATTGATAAAGATGTCAAAATATGAGATAACATAAAATGATATTAGTTTTATTAAATAAATGCCTACTATATGTCAGACATTAGACTAGGCTAATCCAATGGGAAATTATATCTTTCAATGATATTCTCTCTGCTTTATAGATGAGGAGATTATCTCAGGTGTATGATATGGAACACATAGCTAATAACTGGAGAATCCTAATAAATTCCTGATCCACTAGAGTGGGATGCTGGAGTTTTCACAGTAGACCTCGGGTAATTTTTTATAGTTCTATTTAAATAAGAATGTAACTTCAGTTCTTGGAAATGCACAAATTTCACCGCTAAAGGAGTCCTTTGTCAAGGAAAACCCCCAAATCCCCTGATGATCTCCATGGGAAAACCTAACAATAAATGGCTATGGAGTAATTGAAATGTGGTAGGTTCAAGTGGAAGTAGACTATGAATACACTATATACACTGGATTTAAAGACCATATGAAAAAATGATATACAATATCTCACACTGATTGTATTGAAATGATGGTATTTGGATAGATTAAAGAAAACATTAAAATCAATTAAAAACTGTCTACTAGGAAACATAAAATTAAATATGTGGCTTACATTTTTTATCCATATTATGCTTTCCTGATGTCCTTTAACTCTCTTATACTAACTTTCATGAAGATCAAAGAAAGCAATTTGGCTTTTTTATTTGTTTAGGATACCAATATCCCAATACCACATTAAAAAACAAAACAAAACAAAACAAAACAAAAAAACAGAAAAGGACCAACCAACCAACCAAATAACATATATGGTCTTTCCTTAAAACGTCAGAGATTCCTAAAGAGCCCTCTGAACTCAATATAAAGGCATGGTTTTTCAAAATCATTTCTCAACTAGAGATTTCACAAAGTGTACTATTTTACTCTTACCAACATATAAATGTATACGTTTAATTTCTGAAGGCACTTAAAGGTACATTCAACATTTCATAGGAAAGTGAACTTCATTGCACATGTATTTTTCACTTGAATGTAAGCAACAGAGACAAGCTAGCTATGAAAATACTATTTTACCTCGATTTTTAGAGTGCTCCAAGAATAGAAATAAAGGCTTTCAGGTTTTCTTCTGGGAGTCTTCTATTACACCCATTCCTACCAATTTTAACACTTTATATAAATGAATATTTCTTTCCTACTTTTATATAATAAAAATATACTATCAATATATTAGTAATATATTAACTTCTCTATTCCATATTATTCCTTTCTTCTTTTTTACTTGTATGTGCACTTAATGTTTATTTTCTAAGACCAGTCAACATACTAATACTCAAGGTAGTCCCCAGTTTAATCCATTTCCCTTGACTGTCTCAGGTGTTCAGTTGCACTCGGTGTCTGCTTATGTGGAGCTACCTAAACTCCACCTCCACAGTCCACCTGACACCGTCTCTTCTCTCCCTTGCCATCTGGTCTACCCACAGGAACCTCTACTATATTTTTCATCTATTCCTTATTTGCTCAGATTCTGCCACCACTTCCCTACAAACTGGGGAGATCTTTTCCTCCTATGAGTTCCAAGTGTGGTTTCAAAGTTCTGAGCATTCGGTAATCAGCCTAAAACTAGATACCAACACAACTTATATTCTGTATTCTCCACATTCTCACAGAGGTTTCTCTTGGCACTTAATCCTATCATACCCAATATTAGAGTTTTGGGGGAGGTATTTTTCCTACTCTCAGTTGCCATGATAAATTCACAAAGTTACTATTCCAAATACCAGAACTTTATAACCAGTATAGCTGTGATCCAAACATCCTACACTAAAAGAAGGCAAAGCTTTTCTCAAGGAAGATTAATCTGAGGAAGCTGAAACACATTCGCAATAAATCCACATGAATATACATAGGCCTCAACAGAATGTTGAAATGTTTGCGTGTTTTCATCCTGAAATGCTTTCATGTTTTCCTCTATGCTATTCCAGATAGAGTTAGAAGCCTATCAAGTAAAGAGTCTATTTAATCATCAACTAGGAAACATATATAAACTTCCTTTTATCCATGTTAAAATATTCCTTTTGCAATGATCAGAGAAGTAAAGACAGAAATTGCCATGTTCCCCATTCTACTTGCCATGTTAGAAGACAAAGCAAATAACCAAGTTTATTCCTAATAAGCTTTATTATTTCTTAGTCCTTTCTACTATAAAAGACACAATTTAAAAACCAATGGAAGTGCCCTTTGTTTTCTACACTAAACTCAGGGTTTACATATTAATATCTGTCCCATTATCAATTGATGGAATTTGCTCTTTTGTCATTTAAATAATATATTTTATCTCATAACTTTAATATATCATAGGAATTAATGGCACTTGCTATTTTCACTTCTTACAATGTAGCCACTGCATGTATTATATCAAATGTCTGCCAACTCAACATTTTACTATAATTCTTAAGATAAATTACCAAAAAATATTTTAGGTTAAAAGGACATATGGACATATTCAATCATCTACACTATTGCAATGCATAAATTCAACCACTCAAGTTGACATTCTCATGGGTCTGCAAAGAATAAGGCATATAGAGACAGCCCCTGATTTATAATGGTCCAAGGAAAATTCTTCAACATTATGGTGGGAAGAAAGCAATCCACATTTAGTGGAAGCCATAGTTAGAATTTCAAATTGTGAGCTTTTCATGGGCTCCCAGTTTAGGATATGATACTCTCCCTGAATGCTGGGCCTCAGCAATAAGCTACAGCTCCCAGTCAGTGGTACAATCATGCAGGTAAGCAACTGATGCTCTACAGGGTACTGCAGAGCTGTGCTATGATGTGCTCTGGGTCAGGTGTATTAAATGACCTTTGCATTTATAATATTTTCAACTAAATGATGGGTTTCTCAGGATGTAACCTCACCACAAGTTGAGGCAAAACTGAATATAACTACAATAATGTTTTATTAAAATGGACCAACTCTGCTCTTGCTTTTCTTAGATTTTGTTAAAAGTGAATGAAACTTTGTGTAGGACTGAATTTTTTAATCAAACTGAAAACAGAGGATCATATTGATCTAGAAAAAAAAGCTGACTAAGCTGAGAATTCAGGAACTAGTAAGTATAACAAAGGTTTAACGAAAATTCAGAAGACATTTTTATGAGTAAAAGCTTGAAAAATATTTTGATTTTTACGTTCAAAAGGTAGTTTTTTTTCTTTTTGAAGCAGTGAATTAATCAGTGCTTTTGCACTTTCTTCTCACCATCTACCCTGTAAAAACAAGCAGCAAACACAAATTAAAACATACCTGTTGGAAGAGGCACAGGCAGTTCTTCTCTCATGGAGGAATGAGATGTTATACAGCTCTCTGTAAGCACTATGTCATCAAGTGCAATACTGCCATGGTGACCTTTGCCGACTCTACCTTCAAATTTGATTTGGAAGTCCTCATCACCAAACAGTGATAATTGCTGTTTCCGCCAGAAATTGCCTTGTTCTGCAGTGAGATTAAGTAGGACTTTCGTTCGGTTTGAGACTGATACTTGGATCAAGGTGAGGGCCCCAATGCCAGTTCCATACATGTGGTAATAAAAAATGATCTGTAACCAAGAATAGGAATATTATATGTTAGTAATACAATTAATTACACTTTATGCTTATATAATAATTCTCATTTATTAACATATCTGGGAGGAAAATTAGACTAGTGTATTCCATTGTTCTGTATGTACCGTAAAGCTGAGTTATAATTCTTGAATTAGGAAATTCTTGAATTACACATTATGATATACAGCAGTTTACTAGTATAGTAAGGACTGCATATAAACTTAATAAAAAAAATGAACTGAGTTGACTTTCTATGACTTCTAAATGTGAGATTCATTGAGGTTATGGTTTCAGTGTGTCCTGCAAAATTCCTGTGTTGGGGATTTAATTCCCAACAGAATGGTACTGAGAAGGGACCTTAAAGAGGTGATTAGGCTCTGCCTCTGTGAATAGATTAAGGCCATTATTGTGAGAGTGGGTTCATTATCAAGAGAGTGAGTTAAATCACTTTCTTAAAAGTCACAGAATATTCTCTTATTTCATCACATTCTTGTGAAAACATATTTTCAGTTCTACAAGATCCTCGGGGCTCCTCTATATATAGCAAAACCACCAGAACAGCAATTTTCCAAATTTTACTTGAAAATGCTAGAAGCAGGCCTTAGAAGAGTTTGAGTTTAGCAGGCCTTGGAAGTTTTCCCCAGAGTGAAAATTAATACAAGTATTTTGGAAGATTAACATTTCAATGTGTCAAAATGTGTCATACTAGATTTTTAGTCATTGTTTTACAGCAAAAGAAATTCAGGGAAAACTCTGGGAAGAAAGAACAGAACAGATCAGGAACAACAGAAATTCAGAACTGCTTAAAGCTCTTGTCTTATCATTGAGTGAATGAGAGAAAACAGTTGTGGTATAATCTTCACAGAGGAAAAAGACACTGAAAAACTCACAGTCACATGTATCAATTCATACTCTGGAGAAAGGGAAAATGAATGTTTAAAAAGTAAAGAATCAAGGAATATATACAGTGCATTAGTGCAAAAAGCCTATACCAAAAGCAGTACACTATGTGAAGTGACTACTTGGATTTCCTAGCTGATGAATTCTACAAGTATTCTTCTATGATACAAAAATATTTCTTTTATTAACTCCCAACATGAACTGTCTGGCTGTTTGTATTGGATTCCTGGATGGAATTATTGATTTGAATAACTCCTGGATGGAATTATTGATTTGAATAATTCCTGGATGGAATTATTGATTTGAATAATCGATAAAAAAAGCCTCAGGCCAACTTTATGGGCAGCATCAACAGAAACTGATCAGGCCCAGCTGAATGGTGTACTTCCCAGTGGAACCCATACAGCCAAAGACATGGTCGGCCAGGTTTATGATTAACATCTGTATTTGTTCCACAAATACAAGCCATATGTTTTGTGTCTTGGTCAGTCCTTCTCTATCTGAAGGTCACTTTATGAATGACGTCATCAGTTTTATGTGCAAACACACACACCCAATTTCCAGTTTTAGGAAGCGCACCTGATGTCAAGATGACCTCATCTCAGGGCAACAAGAGGCAATCAAAATTTGCTATTAATTCTTCAAAGGAGGTGTTGTTTTTTTAAACTGAAAATTACTATTCTTCAGAGATTTGATTTCTTTCCCCATCAATCTCTGCCTGCATGCCTCCCATCTACCTATCCTCCAAAAGAAGAAGAAAAAACATTCAATTTTCTTTGCTTTAAAATTTTCCAGAGGGTGAAAGGACAGAGATGATCCTTCTGTAAATTTGTGAAGTCACTACTTACCTGATACACATTTTTATGATATGAAAGAACCAATAACTCTTAGTGTGACCTTTCCTCTCTTTATTCAATCCTTATCATACATATTCACAAAATGAATCATTAATTATTAATTTTTTGACTTTTCTTCTACATATACTTCATTATTCTGATATAGATGCTTAAAATAGTGGAGACTATAGTCCTGGGACCAGGGGGAGATAGGGATGAATGAAAGTCTCAGCTACTACAGTATGAAAAAAACAATATTTTGAACATTTTCAGTGCAAGTATCTAAATAGAAAAGCTTAGAAGTCAAATGAAATTGTGTATATATACATATATCATTTGTATATATGTATATGATATATATCATATATCATTTGTATATATGTATATGATATATATCATATATATTATATATATATATATTATATATATCATTCAGTTTTCCAAGACTAAACTGAATTTGCAATTTTCTATTGATATATAGAACCAGATACAGCATAGATTCAGTGCATATAAAATCTCGTGTGTCTGGGTTTTATTTCTAAGAAAGTATCCAGTCATTTGTAAGACAGTAAAATCATGAAAGTACGTTTGATTAAAACTCAATTTTTAACCAAATTAATAACTAAATATTATTCTGTGACTTGTTACTTCAATTCTAGTCTGCTAACCCAATTCTTTTTCTAAAACTCTCATCTGATTACATCACTTCTATTGTAGAAAATCCTCACAGTCTGGAGATGATTTTGCTCTGCAGGGGTTAAACCAAGAAATCCTATCAAGATTAGACAGAAAAACTATGATAAACTGAAGTTTTTTGTGTGTGAAGACTCAACTGATAGAATGTTGAAGCCTGGTCACTGAATCTTTTTTGTACTATGGACACAGGTGCAACAGAAGATTAGATCTTGAAGATAACAAAGTTTTTTTTTTTTCCCTATATTCCACATTTGTTTTTTTTTTTGTTTTTTTTTTTAAATTTTTTTTATTGGTTGTTCAAAACANTCAAAGTGGATCAAGGAGCTAGATATCAAATCAGAGACTCTGCATCTGATAGAAGATAACAAAGTTTTAAGTCCTATAACTGTCTCCTAGCCTGACTGGATCCGCAAACAAACTTGCTGGATATAGTTTGTATTCTTTTCAGTGTTCACCCATTAAAGAATACCATAATCAGAGGACATGTGATCAGATCTTATGGAGAGTGTGTTTCTTATCATAAATATAAATAAATGACACATTTGTTTATGCACCTGTTTCTCATAAGCAAGTTTCCTGTGAGGCCATCTCTGAGTGCATGGTTTATATTATACATAAAGGTAAATTTAGTTCCTAATCTAGCTGACTCAAAATCCTTTATTGAGTATAAACAAACAACTAAGCAAACATGAGAGGAATGTGGAAAACTCTGCAAATATGTAGTCATTGTATGAGGCTTTTTGATTTACGGCATCATAAAGTTAAATTTAGATTTTTTAAAACCTCACAGATGTTTTCTTCAAATTTCACAAGCTAGGGACTATGTCACATTTCCTGCTTACCTACAGAAATTCTTTATTAAGGACCCAGTTCACTCTTTCCTTTTCCATGAAATCTCCTTCAAGACTTTTATTGTGGTTTTAACCATCTTTAATATTAATTCTTGGACATATTTAATTATATCCTGCATATTATTTCATTTTTTTGTGGTAAAATTTTCATAGTTCCAATAAGCTAAACTCTCCAAAGGGAAGGAACTAGCATTTTACATTTTTTGTGTTATCTATCCTAATGAATGATAAACCATGGAATTTTCCACTGGTTTCCAAAATTCCAATATCCATGGAATTTATCCATTGGAAGAAAATTTCTAACAATCCTTCCCTTTCATTCTTTCTTCTTTTTTTCTTTACTTCACATATACCATTCGAACAAGTTCAAACTCATATTTGGTCTGACCCCTGCCATTCTATTTGCAGTATTTGATTTTATGAACAGTCATGCACAATAATTGGGACTTTTCCTTCCATACCTTGCAGTTTTTGCTTTTCTTACTTATGACTGGGCTTGATAGTCTGGCTGTCTTCATGGGTTGCTGTGAAAAATAGCTCTTTATAAAGATGTAATGGCCAGATGAATTGCCTAAGGTGTGGTCCACAGCAGGCTCTGTGCTTGTAGGTGGGATGCTGCTAGGTTTCAGATTCCAGTCACAGTCCTCATCCTGATCCTGCTCCCAGGCACAGAGGTCAAATTCAAAATCACAGTGCCCACTAAAAGTACCTGGAAAACATTTTCAAATTTATGTTAGAAAGAATGGAAATCCACTGTCTTACAAGTTTGTGTTTCAGAAAAACAGTGATATTACTATATCATGCAGTATTCCAAACCTTACAATGCTATCCTGATGGCAGCATTTAAATAGAGCATGTGAGTTTCTTCTATACAGTTATTTGCATGGTGACATAAGTTAATTTCTCCACAAATCTAGTCCTAGTCTCAGAACTTGAGAAAAGAACTTTAGCATTACACACACTATCTCTTCTGAACACCTATTTATTCAATGTAATTTATTACTTCTCTTTTCTCATCTTTGCTTCCAAGGTCTTAGTAGTAAATTTAGAAAATTTATTATTCCGCAAGAGTTTAGTTTGGGAAATATTGCCTGCCACAAAAGCTACCATGAATCATAATTTTTTTAAGAAGTTAATCTCTTTAGAGATGAGAAAATTATGAAATGAAAAAGGTACAAAAGATGTAATAATTTGAATTAATTTATTGTAGTAAGTTGCAGAAATTAAATATGTTAAGTTACATTGAATACCAAACTATTTCCCAGGTGTTTTTTTTTTTAAAGTTTATTTAATTTGTTTTTTCTTACATTTTCTGGATATGAGAAATTACACAGACATCTCTTTATAATGCTAAAGTTAGCTATAAGGCTATCAATGTTAGTGTAGATGTTATAAAATGGAGCATTTTGGTGTAAAAGGTCATTTCTTATGGTGTGTTTGAGACACTTTTGATCATCCTTATGTTTAAGTAAATAGTATGATCCTGAATAAAACCAGTGAGTGAATGATTTGAAAAGTAGCAAAATATTTTGTTTACAATTACTTGAAAACAGTAATTTTGTATTAATTTGTGCTTGAATATTACAACTAAAAATGAAAATTGCTAAAATTATAATTATATGTGAGATGGGATCCAAAACTAAATGGACTTGAGGAGAACCTATTGTAGCATGTCAACATGTATCCAGATGGTGATTTTTCAAAGAAAGGTCATTTGAACAATTGTTCAAATTCTTTAAAGTAATTTTATATAAATGAGCATAAAACTTATTTGTCACCAACACACTAAGGGGCCGATTCTCCAACACACTGTCCAAAGGAAAAAAGAATCCATAACAATTTCTGGACAAAAATCTACTTAATTCTATTACACCGGGCCTTAAGAATTTCAAAATTCTATTGTGCTTATCAGTAGAATAGTGGTTTTCCTTTATGAATATATTTTAAAGTTATCAAAATAAAAAATTGTTTAAAAAAATAAACTGTATATTCTTTGTAGTTAATAAAGTGGAAAATATGAAATGTATGTTGTATAATTGTTTCTATGCCATTTTACAGTATATAAAATGAAAATGAAAATTTCTGTAATTTGTAAAATTGTTTCTAGGTATTTTATAGTATATAAAATTACAGCTAATTATATCACATCTCCTACTAAGAAACTTGCCCAACAATGAAAATGGGTTTAAAAAGATCATTTTTAGATTAAAAATGATAAATTTAAGAAAATGTCAGGATAAATATTCTTTTAAAAATGGTTTAATTTAGCAGTCAGACCAATACTAATTTCTTATGTTTTTAAGGATAGAAGATATTTTTCTATCATAGTTTTTATCACCAAATAAACAAGATGCCCTTTTATATCCAATTTCTGAGTTAGTTTTAAAATTACATTTCAGATTCATTTTTATAATTTATTCTTCATATAATAGACTAAAATACTTATAAATCTTTTAGATCAAAATATTCAAGTTCTCCTAAATATTCTTTCAGAGGTCTGGGAAGTAAATCTCACTAAAATAATAGTAACCCTAAGTCTAAGTCTACATCTAGTTTAGAATCTGAACTGTAGTCTTGATTAAGAATTATATCAGGGCTTGGGTTGTGGCTCAGTGGTAGAGCCTTTGCCCAGCACTTGTGAGTACCTAGGTTTGATCCACATAAAAATAAAATAATTAATTAATTCAATGTATTTTAAAAAAGAATTATATCATGAAGTAATTCACTGTCCTTGTGTTAGAAAATTTGGCAGCCCATAAGGATCTGATTACCATATAAACCAATACTTAGTGAAGCCATTTGTACAACATGTAGCTGCAGAAAACAAGATTTATTTTAAAAAAATCATAAAAACTCTGCTATGTGAACCTCTCTCTATAATGTAAATCACATCTTTATTTTGATTTTTACTATAGTTTTGATGATATGTTTCCTTAGCAAATTTAATTCTGACATACCGACATACCGGTGGGGAAAATAGAACAAACAATTGTAAGCTGTTTGAATTTCACATCACTGTGGTAAGAGGGAACACCTTTAATTTCATGTTTCATTATTTCCCATAGGTGCCAGGTGAGAAAGCTACAAACATTTCTGTGAGCAGATGTCAATTCTTGGCATTTCATGGTGCAATTAATGCGAGTGCCAGACAGGTGTGGCATAAGGAAGGAAGAAAATTATCACCTTTGTCTACAGCCATATCATTAATCAAACCAGTTTTCACCTTTCCACATGCTATAATGATCAATATCTTTCAAAGTATAAAATATATATTTCTTTTAAAAAGATATCATTTCAAAAGACCATAACCTTATAAGACCCTACAATCATATTTCTAAAATCAAGAGCTCATCATTCTATTCATTTATTTATCTGATATAAATTTGTACATATTCTATAAATTAAGTATATTAAGGAAAATAGGAAACAGTCTAGAAAATGGGTAACTGGGTATTGAACATACTGTGTGCTACTTCTGAATATTCTCTTTATATTTGTCATTTCATTTAATCCTAACATCATTGTTTTCCTTCTTATTTTTGTTGTTGAGAAGGCTGAAGTTCCGAGATAAACTTTGCTTAATATTATATCATGAGCAGCAGAGCTGTAAGGTGTGAAGAGCGATACGACACAGTCCCTGGGATATTACCCTTTATAAGGTATTCTGCTTGGTTCGAGTGAGGGTGGCAATCTTGCAAATTTACAAAAACTACAGCAAAAGAAACTACATAAGACTGTGAGGACACATTCTAAGCACACCTTTCCTGTGGGAGTGCCACGGAGACTAAAGTCATCTGCTTGGCTTGATTATTCTTGGGGTAGAGTGATGTGGTTATCATTTCTGATACTAATTTCCCATGAATGTCAGTTTATCATTCAAAGGAAGAAGGTTCTGCAACCAAAGGAATGGGATAAATCCTATCAATTATGTCCTTCTTTATAATAATAACAATAACAACAATAATAATAACAACTAGCACATTAAGGGCTCTCAGAATTTCCACAATGTAGGAGCTATTTCTTCATACAAAAAGCATGTTCCCAAATTATCTAAGGAAATCATTTATTTATTTATTTGTAGACCTTCTGGTAGAATAAGATACTAGGGAAGCAAGGGACAAGAATTTAAAATCCTGATAGTAAAGCCACCTCTAAAAAAGCGTGATTAGAGAAGCTGGTTTTCAGTTCTCAGTGGGCACATTCCTAGCTGTGTAATTGAGGATTGATCAGTTTTCTAGGGCTGTTTAGCAAAAAGAAACTGGGTGGTTTAAAACAGTAGAAATGTATCATCTCACAGCTGCAGTCAGGGTGCTGACAGATCCTGCTCTGTCTAGGGCAAAATCATTCCTTGTGAATTCATTGCTGCTGTGGCACCAGCAATCTTGTGTCTTTGGCTTTGATCTCTGTCACATAGCATTCCCCCTGAGCATCTTCTCATCCTCTTCCCTCTGGATCTATGTCCAAATGTAATACCAGTCATTGGATTAGGACTCCTCTTAATCCAGTCTGATCTCTTTTTATATTGATTACATCTACTAAAACCCTGTTTCCAAAGAAGGTTACATTCTGAGGTTTTAGGTAGACATGGATTTTGGAAAAACACTACACAGCCCAAGTGCACATAAACTTGGGGGGTAGGATAGCACACAATCAAGTAGTGGAATGTTGCCTTTTTAAAAGGTAAATCTTGGGTTTTTGAGATGTATATTTATATTCTAAAATAATTACTATTTGACATTTTTTCATTCCATCTTATGTTTGCTACATGCTGATCAAAAAACAAAAGAAATATTTAATAGGTAAATCAGTAGTGTGTGTGTGTGTGTGTGTGTGTGTGTGTGTATATATATATATATATATATATATTCAAATATTTATTTTAATTTATTCTAATTAGTTATACATGATAGTAGAATGCATTTTGACACACTGTACACAAATGGAGGACAACTTCTCATTCCTTTGGCTGTACATGGTACAGAGTTACACCAGTAGTGTAATCATACATGTGTATACGGTAATAATGCCTATCTTATTCAACTATCCTTCCTATCCACATCCCCCCTCCCCTCCCCTCCCCTCTGTACTATCTAAAGTTTCTTCATTCTTCCTTACACCCCCCCCCATTATGGATTAGCATCTACTTATCAGAGAAAATATTCAGCCTTTTGTTTTGGGGGGTTTGGATTATTTTACTTAGCATAGTATTCCTCAGCTTCATCCATTTACCTGAAAATGTCATGATCTCATGAGTAATATTCAATAGTGTATATGTACCACATTTTCTTTATCCATTCATTTGTTGAAGGGCACCTAGGTTGGTTGCATAGCTTAGCTACTGTGAATTGAGCTGCTATAAATATCAATGTGGCAATATGCTGATTTTAAGTCCTTTGGGTATAAACTGAGGAGTGGGATTACTGGGTTGAATGGTGGTTCCATTCCAAGTTTTCTGAGGAATCTCCATACTGCTTTCCAAAGTGGTTGCACTAATTTCCAGTCCCACCAGCAATGTATGAGTGTACCTTTTACCCCACATCCTCACCAACACTTATTATTGTTTGTATTCTTGATAATTGCTCTTCTGACAGGAGTAAGATGAAATCTTAGTGTGATTTTGGTTTGCATTTCTCTAATTGCTAAATACCCCATTCACCATAGCCTCAAAAAAATAAATACTTTGGAATCATACTAACAAGAGGTGAAAGTCCTCTACAATGAAAACTACAAAACACTAAAGAAAGAAATTGAAGAAGATCTTAGAAGCTGGAAAGATCTCCCATGCTCTTGGATAGGCAGAATTATTATTGTGAAAATAGCCATACTACCAAAACTGTTACACAGATTTAATGCAATTCCTATCAAAATCTCAATGACATTCTTCATAGAAATAGAAAAAGCAATCATGAAATTCATTTGGAAAAATAAGAGACACAAAATAGCCAAAGCAATCCTTAGCAGGAAGAGTGAAGTAGGAGGCCTCACAATAGCAGGCCTTAAACTATATTACAGAGCAATAGTGACAAAAGCAGCATGGTATTGGCACCAAAATAAACATGTAGACCAGTGGTACAGAATAGAGGATACAGAGACAAACCAACATAAATATGGTTATCTCATACTAGACAAAGGTGCCAAAAACATATATTGGAGAAAAGATAGCCTCTTCAACAATAATGCTGGGAAAACTGGAAGTCCATATGTAGCAAAATGAAACTTAACCTCTATTTCTCACCCTGCACAAAACCCAACTCAAAGACTTAGGCACTAGAACAGAGATCCTGCACCTAATAGAAGAAAAAGTAGGCCCAAATCTTTATCATGTTGGATTAGGCCCCGACTTCCTTAACAAGACTCCTAAAGTTCAAGAAATAAAATGAAGAATCAATAAATGGGATGGATTTAAACTAAAAAGTTTCTTCTCCGCAAAGGAAACAATCAATAATGTGAAGAGAGAGCCTAAAAAATGGGAGGAAATCTTTACCACATGCACTTTAGATAGAGCATTAATATCCAGGATATATAAAGGACTCAAAAAACTTAATACCAAAAAAACAAGTAACCCCATCAATAAATGGTCTAAGGAACTGAACAGATACTTCACAGTAGAATGTCCTTGATTTTAATGAAAATATTTCACTTGTTTCCTACACCAATTTGTTAAGAGTATCCTTAGCCTATTAAAGTAGTATTCTATGCATATTATAAGAAATAGTTGCTTAATTTAAGCAAATACATTTGGCACCCATAGGTTTAATTTTTTTCCATTAATTATTTGGTTACATTTAAAGGTTGTTACCTTAAAACATTCTTACAATGTTTGTAAGATGTGCATGATATAATACTTATACTTTTGAGCTTTGTTTGCTAGCATTCTAAGTTTTTGCATATCTACATGCATAGAGTTTGTTCTACAGTGTTCCTTTTAATTTCTGGAGTCTTCATTATCAGTGATATATGAGCTTCATAAAACAAACTTTATTATTTTACATAGTTGGAATTGTTTCTTTGGATATAATCACTTCACTAAAATTTGATAGACCTCAGCAGTATCTATCTCAAGAGACAGAAATTTGAGGATATTTTTAATAACTTATCTGATAGTTAATTGTGTAATTAAGTTTTCTGTTTTATAAGGTAATTTCAGTCATTTTTCTCCAAGAAAATTAACCATTTCATAGACATGTGCAAAGTAGCCGAGAGTTACTGGTCTTCAAATGATTTTCATTTATTATCCTTTAGCAAAGCTAAACTTATGAAATTATGAGATTTTTTTCTTTTTAAAATTAAAATTTGGTGGAGTTCTATCTACTTTAAAAAATAGTTACTTTGTATTTATAATTGGCATTTTCTGTTTTCTACATTCCTCTGATATTCTTAATATTATCTTATAGTTTGTAATTATTTACTTTGTAAAAATTTCAAACTTACAAGTTAATAGTATAGATTAGGTCTCATCTATTCTTTAACTAAATTCATAAATGGTTATATTATCCCATTTGCTCCATGTGCATATCTATATATGTCTTCTTCAGAAGCATTTGAAAATAAATTGGAAAACTGTGTCATTTTTTCAATACTTTATTTCTTTCATATAAACAAGGGTATTTTCTTGTATGGCTATAGCAAAATCACAAAAACATAACATTTAACATTACAAATCTACAGTCCATATTTAAATATTATGAATTATCCTAATTATATCCTTTATGACTGTTTCTCCCATTGGTTCAGGATCCAATCCAGGATGACACATCCCATTTGGCTTCCATGACTGTTAAGCCTCTTAATCTGCAAGTGCTTCTTATTTACTTTTCTTTCTTAATCTCAACATATTTGATTAGGACAAGGCATTTATTACAGAAAGTACTTGAATTGAATTTGGGGTAGTCTGAGGAATGCTTGTCATGATATGCAGGTTATGTATTTTAGCAGAAAGAACACAGAAGGAATCTTTTACCATCTCAGTACATCTTATCCAGAGGCATAACTCTGATTTATCCTAAAATCCACAGTGTTTACTTTGAGTATCTGATTAGAGTCCAGTACATTTCTCCACTAAAAAGTAATACATTCTCAATTTCTTTTTTTTTCCTTCTCTTGGGAAAAGAACTCAGGGGTGCTTTACTCTTGAGAGATAGCCCCCCACTTTTTGTTTTCCCCCTTTTTCCATGACTCGACATTTTATTGCCTCTATTTATGCTGGGGTGTTTTTGGTTTTGTTTTTGTTTTTTGAAATTTTTATTTTTTTTAACTTGTTCTAATTAGTTTTGTTGTTGAGACAGTGTCTCACTAATCCTGAGCCACTGGGATTAATATTTAAACAAATATAATTATGACTATAAAAATATGTTGCCCCCATTAAACATTCAGCAATCAGTTCTGGCTCTCACTCTTTTCTTCCTTTCATTCCTTTTCTTTTTTCTTTTCTTTCAGTTGTAGTAAGTACACTTAACATGAGATCATTCCCCCAACAAAATTTTTAATGTACGCTACGGTATTGTTAACTACACATCAGCATTAAGTCATAAGGCAGATCTCAACAGTTTCTAATTTCTTCCAACAGTATTTTTCCAGACTCAACTTGCCCAAAATATATTCCCAACTACTTTATGCTTTTGACACTACTGTCCTTGATTCTGTTTTAAAACTACTTATTCTAAATTAAATACATTTTATCCAGTATTTATTTAAGAATATCTGATTGCCTCAGCATTTTAGTTTAAACCTTTAGGTTTGTTGTGCTTTAGTCAAGCAAACAATAATCCACAATTTATACTACATGAAATTTTAAAACATGTGTTCTACTTTGTAACTGATGCATAAATATAACCAATATGATTGAAAGAAATGCTTCCATTTTTCAAGGCTCAAAGTTCAACATATGTATATTAATTTAACCCTACCAATCACAATTTAAAAATACTGTTGACTTTGCTTTTGTTTATCTGATCTTCAGAAACAGCATGGAACTTTTTTTATACTATGAGTTAATAACTGGATTTTCATATTTTTGTACTACACTAATGGCTTTTTAAAATATATTTGGATGAAGCTAACAAATTATATCTTTATCCTACTTTTTACCTTTAAACACTCAAAAGTTAATGTTAAATTGATGGGCTAGTCTTTCATTGCAATATACATCTTTGTTCATCTTTTCAATATTTTTAAGCCATTATATATGATATCACTAAGGACACTTCTATATCATGACTAAGTATTTTATTTTAGCTCAATTTTACTGCTTAAATACTTTTCATGAAGCTATCTTTCTAATATATACTATTTACATTACATATTCTATTATATTATTCACCATTAATTTTGCATATAATTGATATTCATCCTGTCATATCTATTATTTCCTCCCAGTCTTTTCATCTCATTGAACTATTTTCCTTGTGCAAAGATATATTTTGACAATGAATCACTCTTCCATAATATCTTTCCTTCTTAAAATTTTATTTCAGAATAAAATTTTATTAGGAATATAATTATTATTTATATATTTCATCTTTGTCTTAACCAACTCCATCCTAATATTTCTCATCATTACTTTATATTAATATTTCACATGATTCTTAATATCTTATGTGTTCAATAATGTATGATATTTTATATATATGTATGTTTGATTTATCTAAGTAATTATAATAATTCTAATTTAGAAGAATTAAACCACCTTGATGTTCTCAATTTTTGTCTTTCTTTTATCAGACTCTATTTAGATAATATTCCACAATTGTTTTTGCCGATAATATATGAAGCCCTTCTGTAGCTCCTTCATAATTCTTTATTGGTTTGTGGATGCCCTCTCCCAGAGATCATGCACTATTCATATTCCAATTTCCAATACATAGTATATTATAATTGATGTGACCCTTTATGATGAAGTAGAACTACTTCTCACTTCAGTTACTGGTCCTATGACTTTTTTTATCAATGACACACAGAATAATCGCAACAGTAAGAAACCCAAAGACCTCTTACCAATTTGCACCAATTTCTAGGATCTTCCTGACTACATCCCTACCCTGTATCTGTACTTCAATTACTAGTGCCAGTTCTCACTCTTCTTACAGAATCCACAATGGCACTTCTCATCTTCTTTGTGGAATGTTGCTTCTAACCTCAGGGAAGCAATTATTTGAAGATAAAGAAAAAGCATATAGATATTTTTGTGTTAAAATTGTAAAGGGAAAATTAACTCTTATGATGTTAAACACTAGTTTCTGTTATTAAGAAATCTAATTTTGTGTTAACCAATGAAATTCAGAAACTATGTATAGATATATAATATTATTTCTCTTTTCAAAGTGTAGAGAAAGCACATTTGTTTCAAAAATATTTAATTTCAGGAAGATATTTGAAGTATGTAACCACACAAGTATATTGTCTATTTGTGCTGATTCTATTAGTCTAGAGATAAGCTCAGAAATTGGTAGACGCCATAATAATAGAATTTTAATGTGAATGGCAAATCATACTTTTCAGTTTAAAATGTTAATAATGAGATAAGTGTGAGCCAGGGTAACTACAGTGGACAATAGATGAGATGCCATTAAATATGAAAAGTAATGCCCATAGTTAAATTTCTATGACTTCCTAAAATTGGTGTTTATTGATTGCAAATTCCTTCCTTATTATTAAGTCTAATAGAAGTTTCTGAATACGTGTTATTTAAGGTTTGCACATCTGCTATTGACTACTTCTTTTAGAACTATAACTTTCCTGGTCTTCTGGGACAACACAGTATGTTTCTCCTTTTCCTTCTGCCTGTTTTCATCTCCTTTATAACCATCCTCCTCTCCAATATTGCTATTATCAGGATCTGATGTTGGGGTCCTGATATTATTTGATGATTGCTAATTTCTCATCTCCTGCAGAAACATCCTTTTAAAACTTAAGATCTACATATGGACTGGTATCTATCGATTGTTCATTGGACACATGTCAAGCAAAAGAGAAGTTAAGTTATGAACTTACAACCTCCTCATCCTTCTGCATCTTTAAGAGTGAAGAAAACTACCAGTTATCCACTTTCCCAGCCCAGAAATCCTCTAGAGTTAAGTATTCATCAAATCTGTAAACTTATTCCTTCCAGATGTTTATTACCTTCTTTTCATCTTCATTGAAAGCAACTTGACACCATACATCTTGAATGGAATATCGACAGTCTCCCTGTGATACTCCACCTTCAAATTTGCTCTCATATACACTGCTGTCAATGATGTTTCTAAGATACAATTTTGATTCTATTATTTCTGTATTTAAATGTCTTTCTAGAACTCTCAAGTTAAAGCATGCATTTAATTTTTATTTGTGCTTTTGACTTATACATGACAGTAGAATCTACTATGAGATAGTCATACAAACATGGAATATATCTTATTCTAAATAGATTCCCAGTCTTCTGGATGTACATGATATTTAGATTCACTGTTGTATATTCATAAACCTACATAGGAAAATTATGTCATATTGATTCCACTGTCATTCCTATTCCTATTCTCCTTCCTTCCTTTCAATCCATTTCTTAGCAAGGACTATCAGAAAACCATGCTTGTATCTCTAGACTCCTAGCTATTCCTTGCTCTCAAATCAAATGCTAGACAGGCTAAATGTTAGATAAGTTAACCATGCTAACACACCATGATCTCTCTTGCCTCTGGGATTTTTCTACCACCCTTGTAGTTCCCATCATTTGGAACTCTTTTTAATCTATTCTTGATTCAATCATCACTTCATCCTTCTTACATATAACTGGCACAAGACTAACTGAGAAAATAAAAACTAAACTACTAAAATTCTTAAGCCACATCAATTATCTATGGTAGATGAGAGAAAGAAAGAGAAACATAGAGACAGAGAAACAGAATAATATTGTGAATCACAATTATTGTCAGATTACACTAACATTTTCTAAATACTTATTTCCAATATTTAAGGGGAAAATTAGGAACTGAAACTACCAATAAGAGGAAAACCAGATAACAGTAGTCTTAGGACCATGCATGTAAAATCCTATTAAGGAATATTTTTACTAAGAATATGAGAAAAGAGAATATGTGGAGATGTGATGTATCTAATTGATGGTACCTATTTTCTAATACTTAA
Source organism: Marmota marmota marmota (assembly GCF_001458135.2). NCBI lineage: Eukaryota > Metazoa > Chordata > Mammalia > Rodentia > Sciuridae > Marmota > Marmota marmota. Next base: position 214,722 of record NW_026000016.1, read on the forward strand.
GGTTTATTATTAAGGAGAAGTACAAATTGGAAGACATTATCATCAAAAACTCATACTAAGAAAATTGATTCAATATTAGGAAAAAGATTACAAGAAGGGGTACCCGAGAGTTGAGAAAGCTCTTTATGTGAGGCAGTATATTCTGTCTCAACAGGCCTCTGTTCTCCTCATCTCTATTGTCTGTAAGGTCAGAGAAATGATTTCTTGATTGGTGGGTGCTTCATTTGTCAATTCATCCAACAGCAATTTGGTAAATGTTGAGTCTGATTTGTCAATAAATGTGTCCTTGTGGAGTTCTCACATTTTAATAGAATGGAATAAGTGCTAGGGCAGAGAAAAAAAGTTCAAGTTTAATTGTAATTGAGTAAAATAAATCCTTCACAGAAGTCATAGATCCTTATGTAAGAGAGCATGAGCTACCTTCCAAGATCATCTCAAACTCTTTTTATAATTCATTTACCTGAACTCCGACAAACCGTTTATAAGGTAATAATAGCTGCATGTATTATTTCTCAATTTTTCTTTAATTGATCCTCTCTACTTAAAAATAATATCAAATGAAAGAGGGAACACACAGATTATAGCACAAGTAAAACATGGACTATTATAGACTCTGGGGCTATAATATCAAAAATATGATACGGGAATACTATAAACATCTGTATATCCATAAATGTGACAACGTGAATGACACAGACCTATTTTTTAGCAAAGCACAAGCTTATTCAGTGCAAAGTAGATAATTTAAGTCATTTTGTAGCTACTATGAAAATGCAACTAATGATTTAAAAATACTTCAGAAAGAAATCTCTATTTCAATTGGTCTCACTTGAAGCTTTCTACAAAATCTTCAAGGTCCACAAAGCAGCCAGGAAGAATTAAAACTGTCCCTATTTCAGATGACATTATTGTCTACAAAATAAATCTCTACTGCAAAAGTCTGAGAACTTTTTTGACTCAATAAGGTCTAAGGACACAAGATTGACATGAAAATTAACTTTATTTCTATATACTATCAGTGAACATATGGAAAAAATATTTAAAATGTAATACCATTTATAAGCCTTCAAAAATCAAATACTTAGGTATAAAACTAATGAAACTTGTATAGAACTTATATGCTAAAATCTGCAAAATACTGATGAAAGAAATCAAAGGTCAAAATAGTGAAGAAGCATACTGTGCTCATGGATAGGAGATATTGCTTCTCCCCAAATTGACTTTCTTATTTAATATAATTCTCAAAAAAAATCATTTTAATATTATTTCTAATTACAGATGATATATTTCCAAAATTTATTTGGAAAATCAGAGGAACTAAAATAACCAAAACAATTTTAAAGACTAATAAATGCAGAGTAATCACTAAATAATGTCAAGATTTATTGTACAGCTTTTGTTATCAAGATTGTGTTGTGTTGGTAGAAGAAAAGACATTTTATGGTAGTGAATTTTCTGTTACTGTAATAAAAATCTTATATAAAGAATGTTAAAAAGAAGAAAGATTCATTCTGTCTCACAGTTTTGGAGGTTTCCATCAATCCTGGTGCTTTAGGGCCTATAGTGAGGCAGCACACCATGTGAGCGAACATGGCAGAGAAAGCTACTTACGTGGCATTAAAGAAGCAAAGAGAGAGGAAAGACCAACATCCCACAATCCCCACTGAAGGCATTCACCCATGACCTAAAAGCCTTCCACTACTCTTTCATCCTTAACATTCCACTACCTTCCAAAGTACCAAACTGGGGACTAAGCCTTTAACACACATAGCCTTCGGAGGGCATTACATAGCCAAACTATAGCATGCTTAGATCTCTATTCTGATAGAGAATCCAAAAATAGCTCCAGAAAAGTACAATGAATTAATTTCTGACAAAAAGGAAAAAGCAATTAAACCAAGGGAGTGTAGTCTTATTCATTGCATTAGAAGAATTGGATAGCTACTGGGGGAAGGGTTTCTTGACCTAAACCTAAAGCTTATAACTTATATGGAAATAAATACAAAAGATCATAAACTTGAATGTAATATATATATATATTACTATGAAACTTTAAGAAGAAATAGGAGAAAATTTTGGAACTAAAACCTTTTTTTCTTGAATATATCTATGTCTATCTATCTATCATTTTTATCGATATCAGATGTAAAAATGTTACATGGAATTTGTTTCCACACAAAAAAAAAATTTGGGGGGATAAAGTAATCTGGAAAAAATGCATTGATAATGTCAATCTTTTGAAAATTTAGAATGCATGCTATACATAAAAGATTTAGAAAATCTGATTTGGCCCATGAATGATCCAGAGAAAAATCCTCACACATAATTTCTTCTTCCATATTGACTATCTCATTTAATAACGTGGAAAATACGATATTATATAAAACACTGGGCAAGTAAGAACAAGGATAATTTAGGAAAGACAATGAAAGGCTTTCAAGTCCCAATCACTCATCTGCACCTACAATAAGAAGTGTGTGAAGCTCAGGATAGCTGATCCTTCACAGGAAGCCTGGCTTATTAACACTATGATACCTAACCCATTTTCTACCATAATCTCCCACAGAAAACAAAAGTGATTCAGAGTCCATGGTTAATAAAGTCCCTGAAAACACAATATTTGTTTTCAAGGTGATGGATCACTTTTATGCAAGCCTATTTTGGATTAGTATTTGAATATCACTTAATTATCTCCCTTTGTCCCTTCCAGAAGTAATTTGCACTTAACTCTCTCACTCAAATTGTGAATGTTTATGTATCTATCTCTATTACTAGACAAGGAGCTCCAAAATTATTCAAGTCATATCTTGTCTTTCTTTGTTTTTGCCACAGGGCCAATTATATTAGAGGTACCCAATGCTTACCAAATAAATAAATGAAAAGGAAACAAAGGACTAACAAGCAAGTAATGTGAATTTTAATTATGAAATATATGCTTAGATTTTAAATGCTTACTGATGAAGACCAAAGTATAAAGTCTCTAATTTAGGATGGTCTGACTTAACTTTTTTATAACCTTTTAATGTGTAGAAGAGATACACATTCAGTAGAAACCATATTTCAAATTTTGGAATTTGATCAAAATTTCGTAAGATGATCATTTCCCAGGCTAGTGATAAAGCAATAAGTTCTTCTCTTGTAATTCCCAGTCCGTCATACAGTCATAAGGTTAAACAGATTGTTGTTTAACTGTGTTGCTAAGCTACATCATGTTAGGTATAGTAAATGCATTCCCAACTTAAGGAGTTCAAATGACAAGAAGTGTATATGACAAGAAGTGTATTGAGATGAAATCCCAGTTTAAGTAGAGGAGCATCTATAATTATCTAAGTAAAAATTTCTCTGTATATAGAAAGGATAATGTACACAGGCACCCACAGAGGACAGTGGATGCTGTCAAATTCATTTTTGCCACCACTGAGCAAAAATTCTGAAATGACAAAAAGTTTCAGATGGAATATTGAACTAAATGCAATACAGAGGTTCCATATATCCAGATATATAGAGAATATAACCTTACTCTGAGAAAAGAGTAGCAGATATGGCATCATGATACCTCCTACTTCCCAATTCATCTTCTTAATTGAAAATTTGAGAATTCTACCATGACAAATAAGAGAGGGCAGTCAGGATGAAAATGAGTTAACTCAAAAATAAATTAATTAATTATAAAAGTCCTGAAGGATAACTAAGTGGGTAGTGAAATGATATGAATGCATTGATAGAAACCAAAGGACATAGTTATTGAATATGGTAGTAACCTAAAAAGGAATGTGTTTTAATAAATTGTTGACCTTGAAAATATACTTTGTTAAAAAGTCCATCAAGGGCTGGGGTTATTGCTCAGTGGTAAAGCGCTTGCCTCTCATGCGTGAGGCCCTGGGTTCAATCCTCAGCACCACATAAAAATAAAGGTACTGTGTCCATCTACAATTAGAAAAAACATAATTTTAAAAAAGTCCATCAAATATAACACATACCACTTTGCCTGATCATTTTTTAATTTTTTTATTCAAATATCAATTTCTCAATGAGAATTTATATTGCTGCCCTATTTAAAATTGTAATACACACCCTAAGCATTTTTTCCTTACTTTTCCCTATTTCTTCCAATAGAACTTATCCCCATGAAATATATATATATATATTGTGTTAACTTATTTTGTTTTTTACTTTTTGTAACTACTGTGCTATTTTATTTTGCTTTATGTTTATGTCCCCCATCACTGCCATCAGTCAGAATAAGAGCTCTATGAAGGATAGAGGATTTTTATCTATTTTTCCCTGTATCCCACGTAACCAGAACAAAGCCTGACATATAATAGATACTCAAAAAATCTTTGCCAAATAAATCAATTATCATTTTTTTAAAAATTCTGAGAACTTTCAATAAATTATTTCAGGCAGCTGAATACAAATCTACCCATACAATTTTGACTTGAAATATTTGAATCAATAAAACCCAAATTATTTCCAATGATTAAAATTAAGATGTATTTGTTCATGTTGATAAGGAAATTATAAATATAAAACAGTGCCACCTTCTTTTTACCTGAAAGCTTTTTTAAACTTCTGTATGATTTAGATGGGGGCTTTTAAGTTTTAATGCACATATGAATCACCTAAGGAGCTTGTTAAAATGTAGCTTATGATCCAGGGTGTCTAGAGTGTGGTGGCCTGAATGCTGGCAAAATATTGTTTGTCTAAGGACTAACATTTGAGTTGCTAACTTTGATTTTTCAACAATGTTAAATTCTGTACTAACATGAAATAAAAACATAATTCTATTTTGAGGAACATTATACCAGTAGGAAGGAAAAGTGTTTAAAAATACTTGTATTTGGGGCTGGTGACATGAACGTATAGTCCCAGCCACTCAAAGGCAGAGTCACAAGAATCACTGAAACCCCAGAGTTTGAGGCCAGCCTGGATAACAGAAAACAAGTCTCAAAGGAGGAAAAAAAAAAAAAACAACTCTTAGTAACTTTTATAAGAGTTTTGTCTAATCTAGGAAGAATATACTTTCCCATCCCATTAATTTGGGACCTAGGTATGAGATTTGTTATGGCCAAGGAGAAATTTAGACGCATTATTCAGGCAAGGACTAATCATATCTTTGCTTGTGGAGATGGAACCCCTGTGTTCCTATTATTTGGCCTAAGAAGAACGTGCTTTAGGGATCATGGAAGATCAGAAGCATCTGAGGCAAGCCAGGGCTTTACTCACACCTTGAGGCTACAAGCTGAAAACGTTAGAATCAATTTTGCCAAAAGTCTCACATACAGTCAAAAAGTTTACGTGGGGAGCAAATGCTAACAAAAAGATAGCAACCTAAAAAATGTTAGGAAGAGTCTCTTCAACTTCTTTAAGAATATAGATGCAAAATCCTTAACAAAATATTAACATATCATATCCAACAATGTATTAAAATAATTATATGCCTGACAAAATGAAATCAATTTCAGGTTTGGGAAGATGCCTCAAAACTCAAAAACGAAATAATACAGTTTATTATATTAACGGTCTGAAAAATATACATCACTTAATTAAATCAATTTTAACAATAGAGAAAAAGCCTTTGACAAGATGCAACATCAATTTATAATAAAACCTCTCAGCAAACTAGAAATATGAAAGATATCATATTTAATGGTAAAAAAAAAAAGGAAAAACAAAGCAAAACAAAAACAAAACTCTAAACTCTAGATGCTTACCCACTAATATCAGAAGTAAAGCATGGATGTTCCCTTTCAAAGCTATTTTTGAACATCACACTGGATCTATTAGCTACCAAAATAAAATAAGAAAAGAAATCAAAAGTGGTGAAATAAATAAAATGATCTTTGGTACCACATGATGTAATTGTCTACGTAGAAAACCTTAAAAAATCATCATCAACAGTAATATTCTGGAATTAATAAACAATTCTGGAAATTTCAAGATTTGAAATAATCCTGATGTTAATAAGCAAGGTTGCAGTATTCCAGATTAATATTCAAAACAGTCAGTAGCTTTCCTATATAACATCAGTGAACAAGTAGAATTTGAAATTAAAATACAGTACCATTTATATTAGCATCCCCTCCCCAAAAGAAATACTTAGTCATATGTCCAAAACAACCTGTGCAAGATTTATTCCTTATTTATTTATATGAAGAAAACCACAAAAATGTTAAATAAAGAAATAAATACATGGAAAATTTTTCATGTTCATGGACAGGACAGGAAGAGTTAATGTTGTCAAGAAGTCAGTTCTGAACAAATTTGGTCTTTAAATGCAATCCTAATGAAATGCCAGCAAGGTATTATGTTGATAACCTAAAAGTTCACATAGGGGGGCAGAAAAAAAAAAGAATGTCATCATAGTAGATAAGAACAAAGGCAGAAGACTGACTGACATTGCTTGACTTCAGGTCTTACAATAAAGTAATCAAGACAGTAGGGTGTTCACAAAATAACAACATTAATGATGATAGGTAAAAAATTAATCGAAGAGGATACAGAGTTCAAAAATATGCTCAGCTTTATGTTCAATATAGAGTCACAAAAATATCTTCAACTGGTATTTTAAAACAAAATAAAAACACAAGAGAAAGGATAGTTTTTTCACTAAATGGTGTAGAAAAAATAGACATCCAAATACAAAACAAGGAATCTAGACAAAGACCTCACACTTTTCACAAATTAACTCATAAAATATTGAAGATCTAAATGTAAAACACTAAACGATAAAAATCCCACAAACTAATATATGAGAAAAATCTAGGTGTTCTTTGGTTTTGGAAATGCAATTACCAAAGGCACAATTCTTGAAAGAAAAAAATAGTTGATAAGGTGGACTTTATTAACATTAAAAAATAAGGCTTTATGAAAGACACTGTGAAGCAAATTAGAAGAAGAGCCAGACTGGAAGAAAATATTTATAAAACACACATGTGACATACTCTATCATACGATTTAGCGATCATGCTTCCTAATAGTTAACCAAGTTAGTTAAAAAATTATATCCACAAAAGTCTCTGCACGTGCATGTTTATAGCAGTTTTCTAATTGCCAAAATTAGGAGCAATGAAGATGATCTTCAGTGGATACACAGATGAATAAAATGTACATTCAGACAATAGAATATTATTTGGCTAAAATAAATGAGCTCTAAGCCATGAAAGACATGCATAACCTTAAATGCATATTAATAAGTGATATAAGATAATCTGAAAATTCTGATTAATGTATTTTTCCAATTACATGACATTATATACAGACAAAACTATGAACACTATTAAAAAAATCAGTTATTGCCAGGGGAAAAGGGAGGGAACAGTCATAGGTACAGCATAGATTTTCAGGACAGTGAAAATTATCTTATGATATTATTATAGTGGATACATGTTATTATACATTAGGCAAAAACCATGGAATGTATAGCACCAATAGTGAAACTTAGTGTAAACAATAGACTTTGGGTAAGAATGGAGTTACCAAAGTGGATTCATCAGCTGCCTCAATTCTACCATTCTGGCTGAGTGGAGCAGGTTGTGTGCACACAGAGGCAAGGATATGTGGGAAATCACTGTGCTTTCCATTCAGTTTTGTAATGAACATTAAAGTCTATTAATAATAAAAAGTTTTAAAGGAAATCCTACAGAATAAGATTACCTTTTTTTGCAATATGTATATTTGATAATGTTTTAAAATCCAGAATTAAAAAGAAGTCCCAAAATTCAATAACAAAAGCTATAAAATAATCCTACAAAAATGGCTCAAAGATTTCAACAGCTATTTCTCCAAAGATGCACAAAAGGCTAATAAGCTTAAGAAAAGATGCTCAACATCATTAATTATTAGGGAAATGCCAATTAATGTGACTATTAGATTCTACTTATACCCACTAGGATGGCTATAATGAAAAATTAAAAAGAAAAAATAACAAGTCCCAGACTTCTTTCAAGAATTCATTTAATTCATTCATCTTCTCAGCCAGGCCTATCCTTATCATGCTAATTATACATACACACACATGTATGTATGTTTGTATATGTGTGTGGTTCTGTGTGGTTGCATATGTATCTATCTATAGGGATGGTACATTTTTTCTAATTAACATGAATATCTGGTATATGTTCATGAAAAATTTTGTTTTATCTACTAATGCATAGTAGGTGTCTTAAACATTGCCTGACATGTAGTTACTAGTTAGTAAATATGTATTAAATCAATTTTATATTTCTATCTTTTCTGCTTCCCTTGAGTATTGATAGGGTTTTAAAAAATTTGTCAGTTTTTCAAACTCTATCTTAGACTTTTGTTCTTTTTCATTAATTTGTGTTACTAAATAGTTTCTAATATGAGGGTATGAGGCTATAATTTTTATTCTAAGTATTAGCTTAACAAGATCCCACAGGTTTTGTTATAAAGTATTTTATAACTCTTTATATGCTCTTTCAGAACATTTTCTAATTTTATTGTGATTTGGGAGGTAGATGTGAGTTATTAAAGTTATGTTTCAAATCCTCACCAGTAGAGATTTTTTAGGAATTGTCTTGTAAATAATTTCCAGCCTAATTTAAAACACATATTATAATAAATTAATTCATCAAAAATTTTGAAATGTGCTTAATATTTAAAAAGATCCTTTTATTTTTATGATGTTATATTTGTGACGAAAAATAATAGATATCTGCAGTTGAGATATATATATATATATATATGCACACACACACACACACACACACACACACACACACACACTTTAGGTTCAGGGTACTAACCAATTATGTCAATCAAATGCCCTACAACTTTACTCATCACAATACAGAATTAAATTATTCAGAGATTGCCTAAAATACTCTTAATTATATATCAACAATAAAGTTGTTAATTAAGACCATAAGAAAACAGAAATGGGAGTGGTAAAGATCGCGTCAGGTAGGAAGGTAGCACTCCGTGACCTGCGCCGCTGCACCAGCAGTGAGTGAGTTCAGAACGGCCAGATGCTGTCTTGTCAGGAATATTCAGTGAAGTTGGGCTACAGTGAAACCTAAGGGAAGAGTTTGAACATCTGAGGGGCAGTGATGTGGCTCAGACATGAGTGAATCTGAGCCAAACTGTGCATGAAATGGCTCAGACCCACCCTCCTCACCAGACACCCAGGTGAGGAAACCAGCGGCCACCATATTAGAGAACTGACATTATCAGCATTCTGCGGATTGGATCGCAACGCAGCTAATTTGGCGACAGAACAGGTGTGTGACCCCCCCAGCTCCCCCGCTCCATACAGCTGGGAAAACTCAAGAAATCTCTCCCCAGCTCTCCATGGGCGTGAATATCAGAGCTGAGGGAAACAGAAAAGGCACCTGACCTCCAACTCCCCCTCCCACCTTCAGTGAAAACCTAAACATTTCTCACCAGCTCTTGGGGCGTGGTTATCAGAGGGAATCAGGCAGAATAGGCTGCCAGTTTCCAACTCCCCAGCTCCAAAACTGGGAGGTCTGGGTGAGGGGTAAAAATTTGTTACCAGGATGTATGCTCCCTATTTACCTCACTTATTATTTCTCTTGCTGAAAAAAAAAAAAAAAAAAACTTTTTAGTTTGAATATATCTCATTTGTTGATTCTTGATTTTAACTCTTGTGCTATAGGTATCCTATTAAGGAATATGGAGCCTGACACCATGAGATTGAGATTAAGGCCAACTTTTTCTTCTGTTAGATGCAGAATCTCTGGTTTGATTCCTAGCTCCTTGATCCATTTTGAGTTAACTTTTGTGCATGGTGAGAGAAAGGGATTCAATTTCATTTTGTTGCATATGGATTTCCAGTTCTCCCAGCACCATTTGTTGAAGATGCTATCCTTTCTCCATTGCATGCTTTTAGCACCTTTGTCTAATACAAGGCAGTTGTAATTTTGTGGATTGTTCTCTGTGTCCTCTATTCTGTACTATTGGTCTACCAGCCTGTTTTAGTGCCAGTACCATGCTGTTTTTGTTACTATTTCTCTATAGTATAGTTTAAAATCTGGTATCACTACACCACCTGTTTCACTCTTCCTGCTTAGAATTGCTATGAACATTGATGTGGCTGTGTCCCTGTAGTATGCTCTTTTTAAGTCTTTTGGGTACAGTCCAAGAAGGGGAATAGCTGGATCAAATGGTGGTTTCACTCCCAGCTTTCCAAGGAATCTCTCCATACTGCTTTCCAAATGGCTACACCAATTTGCAGTCTCACCAGCAATGTACAAGTGTACCCTTTTCCCCACATCCTCGCCAGCACTTATTGTTGTTTTGACTTCATAATGACTGCCAATCTTACTGGAGTGAGATGGTATCTTAGAGTGATTTTAATTTGCCTTTCTCTGATTGCTAGAGATGGTGAGCATTTTTTCATGTATTTGTTGATTGATTGTATATCCTCTTCTGAGAAGTGTCTGTTCAGATCCTTGGCCCATTTGTTGATTGGGTTATTTATTTTTTTGTTGTTTAACTTTTTGAGTTCTTTGTAAACTCTAGAGATTAGAGCTCTATCTGAAGTGTGAGGGATAAAAATTTGTTACCAGGATGTATGCTCCCTATTTACCTCACTTATTATTTCTCTTGCTGAGAAAAAAAAAACTTTTTAGTTTGAATATATCCCATTTGTTGATTCTTGATTTTAACTCTTGTTATGAAATAGAAGAAGACCTAAAAAGAGCATACTACAGGGACACAGCCACATCAATGTGTATAGCAGCACAATTCACAATAGCTAGACTGTGGAACCAACCTAGATGCCCTTCAATAGATGAATGGATAAAAAAAATGTGGCATTTATACACAATGGAATAATACTCAGCACTAAAAAATAACAAGATCATGGCATTTGCAGGGAAATGGATGGCATTACAGCAGATTATGCTAAGTGAAGTTAGCCAATCCCTAAAAAACAAATGCCGAATGTCTTCTTTGATATAAGGGGGGTGTCTCAAAATAGAGTAGGGAGGAAGAGCATGAGAAGAAGATTACCAGTAAACAGAGAAAAGAGGTGGGAGGGGATGGGAGGGAGAAGGGGAATTGCACGGAAGATGGAAGGAGACCTCATCGTTATACAAAATACATATATGATGTTGTGAGGGGGAAGAAAAAAGAGAGAAATGTGTCACTGTAGATTGGGTAGAGAGAGGTGATGGGAGGGGAGGCGAGGGAGGATAGGAAGGGCAGAAGAATACAATAGACACTAGTATTGCTGTATGTATATACGTGGCCATATAACCAATGTGATCCTGCAATCTGTACACATGGAAAAATGAGAATTAATACCCCATTTGAATCAAATATATGATATGTCAAGATCATTGTATTGTCATGAGCAACTAATAAAAAAAGAAAACAAAAATGGTTATTCTCCAAATGAGTCTTTATATCAATGGTAGTTATATTCAAATAAAAATTTACATTTCTTTATAGTTCTTAGATATAAAAATCATTTTCAATATCTCCTATATTTTAGGAATGCTATTCAAATTACAAATAAAAATTCATTTTTGTCTGATAGATTTTCGTTTCAGAGTCTACATTGATCTACAGATAATTAAAGCAGCAAGTAATTTTATAATTGATTGTTTTATTCTCCTCCACCAAAGTCAACGCTTTTAAAAAGAGGTTCTTTTTTACTCTTTCTGGTATTTCTAGATTGTACATTTCTACCTAATCATATTTCAAAAGTTTTTTCTAGTTGTGAATTCTCAAAAAGAAAGAAATAAAAGAAAAATAACAAAGCAAAAGAAAGAAAGAGTAGACGTTTAGTCCAAATACTTGATTGGTTGCCAGCCAAACTTCTGAAATCAGTTGCTATGGTAATTCTTTTAATTTTTTCTTTGTATTCCTCTGTGTCTAATTAGAACACCAAAGTTTATAGTGTATGCAGGATAATAACACCACTCATAATTCCAATAGCAGGTTCTAGCCACTTTATAATTAAAACATAACATTTAAGACCAGTAGCCTGGGAGTTTGGTTGATCTTTCAATTGCATAATAAAAATAAGTAATGCTATATTAAAAAAAATGATTCTTATGGAATAAAAACCAATGTCAAAATTGAGGTCACTTTTAGGTTTTCATTTCTAACTTTTGTTTATTTGTTCAAAGAAGTTGACAAAGTTTTCATTTTTCTATGCAATGTGTGGAAGTAATTCAGCTTCCTTGCACCAGTGTTAATGAAATAAGTAGGTCTGAAAAAAGATTAGAGAGATTTTGTAATTCAGGTCATCACAAAGCACCTTCTGGTACAACTTTCCCTTCAAAGGGTTAAGTTAGTTTAGCCCCTATGTTTTATATAAAACAATTACCAAGACAAAATTTTTCAATACATTTCTGATACCCTTAGTCATCATCATATTTCCCAAATAGAAAAAACTAGAAAGATTCATGACTCCTGAACCTAAATATAAAAAGAAAAGTTTAGCCATAAATGAATTGATATTTTAAGTACTAAAAATTGAAGTATTGAAAATTGCATTTAATTACATCTCTGTGAAAGATATCTAGCAACATTACAAATAAAAATCTAAAGCATAACATCTGATTTGTTTAACAACATAATAGATCTGTGTGATATTGAAATTAAAATGGCAATGAAATAACTGTATAAGCATTTGATGCAAAGTTAACTAAAATGTAGCAGAAAGTATTTGATGGTAAAGATCAATGCTAGTACAAAATTCAAGATTAACTAAGTATTTTGCTGAGCTTACATATGAAAAAATAGATATTATAAGAAATAATACCCACAATTCAAGGAACAAATAGCTATTTGATTTAAAGAGAACTGCATTGCCTTTTTTAAACATTGGATTCTTACACCGAAGTATTAAGGTAGCTTGGGCAGAGCAAAGGATCATAAATCAAAACACTTGTATCCTAGGACCAACTTTGTTAGCATTCGTTGTATGAAGTTTTGAAAAAAAATCTTACCCATTCTTATTGGTACCTTCATTCATGAAAAGCATAATTAATATCTGGCCCACTTACCTCTCAGGGCTTCTGTGCAGATCAAGTGGAGATCAGTTAAGGGCTTTGAAAGTTAAAAGTTCTACATAAGTAGGAGCTCTTGCTATACTGAAGTAGTTTTTGATAACCCTAACCTAAGTTTGGTTTCAAGAAGCAAACAAAACCAAACTGCTATATCCTGGCTCAGATATTATTATAAGTAATAGTGGAATAACTTGTCAACCTTCATCTTGACAATTTATATTCACCTCATTTGCAACTAAATGAAGCAGCGATTGGACTGTGCTACACCATTTTATAGGCTTACCAGGATGAGGCATATGGTCCATTTAGCTGAGGGTATTTTAATAGGTAGTGTTTGTTCTGAGTTGATCTCCTACTGCAACGGTTTTACATAGCTGATCTAAATCTCCACTGGGAGATCACTTTGTCCATTTGATATATTATCAGAGTAATTTTGTTTATCAGCTTATCACATATGTTTGCACACAGAAATGACAACCCTCTGAAATGCTTCAAAGTACAGAGGTTCACCAACCCCAAATGAATTGACTTTGATGGATGTTTTGCTTCTTTTTTTCCAGCAAATTTCTTTCACATAATAAATACTTATTTCTGTTCTGTTTTTCTTTGAGTATAGCAATCTAATTTAACTCCAATTACTTTGTACATACACACAAAAGCCATCAGTTATTTTGAAATAAATTATGGCTCAAAATAAGGTATGAAAAGGGAGAAGGGAATGTATCTAAACAGATAAATCACATCACCTGGATTTGCTTACTGAGTCGTACCTACACTTTAAATTTCAACAAGGAACACACCACCTTGAGTAAGGCTGGGGAGATGAAAGCATAAGCAAGGACATAGAACACTTGAACTTACGGCAAATGTAAGTAGTTTCATCTGAATTATCAGCACAGTCATTCACAAAATCACACAGCTTCTCCTTTGCAATGCACTGCTTGTTTGCACACGTGAATTCTTCAGCAGTACACTTTCTGTCTGGGCTCAGTAAGGGGGAACAATCTTGAAAGGACACATCATCCACTGCTACATCTCCTATGTAACTGACACCACGTTTTGCCCTGAAGACAATCTAAAAAGAAAAAGGAAAAGTCACTTAGAGTTGAAATTGTCAATCAAAAAGTTCAAAAGATAGAGGCAAAAACCATCAAGTACATCAAACTTAAATCTGATAAAAATACAGTCCATAATGAAAGTGACCCAGGAAACTTAAGGGTCATCAAAGGTTTCTGCCATCCTCAACACCTAAGATTGTGAGATGTGCAAGACAGTCGCGTGACTAGATGGTGAGGACAGGCTATTCAAATTACAAATAAAAATTATTGTTTTTTCTGGTAGATTTTGGTTTCAGAGTCTATATCGATCTATAGAAAATTAAAGCAGCAAATACTTTCAGAATTGATTGTTTTATTCTCCTCCACCAAAGTCTACGCTTTTAAAAAAAAACTGGCAGGAGTCACAAGAGTGCCTACGCCAGAGCTCAGGTCCAAAATGAGACCTGCTCATTTCTTAAAGCCTCATCGAACATGGAAGCAGGAGGATCATTGGTTAATAAAGTACCAAGAGAAATAATGTACAAGCACATCGTTTATTTTGCTCAGTTCCTGCTCTTCTTCAGATCTAGCCACCCCAGAGGATTTGAGAGTTAAAAGACATCAAGCCTCAAGGCCATGAGTTTTGCTAAAACCAGCCAAATCTTTGGAATTGAAGCAATTTTGATTTGCCTTTGATTAATGTATGTGATGAATGGAATCCCATGTGTGCTACTTTTTAAAAGCAGTTTTCCATTTGTATACACTTCAGTAGATCAGAATTTATAAAAATAACAGGAGATACTAAAATTTTCAGAAAATCTATCATTGGTTTGTAACAATACCTAACTGCTTAGAATGACAAAGAACACTGTTTCAGAGAACATGAAGAGTCACATGTTGTTTATTTTCAGAATTCTGAGTGATTGATTCAGTGTTTCTCTTAAATTCCACTGCAAGCTAAATATGGACATGTTAAAGTAAGAAATATTTTTAAGTCAGAACAAATAGGGATGGGTGAACAAGAAGTAAAGATTTTCCTTATTGATTTTGCACAAATTACTTACTGTTACTAATCTCCTAAACAAATTTTAACCAATTATGAAAAAAAATTTTTTTCTTGGAAGAAGGAATTTTAGTTTTTCCTTAAAATGAGATGTTTTTATATTTGTGTGAATATGAGTGTTTTCTTTTCAAGGTGAGAGGACAGAATAATTGAAATAATGTTTCACATTATTAAAAGAAAATCATAATAGTTTTTGAATATTGAATTTCCCTAAAGGAAAATTGTTCTTCATAGTAGATGAGCCTGAAAAGATCAATATATTTGTGAAATAAAAGAGGAGCTAGGAAGTTATTAAGAGGTGAACTAGAAGAAAATGATAGGAACTACAACTCTCTTACAAGTGAAATTGAGCACTGGAAAAAAATCGACATACAAAGTGAAAAAGATATTCTATTATCTGGATTGTCTAAAAATTTAAATATGTGACATTATGTTTTCTGAATACCAAAGTGCAGTAATTAATGAGTGTTTCACGATTAATTTGTTTACCTGCTTTAATCCCAATACAATCTCAGTTGTCAATCATGTTCAAATGATTGAATCATTATTTCTCAATGTTTTTCATAGTGTGGGTTGAAATTTCATAGACATAAGATTGAATATGACTCTTAAATGTTCTTAAAATTAGCAATTGTACTGCTCCTTTCAGGCAGAGTAAAATCTAGGTCAAATATATTAATAAAATTTGAAGGGCAATATAGAACAGTTGGATTATAGATGGTCTGCCCAGATTTCAACTCTGTCTCTGCATTTGGTACTTTTTTTTTTTTTATTGTTGGCTGTTCAAAACATTACATAATTCTTGATATATCATATTTCACACTTTGATTCAAGTGGGTTATGAGCTCCCATTTTTACCCCATATACAGATTGCAGAATCACATCAGTTACACATCCATTGATTTACATATTGCCATACTCGTGTCTGTTGTGTTCTGCTGCCTTTCGTATCCTCTGCTATCCCCCCTCCCCTCCCCTCCCCTCCCCTCTTCTTTCTCTGCCCCCTCTACTGACATTCATTTGTCCCCCTTGTATTATTTTTCCCTTTCCCCTCACTTCCTCTTGTATCTACTTTTGTATAACTCTGAGGGTCTCCTTCCATTTCCATGCAGTTTCCCTTCTCTCTCCCTTTCCCTCCCACTTCTCATCNTACTAGTAGTTCTTCCTATTTCAAACCACATGAAGCATTAAGGCACTGATATTTGAAAACTAAGTATGTTCTACAGTTTGGTACTTACTTTTTTAGCAAGATCATATTCTTTAGCTTCGTAGTACAGACTTCGCAAAATAGAATCCTTTCATTGACTTCTAAAAAAAATTGAGTTGTTTTACTTTTCATATTTTTAATTTATTTTTTATTAGTTCTAATTTACATGACATGACAACAGAAAGCTTTTCAATTCATTGTACACAAATGGAGCACAACTTTTCAATTCTCTGGTTGTACACAATGTAGAGTCATGCCACATGTGGAGTCATACATGTACCTAGGGTAATGATGTTCATCTCATTCCACCATCTTTCGTATCCTCTGCTATCCCCCCTCCCTCCCCTCCCCTCCCCTCTTCTTTCTCTGCCCCCTCTACTGACATTCATTTGTCCCCCTTGTATTATTTTTCCCTTTCCCCTCACTTCCTCTTGTATCTACTTTTGTATAACTCTGAGGGTCTCCTTCCATTTCCATGCAGTTTCCCTTCTCTCTCCCTTTCCCTCCCACTTCTCATCCCTGTTTAATGTTAATCTTCTTCTCATGCTCTTCGACCCTACTCTGTTCTTAGTTACTCTCCTTATATCAAAGAAGACATTTGGCATTTGTTTTTTAGGGATTGGCTAGCTTCACTTAGCATAATCTGCTCTAATGCCATCCATTTCCCTGTAAATTCTATGATTTTGTCATTTTTTAATGCAGAGTAATACTCCATTGTGTATAAATGCCACATTTTTTTTATCCATTCATCCATTGAAGGGCATCTAGGTTGGTTCCACAGTCTTGCTATTGTGAATTGTGCTGCTATGTACTTTATAAATAATTAGGTCAAGTTACTTAACTTTCAGGCATTTCTGTACTTTTATCAATAGAATGAACATATAGTTTTAATAATATGTACTTCATAAGATTATTGGACAAATAAAATGTGTCAATATTTTTAAATTCATAGAAAATGTACCTAGCATTTATTAAGTACAATATATAGAAGTGCTCTGATTACAAAATTATTACAATGAAAGAATTTGTTCAAATTTAAGAGTTTTCAGATAAAAACCATACAGACTTCCAACTTCTGCTTTAGTATGCAATTTCTTACTTTATCTTATTCTCTTACTCAGGGTTACAGGCACTCATCTTTCTGAGGCTAATGGAAATGATTATTGTAAGAACAGAAGAATTGTGAGCGGTGTGATAATTCATCACAGTATGTTCCATGAATTCCACTGCACTTTGTACAGAGTAGATGCTCAATAAGGGCAGCAGTTGAGTCACATGAAAAAGCAAGTACTCATAAGCTATTAATATTTAAAGATTCAAACAACTTGAGTCTACTTTTCTTCCATTAGATTTCAATATGTGAAAACTATAGATTTTCAAAAAGCCAAATTTATAAATGATTCCACTTGCTGAAACACCCCTTGTTATTTTGGACATACATTTTACCATATAAACATTCCATGTGCACAAAACTAAGAATTTATTGCCTGGGATGGAAGCCTGTGTCTGCTGGCAGCAGAACCTTCTGCATATTCTTGCTAAAGATTCTCCTTGCCTCCATTTGAATATCTGTACTCCTTTTAACAATAAATTTTATATTGTATAAGAGCATTAAATTGCTATCCAGTCTTTCTATGCTTAGATTGTACTTCATATCCTAAATTAGCTATAAATGATTCACAAAGAAACTGTATACTACAGTAAGTGGAAAAAGTCATGGGATTTTATTATGCATATCATTATGGGAATTGGACATAATGCTATATCAATATAAACCACTCTATCCAGCCTGTGTTTCCATCCGAATTGAAGGGGGCTCACCTATCAGAGAAAGCTCATGCCTGTAGATACTGAACATTCATAGCCACCTTGGTTATCTGTGCTACAATATTTAGTAAATATCTTATCCCTTATATCTAGAGTCCAGTAGTTTTAATGCCGTCAAATTAAGTTCCAAGTAATTAAGACAAAAAGAAAATTTTCTCCTAAGAAATAGTTCTGGATTCTTGCTCTGCAAATCCAAATCTTAACAAATCTTACCAGCAAAGCCTCGTGTCCCAAGCAAATGCCCATGAAAGCCATGGCCCCTGGACTCTCGTTTGCTTGATAACCCATAAAAAATAAAACTTGTACCAAATATCTAGGCACATAATTATTTTCAGTGGAAACATTTTAATCTATGTACCACTTGAATTTTAATATAGCTTGTATGTCTTAACCCCTATTATTATTGTAATCTATTTGAACTCAAATGTAGCATAACATAATATTATAACTCTCCAAATAATTTCGAATTATATAAACCTGACATATAATAAGGTTCAATCCTATAAAATGCTTTCAGAAAACTGCCTTTCAAATCACATTTGGAATAATTGTATCACTATCTCTGAGAATATATTTTCAGAATCAAGGGAGGCGTTCTTTATACATGAGGAGTGGACTGGGGGTGGGGGTACAGGAAAGTTGCCATTCAAATTAAATGTTCGTAGAAGTATGTCTTTCTAATTGGGAGAACTTAGGGTTGTCTAGAATTGTAAATTTCTTATGGAAAGTACCATATGGAGTGTTAAATGCTGGGCCTTCACATAACGCCTCAAATTAGAAATGGGAAGACTTAAAGACTGAGTGGAGGAAATAAATTAGCATGAAAGGAAAAATTAACAAAAGGCTCTCTTGACAAAGCTAGTTGGATTACAAACCTGTGTGTAGGAATGAATGCCTAAAAAGACTTCTACTTTCCGCCACTGTGCACCTTGCTGCCCCATTTGAGCCCACACTTTCGAAGTCACATTGCCTTTCTTGATGAGTACCTGAGGAGATAAATCAAGTAATAGGTATTGAAATATTGTGTCTTAATAAATTTAAACATGTGGAATTTTCTAAGTTATTCTTAACATTTTTAATATCTACCTCAAGTCCCTAAGAGAAAAGATGAGACATTTTTCATTTGTTTTTGACTATGAAGGCGCAGTACTGTGCCCTTGGGGTATCTCAAAAGCTTTGAACAATAAAGGTGTACATGAATATCTGTCAATCAAGTACTAAGCTATCTGGGTACTATTTTATTAGGAACTCAACTATATTAGTTGTATAAAATTTGACAGCAGTTAACAGTTGACATCTTATATATTAAATAATATACGTACTTAAATGGAAAAATATGAAATTACTTCCTAAAATACTCTGTTGAGAAAGACTTTCCTTATCCAATTAGTTAAAGGAGGCAGTGACATTACAATGTGAGCCATTTAACTATAACAGCACAGATGAGTGAATGAGTGATATGGGCACAGCACTGTAAAGTAAGAGCTCCCTGCATTACAGCATTGAAAAGAACAAATCCTCATCAGTACCTGCAAAATAGTTTGAATCTAAATGTCCCTCCAAGGTCCATGCATTAAAGCACACGGGAAGCCATCCTTGAAATACATAAGGATCTTTTTCAGCATCAAAGCCAGTGAGGGGACAGGTCTGGCCTTGGGAACTTCCCATGGCAATCCCACCGAGACAGACTGCCCAACGTACATGACCTTCTCCTCTGCTCTGCTAGAAAGGTCTTGTGCAGCTGCACCCAAGATGGGAGTAACCCATTAGAAACTGAGCAGCCTACCTGGCCCCACCTCTATCCTATTTTTGTGAAGAATGTTCTATAGAACTTCTTTGATTTTTTCCCCCATATAAATAAAGCAGAAGCAGGCACCTTTCTTTGTTAGAAGGTGGATCTGTCTGGTCATCTTGCCTGCCCTGCCCCTGCTTTGAAACTACCTTCTGTGTTCTGTGGTTATTTTGACATTTTCTTTTTCTTAGCTTTTATTTCTCAGCCAGCCCATTCCAAGGAAGGGAACCTCATTCCTACACCGGCTTGGGACATGGACAATAGTAAAGGCTTGGTCCCAGAGGTTATTGAAAACTTTAAGAGGTGGGACTTATAGTGAAGTCTTAGATCATTGGTGGGGAGAGCCCTTGAAGAAGACAGAAGGACCCCAGCACCTTCTTCTTTCTCTCTTTTGTATCCTAGCCATGAAATGAGACATTTTGCTCTACAATACATTTCTGAAATAATGTGTTCCCTCTCTATTGGCCCAAAAACAATGGGATCAATTTGTTACGGGCTGGAACCTCCAAAACTGGAGCAAAAACAAACCTTTTTCTCCATAAATTGATTATCTCAGGTATTTGTTATAATGATGGAAAAACCTGAATAACATAGTACTAACTCTCAACTCCAAAGAAAAATCTACATCAGTTTCATTACACAAATAATTCTGGCTCTTCTTTTAGAATGACACTAAATAAGCCATCAAGAGTGTAACTGATGATAATAGGAAAGAGCAGAATAATTCTACACCTGAAAATAATCAATTAATATGGCCTATTTAATTACATCACAACATACTTTTTAAAAATACAATTTGTACAACTAAAGAATTATTCAGATAGAGTTTTGAAGGTTTAGACTTTTTTTATTTGTTTTTTTTTTTTAGTTATACATGATGGTAGAATGTTTTTTAACGTATCATACATACTTGGAGTTGACTTTTAAGAGTGAAAATTACTTTTAATGATATTATGATTTTTAATCACATGAATTTTTTTTATATGACTAGAATTTCCAGAGTAAATGTTGCTAGAAAAAAAATCACCAAATTCTTGGTCTATAAAATTCAAGGTAATTAAAAATATTACCAAAATAAAAAAAAAAAAACATAATTTCTTACCAATAAAATAAAATGATTATTGAAAAATACTGAAAATAATATATAGAAACCAGGCATCGTGGTACATGCCTGTAATCCCAGTGGCTCAATAGGCTGAGGCAGGAGGATGGTGAGTTCAAGGCAGTCTTAGCAAAGACAAAGTACTCAGCAACTCAGTGATACCCTGTATCTAAATAAAATATAAAATAGGGCTGGGAATGTGGCTCAATGGTTGAGTGCCCCCAAGTTCAATCCCTGATATCCCCCCAAATAATAATAATATATAGGAAAAATATCATCTTTGTGTGATTATCACAGTAGTACAAACTACTATGTATTCAAGCAACATATTAATAATAAAATAGTTAATGTTATTTATTCAGTCATGCATAAAAATAAGAATATGTATTACTATTTTAATTATCTGTTAGTTGTTTATAAATTTTTAATTCATAATATTTCATTTACTAATACAAGTTCTTATTCTGAAAAGATACAAGCATATTTATGATAATTAATCTCACCCACAAACTACACCAGCTAAATAATTTTTGTTTTACTAATGAAAACTCTATAGTAGGCTATTTTGATTGTTTTGGATGAAATCAATTTTAAAAAGTCAATGTAAACAGAAACATAAATTATAATCCATAAGACTATGTGAACACTTTTAAATTAATAAAACATACACAGGCATATATACATACAAATATACTTTCAAACTACTTTTTGTAAAACATTTAACCTGTCATAGAGTTCGAAATTGATCTATAAGCTTATTGTTTCTGATTTTTAAAAAATCTAACAGCATTTTTTAAAATGTTTATGTTATTTATAAAACTTGATAGTTGATAATTGCCAGGAAAGTTCTAGAAAATAATCAATAATAAAATGGAAGAAGAAATTCTCAGCATAAATATTGCAATAAATCTATTAGAAAATAAGTGGTTAAGCAGCAGGTTGGCAGTCTCTCTTTCTTTGTATAGAGGAAGAAATGGTAGGTAACCTAAGTCTCATCTTGTAGCAAATGTGCTAAACACATTTAATTGGCAAAACAAACTAACAGCATGTGAAAGGGAGAGAGTCTTTATAGCTTGCCTCTATCAAGATTGTCCTGGTCTAAAACTACTCATGGTAAATAATTCTGGAATTTGTGGATTTATTTTTCAGACATGACTGCTTGGGAAACAGCCTCTAGGCTATGAAAACAAGTCTGAATGGAGATGCAACAAAAACTAGTTGGCTTCATCTGTGTAAGTGATGTGTTTATGCACATTATCAAGGAATCTTATCCTATCCTCTACTGGTACATGTCCAGGATGAAAAAACAGGACTTAGGGATCTATATTAATATTCTAGAAAAATCTCTCCATTTTGCCAGTATATCTTCGTCTACCAAAAGCCACCACGAAGCTAAGCAGAAATATATACTTCCAGAGAAACAGCAGGATAAAAATGAGTTTGGACTTTATAGGCCAAAAAGGAAGAAAATGCTCAAGGAATAATGAGGCTTGTTAAAGAGATAAGGAGGCCAGTTTAAAGGGACTCTTGTGACCTAATCTGGGACAATTTAGGATCAAAGAAATAATAGACTGTAACACATTGAATAAAATAGGAACTCATTAGTCCATATCAATATAAAACAAAGTGTACAAACAGAGAAATGAGAATATATTTTTCTTTACAATAGGAAAGGAAACTACAAATGTAGATAGAGTAATGGAGTTAGAAAATCACAATTAGGCAATAATCTGAGTAAAAATAATTCAGGCAAAAAGCACTAATGGAGGCAAAATCTAGTGAGTGAAATTAAATCAAGATCAGGATTTTATATATCCTTAAGTGTTTCTCCACAAAATATTAATAAAGGAAACAAAACTAATGGTTTGATAGACATTTATTACTAATGAGAAGTGATAAAAAGAACATAATATTGGTGATGTTATATCAAAATATGCACTGAGTAAATCAAACTTGAGAGACAACTTACAAAATGATAGATACACTCTTTTAAAATAACATAAAGGAAATGGTTAGGAATCATTCACTTGAAGATCACTAAGAAAGAAAGAACTTGGTGTAATATGTGAATTTGTATTAGATATTTTTGCTATAAGGGACTTCATTGGTACAACTGGGGAAAAAAATCTCTTACTGAGGGTATATGGGAGTTGTCTCTGCTGTTCATGAAACATTTTGTAAATCTGAAACAGTTTGAGATTTTTTTCCTCAAAGAAATAATTTGAAAGAGACTATTGGAGAGTACAGCACAAATAGTCATAAATTAAATAGAAATAAAATTATCTACCAACCACTAATGTCAGATTCGGCTAAAGCTTTTTCTCAATTATCCCATTAGGAAACTAGTCAAGTGCTAATAATTGTCCATTTCCATTTGTTATAAAACTATGTTGTAATGGCACTAAATTATGCAGTATTCATGTTCATAAAGAGAATTAAGGACACATTATTGCCTAAGCAGTACCTGGAGAGACCCAACTGTGGCACCATTCATGTAAGTCCAAAACAGCAAGGTACATTTTGGTCCCGTGAGTGAAATGACAGGAGTGAGGATGTCAGCCAGGTCACCAAATTTCCCATTTGAACTGTCAGCATACAGGTACCAGCCATCTGTGGTGTTTCTGGGGAAAATATTTATCAGATTGAAACAGAAGAAGAAGATCATAAAACATAACATAGCTTGTCACTGACCATATTTTATTATTATACCATTTCTCCTAAAAGTGCAAAGTTTTAGAGGATAATTATGGTCTGTCACCTTCATCAGAAATAATCCTACCATTTTGATTTTGAATTCATGGTCCTTGTAATGAGATCTATTGGTAGAAGGTCTATAAATTATGGTAAAGGCTGAACTGACCAAATCAGTAATAAAGTGGTTAATATTTTTTAAACAGTGATATTGTGAATATTCTCGTCTGCCTTTAGAACTAATCTTTATGTGGGTAAATGAGGCCATGAAGCATGGAATACCTTTAGAAGACACATTAAAAAAAAAAAAAAACCCGTACAAATAAAAAGGCATGGAAAACAGAAATAAAACTGGCGTTCAACTCATAAGTCTAAAAGGGTTTTGGTTCAAATTTATTCTCTCATATTATTTTAGGAGGTAAAGCATGTTTTTCCTTTCCTAGGCGCAATGTTTAAAAAGGAAAAAAATATAAACAATTATATAGAAATGTGCTTTTGCAATAAAAGACAAAAAGTTTACACCCCTGCTTTAACTATCAATTTGAAAAAGAAATAATGAAACATTAAGACACACTAGGTTATACACAGGCTTTTAAAGTATTAAAGAAGCAATTCTTCATATTTTGAGACCAGCTCTCCAGTTCTTCCTTTTATTAACTTGATTTCTTGCCACTTTCTAACCTAAATACAGTTGCTAGATATACAAAGTTTAAATCTGCTATTTACTAAATCCATTTTATTTTGAGAGTTTTACCATTTTTTGAGAAATGTGAATTATTAATAGAAAATAGAGAGGAAAACAGACATATTCATTCATTCATGACATATTTATTGAGTGTTCTGCCCTAACAGACTTGCCAGTAGCTATCCAAGTCACTGGAGATATAATTGTCTGCAAAAGATTTGATGAAGTTTGGCCTCTGTCCTTGTCATTTACTAGACAGGCAACTTTGGGCAGACTAACTTCTCTGAATGTATCCAGTTCTACGTTTTATAAGATGGGATAGTTCTGTTTAAGGTCTTACTAAGAATTAGAATTAAATATGTGGAACTTCTAACACAGTACCTAGTTGATCTTAGCTTTAAGTCAAAGGGAATTGTAATTTGTATTTATGTACATATCATTAGTTGTTGCTAATGAATAAGTTTAGTTTAGTGTCCTACAAACCACAGAGCATATGAGTTAAGACAGTTAAGAGAATGATTATTAGGATCACTATGTTAATTTGTCTATATGA
The DNA here is from genome assembly GCF_001458135.2 of Marmota marmota marmota. Classification (NCBI taxonomy): domain Eukaryota; kingdom Metazoa; phylum Chordata; class Mammalia; order Rodentia; family Sciuridae; genus Marmota; species Marmota marmota. The sequence continues at coordinate 239,683 of NW_026000016.1, forward strand.
TATCTCAATGAAAAATCATTTTTAGCTTTATTCCTTGTGTGCTTAATATCCCAGTATCCTGATATCAAGAACAAAGACAGACTTATACACTCAAGCAGGTAGAAGAAATGGAGATGATCAAGGAAACGAACTTGTGCATTTCTATATGTACATGACTCATTTAGTCTCAGAATCTTTCTGTAAGCAACTTGCAGAATTATTACAACTAAAATATTTTATTATAAAAATTATTTTAGAGTAACTGAAAATCTTCTATGATACAGGTTGTATAGTCCATACCTTTCTAATTTTAATGCCACCACCTTAAAGCAAACACATCTCATCTCTTGCCTAGAATGAGAAGCTTTGTAATGGGTCTTCCCACTTCTACATTTGATTCACTGCATCTGTTCTTCACACATCACTTGGAGAACTCTTTTCAAAAATACAAATTGGATCATATTATATCCACAAATCCACTCCTTCAAACCTGCTAATGGTTTTGTAATGGACTTAAAATACAATAATAATATTTAATATGGAAAACGAGTCTCTATAATACCTCTCCTCTGCCTCCCAATGGCTTTCTGATGTGTCCAATCAACTCTCCTGAGACAGTACTGCCCGACTCCAGCACAGCACTGTGTATGTGAATTGAAGGACTCATGTGTTTTAAATATGTCAGTTCTTCACCACTTGATTTACAGATTCATCAGTATCTCAACACAGTCCCCCAAAATTTATTTTTCACAAATTGGCAAACTAATCCTAAATTTCAAATATAAATGCAAAGAGAAAACAACAGGCCATCAATTTTATTTAGAAGGAGAATAAAGCTGGAGGACTCGATGAGACTCAATAGGAACATTTAGTAATCAAATGATATGGTATGTTTGTGCTTTGATCCTAAATACCAAAGTAACAGTAATAGGAAGTGGTCTTGAGTAAGGTCATTAAGTCACCTTAATAGGATGACTGCTCTTATAAAAGACACCTGAGAGCGCTAGCTAGCTCCTTCACATGTGAGGATGCAGGAGTCACTGTCCTTCCCAAGGACCAGGAAACAGTTTGCTGGCTCTTCACCTTGGACTTCCCAGTCTCTAGAACTGTGAGAAAGAAATGCCTCTGGTTTATAAGCCACCAGCTTTTGGTATTTGATACAGCAGCATGAGGACACTAAGACATTAAGACAGAGAACAGAGAACAGAGAGCCCAGGAACTGGAAGAAATAGTCCTATAACAGATTTGAATTTATATGGACACTTATTTTAAGAAAAGTTTGGTTCTTCAGAACAGTGAGGAAAGGACGATATTTTTAGTAAATGAACTGAATATATTAGGTGTCCATGAGGGGAATAAATTAGCTTTGATCTGTATTTCATAGTATTCAAAAATAATAAATTCCGAGTAGATTATACCTGGAGGAAGGGAGATAAAACAATAAAAGCTGTGTAAGATAATATAACAATATGAGCATAATGTGGGAGTAAGAAAGTTCTTTACAAGTATAGTAAAATCACCAACTATAAAAGGACATATTGAGAAAGGGGACTGCCATTAAATTAAGGATTTCTGATTTTCATATATATTTTTAATGTGATGATCAAAAAGCCAATGAGAGAATGGAAGGAAATATTTGTATCACCTATAATGAAAGTAACAATTATTAGTGCTTTCTATAGAATATGAACTATTCCAGATGTTCAACTGTCATATATGCATGTTCTATCTATCTATCTATCTATCTATCTATCTATCTATATGCACACACATATATATGTTTAGCTATTTGTATGTTTAGCTATTTGTATGTATATGTATTGTTATATATACATCTTAGGTATCTACATATACACAAGCAAGAACTGAATGTGATATCCCACAATGTTAATATAGTTATGTTTGTGTTTGATAGTAATGTCAATTTTGTTTCCTATATACCATGCATAGTAGAGGTTAGAGTCTCAAAAAGTACTTATTAAGTAAAATAAAAGAGTTGAAAATTAAAACACATGTAAAAATAAAAAAGAATAAGGAAGTGACAGAAATTATAGACTAGACAAAATTATAGCTCTCCCTCGGCACCTATGGAGATTGGTTCCAGGACCCTTGCTGCCCCTGGCCCCCAGAGATACCATAATCCCCAGATGCCCATGTTCCTTATTACAAATGGCATCATATTTGCATCACATTCACATGTGAGGATGCAGGAGACACTGTCCTTCTCTAACCTAAGCACATCCCCTTCTAAATCTCCTCTAAAGTACCTGTTATATCTAATACAATGTAAATCCTATGTAAATAATTGCTATACTGTATTGTTCAGGGAAAGATGACAATAGAAAAGTCTGTTCAATACACACAAATTATTTTTTTCAAATATTTTTTACCCGTAACTTGTTGAAACCTAGGATGCAGAAGTCCACACCTATAAAGGGCTGATTAACATTAAAAAAAAATTGGTCACTGTTCCAGGCTGGGGCAAAAAAAACCCAGCAAAAATAAAAGCAAAACAATATAAACAAACAAAAAGTACCTGTAAGAAAGAATCCAGTAAAGTTAATAGATAGAGAGACCACGAAGAAATTAAAAATCTAAGTCACAATTATGGCAATGGTAAAAAACAATTAGTCAGTGGTTCTTTAAATAGAGGTTCCTTTGTTAGTTTCCTAAAAACTACACAAGTGAAAAAAACAAAATTTATGCTTCATTTCCTTAATCAAATATAATTATAGAAAATTCAGTTACAAGGACAGTTATGACTTATGAAAATAATTCTCTAAAATTCTACATCTCTAAAATATCCCCTATACCTCCAAGAACAGGAAAAGGAGAGATATGTCAGGAGATCGATTTGAAAAATGCAAACAGCAGAACTGCATTTGTGTTTTTATATCAAACTAAGCACATAGCACCGGTGTAAAAGTAAATCATTCAGTCACCAGTGTTACAGATATTAATTGGGGGCACATGATGTATGTATGATTCCTAATGGAAAAATGAAGAATTACACAAACACTGGCCTGTGTCTGGGATGAGATTATTCAAGCTTGTAGCTGCAGAGGAAATCAGCTCCTCTTCTAGAAGGAGTACAGCCATAATCAGCATAACCAACAGTGTTGTCACCCATAAAATATCAGCATGTCTCTACCAACCTTCAAATTATCTTTTCTCATACACAGCAGGAAAGAGGATGTTTTATAGAAACATATCTTTTCCTAATAAAACATATCATAAACCACGTAGCAAAGTTTTTAAAAAAGTTGTGACTCTGCTTTCAAATGTTCCAAAGGAGCCAAGGTGATGATGTACAAGTCATTTAAAAAGTCATTATAAAACGTATTTGATTTATAATGCATAATGATTTTTTAAAACCATCCAGTCTTAGAGGATAAGCATTTCTAATGTTGTACAACACAGAGTAAGTAAATAAAATATTGTTTTTTCCTTAGTTGAGAATCTCCTGAGTAGTCATCCTAATTAAATTATTGGGGAAAAAATACCCTGCATGGCCAAATGAAATATTTTTAAGAAGATCAATTAAGGTTTAAGTTGTACACATACAGCATGAGAGTGAAATTCTTCAGGCTCATTCTTTGGGTTGAGATCTTCCCTTTGATTCACTGCAACACCACAGACTGTTTTACCATAATTGTGAGGCTATGATCTACTAAAAGTTGTCATAAACTTTATTAGTTTCTTGAGTAGCAGAAAATAGAAGGAATTTGCTATGGTCTTGATGTTCATGTCCCCTGAAGTTCCTTTGCTGAAATTCTAGCCTGAAGGTGATAGGCATTAGTGGGTACAATTTTTGAGGTGACTGTGTCATGGGGTAGAGCCCTTCTAATGAGCTGAGTGCCCATCTGAGAAAAGCCCCAGAGAACTAGTTCATTCCTCCACCACAGTAAGACACAATCAGAAGGCAACAAAACAGAGGGTCCTGGTCAGATATCAAATCTGTTTATGTCTTGATCCTGGAATTCCTAACCTCCATAATGGTGAGAAATAGGAGTGTGTTGTTTATAAGTCATCCTGTGTATGGTACTTAGTTACAGCACCATGAATGGACCAAGAGGTGTGCAATGGTGCTAGTCTTCTAATGGTTTCCACAGAAGAACCCTAGGATCTGTGGTGGACCACCCTCATGGGGGCAGAACTTCTCTATACCCCTACTTCCAACTCCATTGTGTGTGATGAAGTCCTTGACCTACTGACCGCTAAAGTGAGCAGGTTTCGTAAACAAGCCAGATCGATTACAGGTCTTTTGGGGGACTTTAGAATATAAATTAAGGGAAAAGAAATATTCTCATCAGTTCATATTATGTGTTAAATCCCTTCACTGGCACACTCCAAACTCTACACACGCTCTCTCTACTCTGCTGTAGAGTTCTGGAAAACACAAGAAAGCTCTTGTGTTTAGCTCTTATTGGTCCTTTCTAAAAATATATATTTGATTCTGTGCTTAGAAATGCATAATACATCTTTACTGCCTCAGAGTGAAGTCCTTGAACTATACTGTACACAATTAGCATTCAAATAAATAAAAATCTTCACTGTCCCTTCCAGCAGATATTTTTTTCTTTCTTATTCTCCTCCCCTTCTTTTCTCTCTCCTCCTGTTTTTTTCTTCCTTCCTACTGTTCTTCCTATAAAGAAAGTATTGAATTAATTTTCATTCTAGTGAAAGTTCTTTGTCTATTTCATACTTGTAACCAACAGTAGATAGATTGTAACTTCAAATGCGCTGAGTATCACTGGTGTAAGAGAAATTTTTTCTATTAAATAAAAACTAAATATTTTAAACTTTGATGGATTAATGAGCTCTGTTACAACTATTCAACTCTGCCTTTGTACCACAAAAGTAGCCATAAATGATATTTAAAAGAATAATTACAACTAGGTTCCAGTAAAACCAAACTTTCAAAATCAGGCATCAACCAGATTTGGTCCATAGGCAACAGTTTACTCAACTCATCAAGATCTGAGGAATGACTTTCTATACCACATGTGGTTTCAATTTTCATCTGAAATTTTCAATTTTCACTTTATTCAGACACCTAGATTTATACCCATTTCTTGAGTTCATCGTATTACGTAAATACATCGTGTAATTTCTATTCTCCCTGACTCCCTTTTATTGGTCTTTCTTCTGACATACTTATAAGCAATGATTATAACCTTTGCTATTGGTCTTTCTTTAAATACTTCAATTCATCCTTCACAATATTATCTTTAAGTCTTAGATTTCTAGACCCCAAATTCTTAGGCTCAAAATTACTTGATTCAAAATTACTCTCTCATCTGAGAAATCTATAATAACTTCCACAAAATGAATTTCTTAGTCAAAGGGATCTGAAAAACAGAATTACAGCAATACACAATTCTGGGATAGCATTCACATTCATTCATACACACACACACACACACACACACACAATTTGATGTACATGCTTATTCTAGAGGTATGGAACAATTTTCCACTAAACCTTCCTTGGATAATCACATACATACATACATACATTTATAAACCTTATAAAAGTATAAATATTTTGGGAAGTACTAAAGTAAATATAGTAATTCGTTTTTCAAAAATTCTGTACATACCTAATGTATTCAAAAAAGCACAACACATGCCTGGCATATGGGAAGCCTGTAATAAATACCTGTGGAGTGAGTGACTGAAAAATAAATAAATATTTATTTTTTGAGAATCACTAAGATAATTATTATATTTTAATATAAGTTTTGACCTGAATTTCAAAACATAGATCAAAATAATCTGAATCCTCAAGAATTTTTAAATATTTTTCAAAATTAAAAAAGTACATATGGCTTATCAGCAATGACTAGCAACAATGTCAGAATTTATCCAGTTTATTGTGAATGAAAATTCAATTTGTCAAACTTGCAGTTCTGCTCAAAACTCAGAAAGCTGAAAAATGCATTACTTCACCCCTAAACAAGAAAAAAAACAAAAAACTGATAACCTGCAAAATCGCAGTTCTTCATAAACCCATCAGAAATAAGCAATTGTCAATAATCTAAGGAAAAACATGCTCCTTCAAGGAAACTTTGGATACAAATCGTTTTTACTGGGCAGACACCTAAGTGTTGCACAAACTGTTAACGTTTCCACCAAAATTTGAGTGAAGGTTAAAGCTGAAAGTGTGTGTGAGAACTCTTGCGAGCCACAGTCAGCAGGAGAACTAGCAGCCACTCTCAGCCTCTTCTCCATTAACCTCAGGGGGTATTTACAAGAACCACTCAAGGCAGAGCAAGAAAATAAAGTTTTCCTGGTAGGTATAAGTTTAGACTTTTTTCCCCTGGGAGAAGGACACAACAGCATTCAATTAGGACATGACAGGAATAAACCTATAAAATTTTATTATTAAAGATAGCATTATTATCCGGATGTGGTGGCTCATGCTCATAATCCCAGTAGCCCTGGAGGCTGAGGCAGGAGGATAAAGAGTACAAAGGCAGCCTCAGCAAAACTGAGGCACTAAGCAACTCAGTGAGATCTTATCTCTAAATAAAATAATAAATAGGGCTGGGGATGTGGCCCAGGGGTCCAGTGCCTCTGAGTTCAATCCCCAGTACCGACCCCCTCCAAAAAAAAAAGATAGTATTACCTCAACTCTTAAACTAATCAGGAAAATACACATCGTAAGAATAAATCAGAACTTCCTTCCACTCATTTTGCAGTTTAATAATTGTGAGTTCAAATTAAATACTAGTAAATGCATCATCATCTTTTAAGCACATACTCAGCCTCATTCATTGTTGTAGGGTTGGCTGGTGAAACAAAATATAGCATATTTCCTACCTTCTAGGGGACTATAGATTTGTGGTTTTACAGGAAAAACAAACATACAAAGAAATAAATTCTTTAGCAGTCTATTTTACAGGTGGGCAGTTTTGCTGTGAAGAGCCAGATAAGTATTATAATTACACTCTGCAGTGTATGGTGTCTTCATCACTACTACTTAAGTGTGCTTTTTGTGCTGCAAAACTAAGCCTAGACAAGATATAAAAGGATTGACATTTATATGTTATGTTCTCTTAAAATGGTATTTCCAAAAATCGGCAGTGGGCTATATTTGGCCTGTAGGTCACAGTTTCCTGATTCCATCTCTACTATGTAATAATTGCTGTAATGATGATCTGTACATGTAGAAGACACACAAAGCAGGATACAACCAATTGCCTTCCTGATGCTTCAGGAATCAGTCTAAAATGGACACAGCAAAGATAAATAAGGAAATTCCTAGAAGAATGGGAACTACAGAGAAGATGAGCTACATCTCTGCCGAAATCTTTGGCTGACCACCAAATGGAGCAAAAATAACAGTGGGCCGCCATATAAACACAGCAAAGATATTAGCGGTATACACTGCAGAGTAAAGTTTACAATTTAAATGCAGGTAAGTTAACTCCTTACTAGAAAAACAACAAACTTCAGATGAACATGACAGAATCCAACCACTATTACCTATATCAAATATATTCAGTTTTCAATGAAAAGCTGTTAGAAAAGCAGAACAAGTATAAAGTGTGACCGTTATGAGCTAAGAAAATAAACAATCAACAGCAACTCACCACAAGTGGGCCAATGAAAAATCTGATGTAACTCAATGTAAATTGAAAATTATAACTGAAATTTTACCAAAAAAAAATATGATCAGAAGTAAATTTTAACTGGCCAAAGAAGGAATAACCATGAAAATATATCAGTAGTAATTATTAACTCAGAAAACAGAATGGATTGGCAGAAATGAGCAAAACTTCAGAGACTTGTAAGAAAATGTAAAATAATCCAATATTAATACAGTTGGAATCCCAGAAGAAGACAAGGGGGCAGAAAAAGTATTACACAAAATAAATAATGGCTAAAAACTCAAATTTGATAGAAAATGATACACCAATCCAGAAAGGCTAACCACTAAGTTATATCCCTACTCCTATTATTATCTATATGTCCAAAGACATGAAAAAACTGAGAAGCTCAGTGATATTAGGCCTTTCCTATTTATTGACCAGTTAATTCCATCATAGGAATATAGGAACACAAAGTCAAAGGAGAAATGGAAGGAAAAAGAACTACAGCACTCTGTCTCAAAAAGTAGTACCTGTAGAGTGGAAAGAGAACAACTGCTTATTTTTGGTTTCTCTATTCCTTGGCCAGATGCTGGGGGAGGCATTCAAGTCTCTAATTTTCCTTCAGACCAGCAAGATCCCTCTATTTTGAGGAGCAAATACTGTGTAAATCATCACTCTTGCTTCTGAGCTTGGTTCCATCAGACTTTTACACTGTAGCTTTTCATCCCAGGATTTTGGCAATAATGCTGGGCACTGGCAACCCTTAGTTTTCATTTCTAGATCCATGTGGGTAGCTGATAGATTCTAGACAATACTTTCATTATACTCTGTTCCCTTAACACAACACCTTCCGGCTCTTGACCTTTACCTTTTGGAAGATATTCAGTTTTTACAATGACCCCCTAGCTTTCTCCTTCAGGCATTGATACTACTCTGCCTTTGACCTCCATTCACATCTATAACTAATTCTAGCATTTCCTACATGCCTGCTTTTGAAAGGCAGCTTTAGCTATTCTATTATCTAAAATCAATAAGCAGCCTACTAGTACATGGGAATAAAGAAATGCACAAGCAGTCTATTGGGTGATAGGCTAGCCAGAGTGAAATGATAATTTCAAGTATTTTTCTGAGCCAAATAAAAGTTTTCTAGTCACATTCTTATTCTTTCAATATTATCAGGATCTGAAAAACATAGGGAAGTTATACTATGTCTAATGATTTATGCATTTGGATGTTCACATATTGAGACAGCAGACGTTAAAGATTATGGAACCCTGAGATTTTAAATACTTCTGCCATTGCTCCATTAAAAAAAATGGACCGTACTGAACTATTAATTCATTTAGCAACAGAGCATGAGTAAGTAATTGCTATGATGTCTGAGACTATTACTCTACTGTGTTAATACAGAGAACCAACCCTTGGAGTAGCACATTCATTGAAAGAATAGAAAGTTGGTCCTAGGTCCGAACCTTCTCACAATCATATTAATATGAGGGGATTCATGTACCGGTACTTTGTTGTGATTTGCCATCAGAGTTCAGTATCGCTATTTCAATACCTTGTTTATTTTTTTAAAGAAGATCATGAATTATCACTCTTTGACCTTTATATTATTCTACAGCTTTGCTCATCAGCAATTGCCATTATTGGTTATTTATAGTGTCCTGACCTGTGATGGAAAGGCCAGTTGAAATTTTGAATACATAAAAAATGCAGATCATGTTAGAAGTATTTTAAAATGTAAACAATATGATATATCAAGAAATTTGTAATGTTTTGAACAACCAACAATAAAAAATTAAAAAATTAAAAAATAAAATAAAACAGCAAATGAAAAAAAAATGTAAACAAACACCACTACAGTGTTTTGTAGACAATTCCATGTGTTTATAATAATATGAATGCAAAATGTCACAACTGGGTTCTATTCTGAGGCATTGCTAGTAATGGCATGTAAATGGCAGAATTTTTTTTCATTTAATAAAAATAACTTCTTTTCAGTTTTACCCTGGGTTTTGAATAATGTTGATTCTATGGATAAAAATATAGGATGTTTATATGTGTTTTATAAACTTGGTAGATAAAAATATTGATTTCTTGAATGCTAATAATTTACTATATTTGAAATAAAAAATAATTTTTAAAAATCAATTTTTCTAATTAGCTCACTAAAAGTTTTCTCAGAATACTGCTTTGAGTTCATGATATCCCGGCAAAGGATTGGTTAGAAAACTTTGATTTAATTTAAAAGAGAATGAAAAGTAATCCCTGGAAGGAAATTTAGAACTTAAAGAAAACATGAGAAAATTGACTTTTAAACCTAGTGATTTCCCCAGAGAAATTCCAGCTCAAGAATTTTCATTTTTCTTCTTTTCTACAACAATTTTTATGCAAATCCATGTAAAATATAACCAAATTTAATAAAAGTAACATATTTGCATATATGAGTTAGTAATATAATTTATAAGAAATTGATCCACATGGTGTTAAAACTATACCTATAGAATTTAGAGGATTAATCTCATCTTCAAGATGTTACTTGAAGATGTTACTTCAAGATGTTAATTTTCTCCAGTCTACTTTGCCTTCTGTTTATCAAACAACTGCTATCGCTTTTCCAAATTCTAGGTATTTCAACTTTGTTTTCTTTTGATCATTCATGGTGTCCAATCTTTTCTCAGAGTTGCCTAGTATAAGACCAGCACCATGATTAGAGTTGACTTACATGGTCCAGTTAATTAGCATCCTTTCTTTGGAGATGTCTACAGAATCAAGAGGGAGTTAGACAAGTAAATTAATACTGATGATATTCAGGGACCAGTGCTCTAATAGAGATAATGCTCAGAAAAATAACTATTTGATCAGATTAAAGGGGATGGTTAGGGAAAGGTCTACGGAAGAGTTGAGTCACAGATTAATTTGCAAAGATGACTAGGAGATTATTGAATGAAGACACAATGGCATGAAGTTGTCACAGTTGGAGAACAAATAGATTAGCATGGATGTCCAGAGTGGGTGGATGATGAGGCCAAAATAAGATACATAGGCCAAAAGTAAAAGATCTTAAGATCCAGGTAAGGAGATGGTGGACATCTAGTTGTAGGTGTTTTACTTTCCTTAATCTAATGAATTAAAAAATAAGATGGATTATCTTCTGTATCCACAGAAAGTTCCTAGTTGGACTTTTCCAATCCAGGTTTCCAATATTTAAAAGGATGTTCATGAACTGCTTTAGTTTTTCACTTTGCATTTCCCGTAAATCACCAAACTACATTGTTTTTATATCACAAATGTATTACAGTTTGATTTAGAAATATGGTCTTTTTTTTTTTTTGGTGAAGGGGAAGATACCAGGAATTGAACTCAGGGGCACTCAACCACTCAGCCACATCGGCACCCCTATTTTGTATTTTAGTTAGAGACAGTGTCTCACTTGGTTGCTTAGTGCCTCAATTTTTCTGAGGCTGGCTTTGAACTCATGATCCTCCTGTCTCAGCCTCCTGAGCTGCTGGATAGAAACATAATTTTAGTCTTGCCAGTAAATTCTCTTTGTTTAAATTCTTTGGGCTATTTCCTGCCTGGGCCCAGAAGAATATAACTCCCATCCTACCATCTACTCATCTTAGTTCTTTGTACTTTCCCCACTATTATTCTGCCACAGGTTATTTAGCAGCAGCATATAGATCAGCTAGACTTTTACACAATTCCCTGATTTTCAATAATCTCTTAATTCTTCATTGACAACTTTCAGCTAGCTAGTTCCTTTAATTTCTCCACCTTCAGCACAAATGCCACAGCTTCACCCATTCACACACTCTATATTTACCTTCACTTTATGTATCTCACCCAAGCATAGACTATCATTTTACCCAGCACCCAGGACAGCAACCAGCTCAATGTAGCTTCTTTTAACAATAGTGGCTCATCACATTACAATGGATGTACTGTAGAGAAGCCCATATAAGATAAATTCCAATTCAAGAAGTATAAATATGTCCAGAAAAATAGATACATTTTGTGAAAATTTCCCACTCATCTTTGATAAAAATGAAAGCAGAGAAAATAATAAATTAATTATATATTTTTGTTCTCTTAAGGTACCAGTCAAAAAATGAAAGCCACCATATTGAAGAAGTCCCAAGTTCTACTCTGATTGCTATCTCTTCACTAAAGAAACTTTAATGCCCCAAATGTCACCTTTGTCAGAAACCATCTCTCCCACTAAAATCCAACTGGCAAGCAAACACACAAGAGATTCTGGTTCATGTAGCAATGGTGTACGAACTATTAAATTTAGATTTATGGTAATAGAACAAATTTTAAAAACTGTAATTTTCAATGCATTTGTGTTTCTTAATCCTGCTTTGCAAAATAAGCTCAAAAACCAAAATGCAGTATCATTTTTAAGGGTCTAAAACATACAAAAATATCTTAACTGCATATAATATTAGCCTATTGTAATACCTTCTTAGTCAGCTGTCCTGATTTATCACATTCTTATTAAAAACACAAGAATTCCTTCATTAAGATTATATTGCATCCCTTTCTATTTCTGAATTTAGAGATTTACATTTATTGAGCTCTTTTGTTCCAAAGCCAGAGGCTTTCCAAACAATGTACCAAAGCCAGAGGCTCCTATGGTAGAAAAGATAAATCTCTACCCTTTTAAAGTTACAAAAAAAAAAAAAAAAAAAACTTGTCATATATTAGGAGAAATGTGGTTTAATCTGATGTTTATTGTTTTGGTTTTGCAATGCAGGGGATAGGACCCAGAGCCTTACACATGCTAGGCAAATGCTTCACCTCTGAGCTACATGAGCCCTGAGAAATGTATTGATAAGCCAATAATTGTGATCTGGAAAATGCTTCCAGATATACAGTTTGCTTCTATGACATCATGATAAACGCTACTTGGGAATGAGATAATATGTTAACATATCAAATCAGTATAAAAAAGAGAATTGTAATACTATCTTAGATGAATAAAAGAATCTGTAGAGGCTATACTCCTGACCAGACCAATCTTAAAATCACTCCCAGTACAAATTTATTCTAATAATTCTGTTCACTTCTACTAATCATTCCCTATTGGATTGCTGAACTGTAGCTTTAACAAATCTACAGAAAATCGTCTGTAATGTTAGGTATAGCTGGCTAAAAAAGAAAAATGACAACTACACTAGGGAAAACCTACTACTAAGGATGATATTGGGCTATGAATGGAAGGTCTTTAATTTTCAGGGGGAAAAAGCTAAACAAAAGTCTGATAATCACTGTTAATTTAAAAATAAGAATATGAACAATGTCCCATATGACAGCAATTTAAGTAAGCAGTGTATGCATTTTCCACCTGCCCCCTTATCAAATGAGGTACAGTGTTTATTTTGAATATCATGCAACTAAACCTTAGACTAGATAAGATTTACAGTAGATGGCAGAATTCTAATTTAGTTCTTTTGCATTCTAAACCAAATTTCCTATCCACCAAGTATTTCCTCTGCAGGAAAATACTATGCAGAATGGCATGGCTCTGTCACGAACTCCAGCATATTACTTTCATTACCAATTTGTATCAAAGAGCTGGGCCAGGCATTTTACAGGTAACAACATCACTAAATGTATTCCCTTAAGAAATCCTCGGCACTATCTCATTCATACTTACTAGTTTTATATTACTAAATCTGTATTTTATAACTGAGCTTGTCAAATTCTTATTAAATGTTCACATCTCCTAAGCTAAAAGGTTTAAATTACTAGCTGTGTTTAGCTCAAGTCTTACATATCTGATGGATGGTCTCCCTTGTGACTCTTGAGCATCTCAGAGAATTTGTGTCCCAGTAGAATCACAGCAGATGCTACACATAAGTCATGGAGTTGGGCAGAACTAATTCATCAAGTATCCTTCTTAATGACAAATTAGTGGAATACAGATAAAAATACAATGGTTCAAATGAGTTTGAGATTTCTATAGCTGAGAATATTTTTTTCTATCAAAGTTTATAAGGTATACCCTATTTATCCACTGGAATATATTTTAAGATCCCCCAGTGAATTTCTGAAATCACAGATAACACTAAACCCTATATATGCTATTTTTCCTATACATATATATGACAAACAACTTATAAATTAGGCACAGAGATTAACAACTGAAGCAAATAAGAATAATAGCTGTATTGATAAGGGTTGTTTGAACACAGCACTGAGATACCTGAACAGGTAATCTAGTACCAATATGACTGCTAAGTGACCAATAGGCTAAGTGGCATAAACAATGTGGATAGATTGGACAATGGGAAGATTCATGACACAGACAGAGTGAGATGGGATAAACTCTATCAAACTACTCAAAATGGCACATAATTTTAAAGTTACAAAGTGTTTGTAATTTTTCTATTTAATATTTTTAGACCATGGTTGACCATGGGTGGTTGAAACCATGGATAGCAGAACAGAGGAAATGTAAAGACTACTGCAATGGCTACCTATTCTTACACAATGACTGTGCAATACATTTTAACTTAAGAAACAATGACATTGTTCCTGTCCTCAAGTGCAGACTCCATGCAAATTAATTGCAAAAATGCTCTCTTACAATTTCCTATTCTCTGACATGTACTCACATACTCTCTTGTTCAGCATGTTTTGATGAGTCTCCTCCATCAAATTAAGTATTTTATACTTAATTTTAAGTATGAAATATAAAGACTTAGTTGAATGTTGATTATACCTAGCAGTATGCTAAGGACAGAGAATATCAGAATAAAGTCACTGTATCTTCAAGAAATAGATATTATTTTCTAATAGGGCAAGTGCAAAGACAATGAAATGAAGATGTAGATGAGGAAATAAATGACAGAGCATCTATTAAGCTACCAAATAATTGCCCAGAGAATTCAAGATATTTTTAATGATGACACATTGGTTTAAAAATTGAAAATTTGGAGATACTTTTCTTTAAGTGTTATTAAAGAAACTTTATAGTTTGGGATAGTAGGTTTCAAAGTTCTTCAAAATTTACAAAAAGAAAACAAGTTATTAAATCATGGTCTGTAAAACATTTTTAAATATAGATATTTTTGCATCATGTATTTCTTAAATAAAAATTTCAACTAGATAGGAATTATTTTCTATCACAACAGACAGTACTCCATCAATGTTAGGTCAAACAACAGATTTACTAGCATTTTTAAACAAGAAATATTTCCCTTCTTGTTTCATGCTATTATGTGATACACATTAAAACATAGATGTGCATGGCTTTCTGAGGCAGATTCTATGAAAACCTTCATGCACTTAGTTCTACATATTTATAATAATACTATGAATCACCTCCAACACATATACCACTAAAGGAGTAGGAGCCAATGACTTTAATAGATTGTAATCTCTTTGCCAATATTGGTAGATTGCATTGTGGAAGAGTTTCTTTAAAGATTTACTGTACTGTGAACTCCAATTTGAGATTTTCTTGTAAAATAAGAATGTTTGCCAAATTGTCAATAACCAAAAAAAGAAAAAAAAAAAGAAAAGAAAGAAAGAAAGAAAAGAAAAAGAAAAAAGAAAAAATTGCTGGCAGTGTGATTTATACTTTCTTACTGTGGACAAACAAGCTAAATTTAAAGCTTCGAGGGGAAATAAAAGGTTTATTTGTGACCTTGATCACAAAGTGACAGGTGCAAAATTTATGTCAAAATAGGTACTTTACATAAAATAAGTCAATAATGGTGCTACATATTTTTCTAACAAATCAATATGCATGTTCAATTAAATACAATTGAGAGCATTACACAAGTTGACTACAGATTACAAATGGACTACAAATTTGCAAGAAAAATGCTTTGCTGGCATTTAGGGTTATTTTTAAATTTGTGACAAAATAAAAATGTTTATTTTCCATATGATATTTCCAACTTAGGAGGGGTTATCAGGTATATGACAAAGCAAGACGAATGCTTTGTTGGCATTTCGGGTTGTTTTCTAATTTGTGACATAACCCTTTACAATTTATGTTAATAATGTGTAGTTGTACAATGTTAAGAAATTTCTATAACATATACAATTGTAATTTTGAAACTGATACTGTAATAGTTGAGGTTCTCCATTGAAATAGAACAGGACACACACACACACACAGTCTTCAATTTACAACAGTTAGACTTATGATTTTTTTCAACTTTTCACATTCAGCTAAAACTGTAAATTTAAAATTTTGGTCTTTCCTAGGCTAGCAGTGGGTGGTTCAATGTTCTTTTATGACACAGGGCAGCATCAGTTTGTCATGCTTCCCAATCAGCCATATACTCAAAGGAAAATATTGGTTCTCAGAACTATGTTGTCATGTAGCATTGATCCAAGTATTCAATAAATCACATACGATAACCAATACTTTATTATAACATAGGCTCCTGTTAGCTGACTTTGCCCAAATTTACCCTAAAGGAAGTGGTTCTGAACATATTTAAGAAGGCAAGGCTATGCAGTAATGTTTATTAGCTTAGGTGTATTGAATGTTTATTTTCCATGGGATATTTTCAACTTATTAGGGGTTATCAGGTATATGACTCCATCAAAAATCTGAAAGCATTTCTGGACAGGTAGATACACCTTAGGGGAATTGGAATTGGAATTGGATCATGCAATTCTGGTGGTTGAAAAGTCCCAGTATATGCATCTGCAATCTAGAGGACGAGAGAAGACAGTGACCCTACCTCAGTACAAGTCCCGAGGTCTGAGAACCAGGGGATGTGATGGTGAATTATCAATTTGAGGCCGAAGGATTAAGAAACTGTGGGGCTACTAGTGCAAGACAGAGTCTAAAGCTATGAGAACCCAGAATTCTAAAGTCTCTGGGAGAAGATGGGTGTGTCAGTTCCCAAATGGAGAATAAATTTGCCTTTCTTCTGCCCTTTTGTTCTATCCTAGCCCTCAATGGACTGAGAGGTGCTTCCCCTCATTGGTGAGAAGCAGATCTTTCTTATTCAGTCCAAAAAATGACAATCTTTTCTGGAAACACCCTCACCAGTCTATTGAGAAATAATGCTTTACAAGCTATCTGGGTACCAACCTAGCCAAACTGACACAAAATTAAATATAATAAATAAACATAATACTATGTAAATGCCAAACTTCTTCTAACGTGATAAACCAGTCTTTCAATATGATATGAAATGAAAATAGCATTTTGAGTATTGGACTTTTAAATGTATTGAAATGACTTGAATATATGTATCTAGTTTTTCAATTATAAATTTTATTAAATCTAGAGAACAGTTTCAATGGAGATTTGGTGTTCGACTTTCAATGTAGTGTGCAAAATTCACCTTTGGATTATAAAGATTAATCATGATAAAGAAAATAAAATATTTCAAATGAGTCATAAAATGCAATATTGTTATTATGGTATACCATGTACAGACCTTGAGAATAAAAAAAGCCACATCTAAGCTTATGTTGATATCATGTTGAAATGAGAAAATTGATATACTGATCTAAGTAAAAATAATATCACCTGTTTATGATCTTATTTAACATGGTGACTAGAAAATTAAAAAGCTATATTATGCATGTGAATTGCACTGTCATAGAGTTCTATATTTGTGAATTAATTCATTTGCTAATTATATTGCTTAATCCTATTTACTTACTAATTTTTGTCTATTTTCTCTCTTTCATAGAGAGGTGTGCCCAAATTTCCCATTTTAATTCTGGACTTATCTATTTATATCATGTCTTTTAATCATTCTGTCAAACTTTTATTTGTAATTTTAAAATTAAATTAGAAGAGACAGCCAAATTTAGAATTATAAGGTATGTTTGGCGTAATGACTATGATTATAAAATAATCTTCTATTGCCAGTGGTATTTTTGACATAATGTCTATTTTCTCAGATATTTACATTGTTACCTCAGCTTTCTTGTTTTGGTGTTGGGATATTATTTTTTTTTAAATCATACTATTGTTAAACTTGCTTAGTTTTTTTTTTTTTTTTTACCTAATGTGTTTATTTTATAGGCACAATAGTTGGGTTTTGTTTGTGTTACCTTTCATCCAGTTGAACAATCTTTGACTTTAATATTTAGCCTAAACACAGTCAATGTAAATGTTGCCATTTTAGGGCTACATTGCACTCCCATATCATTTTCTTCTCTTTGTTCCAACTATTTTACATTTCTTCCTCTTCCTTCATTCTGTCTGCTGAGTTATTAAAGGCTTTTTTATGCTACTTTACCCTCTTCACAATTCTACCAGTTAAAAAATCGTTTAAGTGAACATTCTTTTAGTAATTAAAACATCTGATTTAACAGAGTCACAAAACTCATTCCTCACCTTATTGAATGTTGGAATCTAAAATTGACTATGCTCTTTTTTAAAACAAATAGCTTATTGGGGCTGGGGATGTGGCTCAAGTGGTAGCATGCTTGCCTAGCATGTGTGCGGCCCGGGTTCCATCCTCAGCACCACATACAAACAAAGATGTTGTGTCTGCCGAAAAACTAAAAAATAAATATTAAAAAATTCTCTCTCTCTCCTCTCTGTCTCTCTCTCTTAAAAAAATAGCTTATTAAGATACAATTCCTATACTATAAAGTTTACACTTACAAATTTAACAATTCAGAGGATTTTAGTATGTTCGTAGAATAGTAAATCTACCACTATTTAAATCTAATGTAGAACATTTTTCATCATTTCAGAAAGTAACCCCTTAATCATACCATCTTCCCTATCTTGTTAACTTTCTGACTATGGATCCATTCTGGACATAATAACAGTGAAATAAAACAATGTAGTCTTGTATTTAGCTTTAGTAAGGGGGAATATTCTCAGGGTCCACCTATGGTATCCCATATAACAATATTTTATTTTATGTCGGAGTAGTATTCTACTATATGGATATACTACTATTTGTTTATTCATTCATTAACATGATAGACATTGAGTATCTGCCACATCTTGGCTATTATTATTATATTTCATTGGGTGGAATAAGAATCATTGCCAAATAATGCTGTTAGGAGCATTCATATATAAGGTTTTTTGTGAATGTTTTCAATTCCTTAGGTATGTACCTATGAGTAGAAATACTGAGTCATATGTTAATTTGGTTTGATGTTTTGAGGAACTGCCCACATCATTTTACATTACCACCCAAATAAGTATGAGGGTTCCAATTTCTCCACAGCTTGTTAATGCCAGTTACTTGATAATGACCATTCATACTCATTGGTGTAAATTGTATGCATGGTTTTGAGTTTAATTTCCCCTTGACTAATGATGTTGAGCATCTTTCATATATTTGTAAATTTGCATATTTTCTTTGGAAAAATACCCATTCGAATAATTTTCCCATTTTAGAGTGGGTTATCTGTCTTTTTATTGTTCAGTTGTGTTATTTTGATATTCTTATGTACTCTGAGTACTAGATCTTTATCAGACACAATATGCAAATATTTCCTCCTGTTTTGGGTGTTCTTTTCACTTTCTTGATATTGCTCCTTCATGCACGTAAATTTTTTATATTTCGTGAAATTCAAAATTATTCTTTTTTTGATTGCTTGCGATTTTGGTGTCATATCCAAAACTGATATCTAATTTAAGCATGCAAATTTTCACCAATGTTTCTAAGAATTTTATAGTTTTATCTCTCAATTTGCCTTTGATCTAGTTTTAATTAATATTTATATGTGGCATGAGGCATGGGTTCAACTTTATTCTTTTGCATGTGATTTTTACCCTGTTGTCAGAAGGACCATTTGTTTAAGGGAGCCATTCTTTTTCCATTGAATGGTGTTGACATCTTTACTGAAGTTTGGGTGTATTTTTGGATTCTCAATTCTATTCTGTTGCTCTGTAGATATATCCTGATTCAAGTGCCATGGTGTTTTGTGTATAATAGATTTGTGATAAGTTTTGATACTAGGAAATGTTAGTCTTTATTTATTTCTTTTTGAAGAAAATATTTTAAACAACGTTTTATAGTTTTCAGTGTATAAATCTTGTACATCTTTTGTTCAAATGATTCCTATTTTACTGGTCTTGAAACTTTTACAAATGAAATAATTTCCTCTCTGCATTTCTCATTATAAAATACATATAAAGACAATTAATTTATTATGTTGGTCTTGTACCCTACAACTTTGCTGAACTCATTTATTCTAATAGTTTGTGTGTGATTCCTTAGGTTTTGCTAGACACAAGGTCATGTCATCTTTGAATAGAGTTTTAGTTCTTCTTTTCCAATATGGAAACTTTTTATATAGTTGTTTTTTTTTCCTCAATTGTCCTGGCTACAACCTACAGTACATCAATGATAGAACAAACACTGCATACCTGCTTGTCTTGTTCCTGACCTTAAAGGAAATTAGTCATTCATGATTAAATATCTAAGTTATGGAGTTTTATGTTTGATCTATATCAAATTGAAGAAATCTTCTTGTCAAATGCCATCTCTGTATTTTTTGAAAGGAGCACATTTATTTTTTATGTTTTTTTCAATTAATAAAATACATTTATTAATTTTGTATGTTAAATCAATTTTATATTTCTGGCATATATTCTGCTTATTTATAACAAATAATCCATTTGTCTATAGTTAGGTAAATCTGCTTGCAGGTTAGTAATTTTACATCTGTATTCATAGAGAATATTGCTATAAAGTTGTTTTGTTATTAGAGTAATAATTCATCAGAGAATAAATTACAAAGTGGTTTTTATTCTATTTCTTTAAAGTTTGCAAAGACTTACTTTTTTTTTTTTTTTTGGTATGGGGATTAAACTCAAGGGCGCTGGACCACTGAGCCACATCCCCAGCCCTGTTTTGTATTTTATATACAGAAAGGGTGTCACTGAGTTGCTTGGTGCCTCACTTTGAACTTGCAATCCTCCTGTCTCATCCTCCAAGCCTCTGGGATTACAGGCATGTGCCACTGGGCCCAGCTTAATTCTTCTTTAAAATTTAATAGAATTTACCAGCAAAGTCTCCTGGGAAATTATTTGATTATCAGTTTAGTCTCCTTTGTTTTTATAAGTACATTCATATTTTCTATTTATTAAGTAAATGTCAATAGTTTATGTTTTTCTAAGAATTTGCCCATTTCATCGACATTACCTACCTTAATTACACACACTCGCTCATAGTATTACCTTAAAATCTTTTTCATTTTTGTAGGGTCATTTGTAAAGCATTCTCTTCCCATCTCATTTTAATAACTTCTTTGATAGTCGTTTCTCTTTTTTCGTGGTCATTCTAGAGAAAGATGTCTTTCTTTCTTTCAGTTTCTCTTTTCAATGAATTGGGTTTTGGATTCATTATTGTCTTTATTATTGTTTCTTGAATCTCTATTTTATTTATTTCTACTGTAATGGAATTTTTCAGCAAGCTGACAAACAGGTAAAATACTGGTACTTTTCTGGGGATGTAACTTTGGCAGAGTCTTCTAAGCTGCTAGTTTTCTGTTTTGTTTTATTTCATTTTGTTTTAAGCAAGGAAGATTGCAAGGTTGTTGGTTTTGAGTTAGTTGTGGATCTGAGAAGATTTGGATGGGGTTAGACATAGTAAATCAAACCATCTTTCTGCAACATTCTTGGACTGTTGCAAGACTTTGAATTCTAGATTTCTGAAAAATGCATTTGATAGTTTCGACAGTTTTTATGGAGAAGCAGATTGCCAAAGGTACTGATGATGCAAAAATGTCCCCTTCTGCTTTTTATGACCTTAATTTTCGGTATTTTCATATTTTATATAACTATTTAAATTCATAAACATTATTATTTCATATAGTCACTATTCATTTAAACTCATTTGTATTGTCTTTCATTGGCTAATGCAATCCTCATTTTCATCTAGGATGATTTTCCCTTCAGCTGCAGAATTTCCTCAGCCTGAGACTGATGGTGACAAATTTCTTGGTTTCATTTGTCTGAAAATATCTTTATTTTGCCCTCATTTTTGAAGATTTTTTTTCCAGGGATAGGCTACACTCTATGTAACAACAGGCAGAAAATTTGAGTCTGGAAGGTTATCTTCTTCCCAGGATGGTATATGTTTATTTCTGGCAGACAAAATGGCTAGCAGCAATTCTTCTCAACTCAATAGGCTGTGAAATGATAGAAACTGGGCATCCAGGCTTCTTTTCCCTGTGAGCCAGACTTTTAACCTACCAGCCACCCCGGCTGCTCAGACTCTCATCCTCTGCAGCAGTTTACTTTCTTGTCTCTTTTCCAGTCTCGCTGACATTTGCAAAGGTATTCTCCAAGGTTCTCCAGCCCTGTTCCTATCTTACAGCTGAGTAATTTCATTTCCCTCTTGACATAAGGCTTTCCTCTGGCCACACATACACTTGAGGGACTGCATTTGCCCAAAACACAATAAAATGTTCCCCCTGGATATCTTTTTTCTTTTTCTTTTCTTTTCTTTTTTTTTTTTTTCCTCTTGTCCTTCTTATCAGCTGTCTTGCAAATCACCTCCCCCTAGTGAAAGCTTTGTTTATGGTTTTGGTATCTTCTTCTCCAGGGACCAAGACACTGAATCCATTTCTCTTCCAAGCACTTGCTATTAAGTTTTCATATACTAAAACTATCACTGATCATTCCTCTAAGCTTGTATAATTATCATATAATTTTTATATGGTGAAATGCTATACAGCTCTTTAAGCCACATAAACTTGGTTTTCTTTGTGTATTATCAAATTACCCTCCTCAGTGCCTGGCCCCGGAACATTACTTTCTTTACTGTCCTTATATTCTATTTGAAATGAAATCTAACTTTTTAATCTTATCTAAATTTGAAAATTGTTGCATCTCCTTCTGTTACTTCAGTAAATTATTTATCTTAACTATTATACAAAAATAGCTGTTAAAAGTTGCATTTTAAAATGTCTACAAAGCAACATTTCTTAGGAAGTATAAATGAGGTGATAAAGCTACTTTATGCATTTATGAAGCAATGGATGTAGTCACTACATCCTTTTGAAAATGTAACATATAAAGAAAATCTGAAAAATAGAAAAGACATAGTTATTAAAATCTAGATACTTACACAGTTTTATTATTCCAAAAACTACATTACTTATGCTGTGATGGTACAAGTAAAATGACTAAATTTTTTTAGTTAACTAAAGAAAACACCATTTATGTATATTCCCTCATTTAATCTTATAATTGTAGAATTTTTAAAACTCTGTAATTATGGTGAAGAGGAATAATGAGAAAAGTGAAATTACTTCATAAAAATGAAATAATTATCAGTAAATAATAAATCATTCCAATTAAAACAAGGTTCACAGAACTACCAGATTTCTAAAAGTCATTAATATTGCTTGTATTTTTTTAAATTTAATTTTATTTATTTAAATCTCACCTTGTTCTTAAAATTTAATGCTATTTACAAAAATACATAAAATACAGTAATGTTACAGCACGTGGGCCTCCCGTGAAACAGAGGCAGCCGTAAGGCCCTGTCCTCATCCCAGTTCTTGAGATTGGGCCAGAAAAATTTCACACAAGTTGTTCAGAGTGACAGACATGCATTTATTAGAAGGGATAGGAAGAGGGGAAAGGGGACACTCTCAAGGGAGAGAGTAGATTCTCTTAGAAGAGAGATGATGCTGTGCCCCTACTGCCCTCCAATTTTATTGGGAGTCTCAGGAAGTTTCCAGAGACCCACCCACGTCCACCTGCTGACGTTTGACTGACAGCATGGGAACTGCATGGACCACCTCAAAGAGATGGTGTGGTGTTCATAGAAGAAATGGAATCGACCTGTTTTTGCCTAAATTTACTTCCCTCTTAATCATTATGTTACCCTCTAAATAGCCTTCAGCAAGTATTATGGTCTGGAGGTGAGGTGTCCCACAAAAGCTCATGTGTGAGACAACACAAGAAGGTTTAGAGAAGAAATGATTCGGTTATAAGAGCCTTAATCCAATCATGAATCAATCCCATAGTGGGATTAACTGAGTAGAAACTGAAGGCTAGTAGGGTGTGGTTGGAGGACACAGGTCATTGGTGGCATACCTTCCGGGTATGTATTTGAATCTGGCAAGTGAATTCTGTCTCTTTGCTTTCTGATCATCATGTGAGCTGCTTCACTCTGACAGACTCTTCCTCCATGATGTTCTGCCTCACCTCAAGCCTGAGGTATGGAGCCTACTATCTGTGAGTTGAGATCTCTGAAACTGTGAGTTCCCAAATAAACTTTTTCTCCTCTAAAATTGTTCTTGTCAAGATTTTTAATCACAGCAGGGAAAAAGATGACTAACGCAGCAAGATCTTTGTGAAGATCTTGATGTTTTATTTGCCAAGATGATTGGAGTTTGCCATAGTTTCTGTGATAAGGGACTGTCCAGGCCACCAGATAGAGAGTGACCTGATCTTGAGACTACAGTTTTCCTCAAGTGGGTATAACTATGGTGGGGGAGGGCTGGCATACTAAGCCCCTACCTTGCAGGCGCTTATCTGTCAGATAAGCCGTCCTGTGGATTTCAGTCCCTGCCACCTCACATTGTCTTTTTTCTGCTACCCATTCAAGGCTGACTAACTACTAGCAGTACAGTAGCATATGCTAAGAAATATATACACATATGTATATACACACTTACAGATACATATCATATATAGTTTATATACTTGATATATATGCTCTATACAGATAAGACCAAGATAAGAACTGAGGCACTAAGAAAGTCAAGGATAAAACTAGATAACAAAATGTTTTCTTGATATTTACAGTCTTACTAATATTAAATAAAAAATTGGTCTATAAGCCACTATGAGCACTGAAGCATTCTGAATAATAAAAATCAAAACTTTAAGTAAACAAACCAAACCAAATTGTTCAGTAAAATTGCATCATGTGTTCATAACAGACTGGAAAATAATTTCTCACAGAATATAAATAAATTAATTAATGATTACTTGAGTTACATTTTTACAACACATAATGGAAAACTTACAGAGGCCTATTTTATTTAGCAAATACCCATAAGCATCAGTTCAATAAATCAATACACGAGTAATCCATAAGATAATTAACTTTATCTTTTATAAACACATTCCAATTTTCTTGATATCATAATGCTGACAGGACTTTGTAGTGAGCATATTTCTTAAATCTAATTCCTCTTAATATTTAAATGCTGGGGAAAAGTCAATAAAACTTTAAGTAATCTTAAATTATTCTTGAAAGATTTCTCCATGAGATGATAAAAACCTCAGTAGTTGTCTCTACTGGAAGAACCATTTCAAAGCTTGCTTGCTCCTCACATGAGATATTTAGCTAGGAATGTCAGATTATCAATTTGCCAAGTAAGAAACCACCAAACACTTCATAAAATAATAAACAACTAGAAATGCTAAAGAATGCAATTGTAGGAAAGAAAATATGTACGTTTGAGGGGTGAAAAACAATCCAACATGTGGGCACATACACAGGAGGTTGATATAGATGAAAAATCCATCAGGAAAGAACCTAATATTTGGAGCCATGACTATGGGATCAGCAAGAAATATTTATTGAAGTTTGTGTTTTTGATTTTTCAGCTTGGATGGTTGGCCATTTCCCAAAATGCTTTATAAAAATACAGCTAGGTCCACTACAAAATATTTGATTTAATCACATGTAAAAAGGCTTAGGGATACAGTATCTTTCAGCACTGCCTTTATATAATGTGTCTCCAACATCCAGGACCAGATCTTCACTCAACTAGTGGTCTTCAAAGTGAGGTTCCCAAACCAGCAGCATCAACATCACCTCAGAGCTTATTAAAAATATAAATCCCTAGGCCCAACCCAGTCCAGCTCAGAGAACCTGGGGTTAGTGCAGGATTATTTTTATAAGCTGTCTAGGTGATTCTGATGCGTATTTGGGAAACACTGGTCTAAATACAGTATGCTGTTTTTAAGTCCTTTGGATATAGATGGATGATGAAAATTTTCATCATCACTAGCAATTACAGAAATGCAAATCATAACTACTCTAAGATATTATCTCACTCCAGTCAGATGGCAGCTCTTAAGAATACAAACAATAAGTGTTGGTGAGGATGTGGGGGAAAAGGCTCACTCATTCATACTCATTGCTGGGGCGACTGCAAAATGGTGCAGCCAATATAGAAAGCTGTATATAGAATCCCTGGAAAACTGGGAGTGGAACCACCATTTGACCCAGCTATCCCACTCCTCCATCTATATCCAAAGGACTTAAAAACAGCAAGTTTTTAAGGGACACAGACACATCAATCTTTATAGCAGCATAATTCACAATAGCTAAACTGTGGAACCAACCTAGATGCCCTTCAATAGATGAATGGATAGAAAAAAATATGGCATATATACACAATGGAATATTATTCAGCAATAAAAGAGAATAAAATCGTGGCATTTGCAGGTAAATGGATAGATTTAGAGAAGATAATGCTAAGTGAAGTTAACCAATCCCCCCCAAAAAATGCCAAAAGTTTTCTTTGATATAAGGAGGCTGATCCATAGTGGGATTGATAGCGGCATAGGAGGAATAGACGAACTCTAGATAGAGCAGAGGGGTTGGAGGGGAAGGGAGGAGGCATGGGGTAATTAATGATGGTGGAATGTGATGATCATTACTATCCAAAATACATGTATGAAGACATGAATTGGTGTGAATACACTATGTATACAACCAGAGATATGAAAAATTGTGTTCTATACATGTAATAAGAATTGTAATGCATTCTGCTGTAATATATAAATTAAAAAATTTACATTAAAAAATATTTAATGCCTGAAAAAATAAATTTGATGGAGGTCAGAGTTTGAACTGGGCACCTGCACTGGATTCAACAGACCAAATCCATGTAGAGTTTAATAACAATCATTAAGCTTTGGTTGATTTCAAAAGACCTTGTAGCCAATTAACCAATTAAACTCTACCAAATTGACTCAGAGACTAAGTTGTAGTCAATTAAGTTGTTTTCTATGCTTCACTTCAGTTTCTCTATGAATGCTGTCCGATCACATTCGTAATTATAGATCTCTACACATGCTTTGGTTCTGGGAACTGCCCGATTCTTGAATTGCTTTAATCTTTCTTTGTTTGACTTTTTCTCTGCGCAAATAAAATTTACTACTTACTTAGTCTAAGTATTTTTCCTTTTAATACTGGTTAGTCATTATTCTTTCAAATAGGCAAGTAAAGATAGGTTTAAAATATAAAATTTATTTCTGTCCTATTTAAACTTATAATTCACCAGAAGTATTTAAGAAAAATGATTAAAAATTAATAAAGCCAATTTAATATCTTTTCATTAGCTAATAGATTTAGATTACCTAAGAATTGGCAAGCAAATTTGTGTATCTATTACATATGTAAATCTGTGTTAGTTATCTTTTACATATAAGACTTTGCAATTTTTATAAATACGCTTAGTGTGTTTTTTATCAATATCTTTTAATAAATACTATGGTGTTAATTCATGGAAAGATATATGTATGCATTTGTGTATGCAAAGAATATAGGTCATCTGTTAATTATCATGCCAAGCACTGATCTCGTCTTCCATCATTTGATTTATTTGGTCTTTAGAGTAGAACAAATATATAAACAGATATTTTAGTTTTAGTCTGAGCTGTCCCACTTGACAACACAGTCAAAATGTCTTCATAGATAGTAAAGTCACAAAGAACTTCAAGATCATTAGTTCTAAATGATAACAGTGCTGAAAAACCCATTGGGACTAAAGAACTTATGTTTGGAGTTCTGAAAGGTAGTCCCTATAAGATGAATGTAAATAGTACCTGGGAGGGCAGATCTGTGCCAGATAGGATTATTAAATGAAAACTACTTTTGCTCCTAGTTTATGGTTTAATTTGAATATCATACAAACTCTCAGGAACAATTTATGTTCCTAATGTCAGAAAAAATGTGAATAACTGCATTAAAGTCACATCTCCCTGCAAATAAATATCTTTTTAATATGCAAAACACAGCATCACATTCAAGCAGAAACTTGTATACCATAAAGAGAACGCATTGTTCCCCCTTACTCCCATTCCTATGACTCCTGAATGAATACACAACAATTGCAGGAGGTAATAGAGCTGCCTTCTCTGCTCTATTAAACCTCGCAGTATATTATTATACTGAGCTTTATGTATACTATACTCTGTTAACTTTTGTTCAATTTATTTTATTATCTAAAAATCCATAGAGAAGCTTAAATTCAATTTAGTGAATTCCTTTTAAAAGGATAGAAATTTTAAAACCCCCTTTTATAGTGATCCTTGGTGATAGGAAACCTTAAATTAAATGAATAATGTTTATAATAAAGGTTAAAATGCCCAAATGGAATGTAGAACTAAATCTAGCAAGAGCAGGTAAGGAAATGTCTCTATTAAAAAACAGATTATCTAAGAAGTTTGCAGATTTCCAAAGAAGGTGAGTTTAGCTAACTAGGAAGACACTTGATAAAGCAAACTCAAGAGAAATGCTTGCAAAGATGTTTTATTTTCCTCTAATTAGGTCCTAAGGTCCCTTTAGAGATGGCTACAAACTATACCCCTGCCTGGATGGGGCTGCAGGGGATGTGGTCATGAATGTTGACAATGTGTCTTTCATAGGTGTTTTAGTCATTTTTTTCTATACTGTGACCAAAAGATCTGACAACAACCATTTCAGAAGAGGAAGTTTATTTGACTTGCATGGTTTCAGAGGTCTCAGTCCAGAGATGGCAGGCTCCATTCATTGGGGCCTGAGGTGAGGCAGGACATCCTGGCAGATAGATGTGGGAGAGGAAAGTGGTTCAGAACATGACACCAGGAAGTTGAGAGACACAGCTCCACCCAGTCTCCAGGGATAAAATATACACCCCAACGGCACTCTCCCAGTGACCCACCTCCAGCCACACCTCCCCTGCCTACAGTTAGCTCCCCCTGATTAGATTAATATTCTCATAATGTCATTGTTTCTCCTCTTAACTTTTTTGCATTGTTTCACTCGTGAGCTTTCCTGGGACACCTCATATCTGAACCATACAACAGGGTACTTCTTTGTCCTGGGGAAGGGCCTAACATCTCAGTGTCTGAGCAGTCTCCCTCTCATAGGAAGCTGCTTTATGCTGGCTGATTCTCTGTAGCCCGTGTCTGATCTGCTTCCAGTTTATTCCCACCAAAACAGCCTCTCTCTAGGAGAGCCCTGACTGGTAGAAGAGTTCATTTCTGTGTGTCAGTCTGGTGAGAACTTGAGGAAGCAACAAAAACCAAACCATGAAATAATAGAGGCTGTTTTATTATTCACAGGTCCACAAAGAGAGGGCAGTGTGCCTTCCGGGGTATGGAGAAGGGGGATGCAGCGTCCAAGACACCCTCCAGAAGCACAGGGAGAATGACAGACCAAGGACCTGTGGGATCACCACCTCCGTGGTCATTATCCCTTTGCCTTTCCTGGGGCATGTGCATTCCCTAGTTTAAAGAGCACATACATGAGGGCAGAAGTTCTTTACGTGACCCCGGTGTTAACTATTAGGTTGTACTGGGTTTGGGGGCCATGGGTATGTGGTTTGGGGTCAGTGAGGTGAGTAATGAGCAGGCCACACCACAACCACATCAGAAAGTTTTAGCTCATTCAGACTCATTATGTCGAGACTAAAAATGGACGCTGAGGTAGCAACTCTGTTAAACAAATCTATGACAAAAACATTTTCTCTTAGTGCTGGAATCTGAGAACTGTACAAAAGAAAAAAACTAAAGTCAGTGAAGTGAATGTTTATAAAATCCTAGTAGGAGAAACAAATAAACTCAGATGAATACATCCAGAACATTTTGCTGATGGATTTAACACCAAATATTTGAAAAGTGAGGATATTCATAAGGTGTATTAATAAAACAAATTATAACTCTAAAGAAAAAAAAGGTCTCTCCACCTCAACACCCTTGCCTCCATTTGTATAGAGCATTTACTTGGCAAACTTTCTAAAATTTAAATTATATGACTTTCTCCCTTGCATGCTGATTATAGTACTCCTCCACTATCTTCAGCAAGTTCTCATCAAAGGTCTTGTGTGGTTTAATTCTGATACATTCAGTGGCTTTGAACCTTAATATGATGGCATTAGTTAGGCAGATATTTCATGTTATTTTTTCTAAGACATGATTTCCATCCATATTATTTTTCACACTGTCTTCTACTGCCATCAAAATATGATACCAGCTGAGTATAATCCCAGTGACTGAGAAGGCTGGGGCAGATGACTGCAAGTTCAAGCAAAGTACTGAGGCCCTGAGTCACTTAGCAAGACCCTGTCTCAAAATAAAAAAAAAATAAAAGTCCTGGGGTTGTAGCTCAGTAGTAAAGTGCCACTGGGTTCAATTCCCAGTACTAAATAAATAATTAAAATAATAATATGACTCCAATCTCAGAAATAAAAGTGACTTTTACTTCTTTCCCTACATGATAACTTTTTTAAAAAAAATTATATAACCATCTTTCTTCCTGTGAATTTCTTGAGTAGAGACCCCTCCTTCTCCCACTAGGCCTGAAAATAAATTACAGTATGTTGGAAGTGGGATGTATGCTACAAACACAGCAGGAAATTCATTGTGAGTATTCTCAATCACCTATCTTCTATTTGGACAGAATTCAGATCTAAAGAAGTCCATCCCACATCACATAGTTCTCATTACAGATATTTTTTTTAAAAAAATTTTTTCTTTTTTATATGTAATGTTGAAATTTTCATCACAATAAGCCAAACATATGGTCTCATCTTGGATAATCTAGAGAAAATATGGCAAATTCCACTCTTTTTCCATAGACATTTTCAGGCTTTCCCCTTAGGATTCTCAATCTACAGTTTCAAATATGCCTCCAGTTCATTACAGAGACAATTCTCTATCTGTTTTAAATCCTCTGCTGGAACTCAGAGCCATCCTTACCCCTTGACACACTCTCTGGTACCATAATGTTTGAAAAATATGAACTTACATTTCCCAGAGTCCCTCCTTAACAGGATTCTGATTAAAATCCTTCAATAAGAAGTGAAACTCATGGTCTAGAAGATGAAACAGAAGCTAACTTTTGCTTTTTGGATACTGGCAGGCAGGCAAGTGGTCTTTGACAGGAGTGAGACTTGTAGCCATTTCTAGGCATTCTTTAGATTCTCCATTCAGTTGCTTCTAGAAATGAGATCATAAACAGTTCCCTGCCATCCTTTCAATTTTCTGATTTTCTGAGATTCTTGGCAGTCTCTTTGACATTGCTTTCCCAACCCTTTCAAAGACTTTGAAAACACCTTAATCCCCTGCATTTAAAATCTTTTCCTGACTAGAATTCCTAAGATTGGTGCCTGTTTACTTGACCAAAACCTGACCAATGCACAATCTTTTGATACTAAATTCCTTCTGCTGATTTGGACACCAATACCAAAAACTTAAAATGGATTTTAAATAGTTCATTAACAGATATTTGTAGAGAAAACAGAATTTGTTTGGTTAGGTACCAAGACTATAATGGTTGAGAGAGAGAGAGAGAGAGAGAGAGAGAGAGAGAGAGACAGACTTTCCCTTAACTCTCTTGGAGACTGTGGTAAAAAGAGACATAAAAATTTCTTGCTTTCCAAAGATTTTCTTTCTCCCTAGTTCACTCACATTAACTCCACTCAATAATTTCCACAATTTTTTTCTTTCTTTCTCAATCTTACCTACAGGTAAACACCAGAAAAAAATATCTTTAATTCATTTCTATTCATCTTATGATTCACATCCAGCAACAGCTTCTTTTTCCATATTATACTCTTAAGCAGAATATTTAAGGTTCTCTGCAATTTAATTCAATATCTTTTCAAAATTATATCCCAAAGTAATAACTAAACTTTAACACTGTGTTATGAGACATGTTCTTTGATAGTGAGTTTGCAGGGTATTTTTTTTTTTACAGCTGACAATAAGCATTAAGGTCTGTACTCTTATGCTCATTTTTTTTTTTCAGATAATGAATTTAAAATTCAGAGAATCTGCATCATCATTGAAGTCAATGCAGCTAATGAGTTCTGGAGATGCTATTTAAGCAGACTTGTAAGGCAGGTTAGAGAATAAACCTAGTGTTATTTAATTCTAGAAATTGAGCACTATAATAAGCTAGGCGATGGTCGCCAAAGACATAAGGTCCTAATACTTGAAACCTATAACTGTTACTTTATATGTCAAAGGCTATTCAGATGTGATTTAATGAGCAATTTGGGGATGGTATGATTGTCCTATGTTTTCTGTGTATACCCTAGAGGCAATCACAAATGTGATGATAAAACAGAGTACACAGAAATGGAAGGAATATAGCTACCTTCAATCAAGGAATACCAGTGGCCACCAAAATGGAAAAACCAAGGAAGAGATTCTCCTCTGTATCTTTTGTATGAGGTACAGCCTTGCCAGCACTTTGATTCTGATCTATTAATTCTGATTTCAGACTTTTGTCTTCAAAGTTGGGGCAAAACACACTTCCACTGTTTCAAGCCACCAAGTCTGTGATAATTTCTTATAGAAGCAAAATAAAACTTTTACAAGCAATGAAATTTTACAATATCACTTGCAGACAAAACTTTTGGTTCCCCAAAATGACCCAATCTGAGAAGGAATTAGGAGATGATGACCACATGGCTGAGTTTAAAGGTATTACTTTCAAGTCTACAGGAGCCTAGGTAGAGAAACCTAAAACCTAAAGGAAGTGGGATACCTGAGACTGGAAATATTCTTACAAAATAAGATACCAAATCAGAGTAGGAATATCGACATTTAGTTGGGTAAAAGTAACCCTGAATATTATGTTTGGTCTTTTTTCAGTTTTAAAATGACAAAAAAAAAAAATTTGGTCCTTGATGTCATGGCAAGGCAAATCCTGAAAGATGGAGATAACTAATTGTCCCTGAAGAAAAGAGTGGCCACACTGAAGCAGACTTGTAAGGCAGGTTAGAGGATAAAGCTTCAAAATTTGCTGCTGGGTGGACAATCAAGCTGATGTGTGATTTAATAAAACAAGCAATGTAAAAGGATATTCCTAGCCACCTGTCAGGCCTTTGTTTTTGACAGATGATACAGAACATTCTTATCAATAAATGTGAATAACAGAAAGATTTAAGGATTAGTATGGAGATTTTTACCACATAGAGGTAACAAGAAACAATTAAGTATAATTACATCTGTTAAAAAATATTAAATCAGTGTTCACTTTAGCAGCACAAATACAAACGCTGAAATATAAAGAAGATTACAGTGGCCCCTGTGCAAGGATCACATCAATTCATGAAAAGTTGTCCATATTTTTTTAAATTTGAAGTCACACTTAAAAGTAAATTAATAAGAATAACGTTTGAATTCTGAACTAAGACTCTGAAATAAAGAAGGGCTTAGAATGAGATCATCCAAGCTCTGAAAGAAAATAATTGCCAGCCACAATTCCTATACCCATCAAAGCTATCTTTCTTCTTTCAAAGAAGAAGTAGACACTTTCAATGATGAGGATAAACTAAAAGAATTAATGACCACTGAGGTAGCACTACAAATATATTTAATGATATGTTACACACAGAAGAACTAGAAAACAAACCATAGAGGTCTCAAATGGATGACTCTCTAGGATAGCAATTAAATTAAAATTAGGACCAAATTAAGTATAAGAAAAAAATATGACAGAAAATAACGAACATTTATTCATAATAACACTGACCAGAAGTGATCTAAGCACTTGAAAGAAAAGATTTGCAGAATAGATTTTAAAAATAGTTTCAACTATATCCTGTTTACAAGAGAATTACCATATAGGCAAAGATATCTTCAAGCCGAAAGTAAAAGGGTGGAAAAATATATTCTACGTGAATGGAGTCCTAAAACAAGCTGGAGTAGCTATTCTCATCTCTGACAAGCAGATTTCAAGAAAAAAGTTAACTGGAAGAGATAAAAATGGTCAATACATATAAAGGGAATAATGGTAAAGGGAATAATCCAACAAGAAGATATAGCAATAGCAAATATCCATGCCCCAACTGTCAGGGCATCTAGCTACATAAAACAAACACTTCTTGACATTATATCTCAAATAGATCGCAGTACAATAATACTGGGTGATTTTAACACACCCCTCTCACCAATAGATAGGTCATCCAGATGTAAAAATCAATAAAAATACTTCCAAACTAAATAACACTATACATTTAATGGACTTAACAGATATCTCTAGACTATTTCATCTCAAACAGTTGAATCCACTTTCTTCTCAACAGATTCAGGACCTTTTGAAAAACAGACCATATTCAACATCACAAAGCCAGTCTGAGCAAATACAAAAATTAATTCTATGCATCTTATCAGGCCATAATGGAATGAAATTAGAAATTGACAGTAAGAAAATTATAGAAACCACCTACACATATAAAGATTGAAAAATACTTTTTTAAACGAGGGGTGGATCATAGAAGAAGTGAGAATAGAAATTTTACAATTTCTATAATCAAATGAGAATAGTGATACAATGTACCCAAATCTTTGGATACTGTGAAGTAAGTTCTAATTGGAAAGTTAACAGTATTGTGTCTATATTAAAAGAAAAGAAAGAAATATCTTCAATAAAATCTAATGCTATACCTCAAGGCCCTATAAAGAAGGAAATAATTAAGACTAGGTCCAAATAATTAAGATCAGAGCCAAAACCAATGAAATTGAGAAAAAAAATACAAAGGACAAGTGCAACAGGCTTGGTTCTTTGAAAAGATAAACAATATTGATAAATCCTTGTCCAAACTAACCAAAAGAAAGAGAAAATTCAAATCAATAAACTAAGAGATAAAAAGGAGATATCATCACAGACATTTCTGAAATACAGAAGATCATCATGGACTATTTTGAAAATGTATATTCGAATAAATTAGAAAAAAATAGAAAATATTGACAAATTTCTAGACTGTTATGTCCTACTGAAATTGAACCAAAAAGATATAGAACGTTTAACCAAACCAATAGCAAACAACATAATTAAAGTAATAATAGAAATCTTCCAACAAAGATAAATCCAGGACCAAAATGGATGCTCAGTTAAGTTCTTCAAGAGTTTTAAAGAAGAACTAACACATATTCTCTGCAAATTATGGCAATTCTTCAAAAGACTAAGAATTGAAATACAAAGGGAGGGAATACTCCCAAATTCATTCTATGAAGCCAGTATCACCTTGATACCAAAACCATGTAAAGCTACATCACACACAAAAAAGTACAGACCAAAATCCTTAATTTACATATATCAAAAATCCTTAATAAAATATTAGCAAATTATATCCAAAAGGTTAAAAACCGTCAAGTTGGTTTTATCCCAGGAATGCAAGATTTTAAAATATATGTTAATAAATAAATGTTATTTATCACATAAAAGGTATCAAGGACAAAAATCACTTGATCATCTCAATAGAGGAAAAAGCCTTTGATGAAATTTACCCCCATTCATGTTAAAAATGCTGAAGAAACTGGGAGGAACATACTTAAATACCATAAAGACCATATATGACAAACCCTTGATAGAGACAAACTGAAAGCATTTCCTCTACAATCAGGAGTCAGACAAGGATATCTAAGAGTAGATATCCTTGTCTGACTCCTGATTGATAGAGATATCCTATTCTCTTCAGTGTAGTTCTTGAAACTAGCCAGAGCCATAAGGAATTAGAAGAAAATTAAAGAAATACAGTGGAAAAGAAGAAGTCAAGTTATCTCTGTGTGTTATTGACAAGACCCTATATTTAGAATATCCAAAGTATCCACCAGAAGACTTCTTGAACTGATGAACAAGTTCAGCAAATTTGCAAAATACAAGAGCAGCACAAAATAATCAATAGCTCTCCCATACTCCAATAATGAATCCACTGAGCAAGAAATCAAGTAAACTGTTCCATTCACAATAGCCTCAAAAAATTACTTTGGGGGTCTGGGGTTATAGCTCAGTGGTAGAGTGCCCGCCTAGCACATGTGAGGCACTGGATTCAATCCTCAGCACCACATATAAATAAATAAAATAAAGGTGTTGTATCTATCTACAACTAAAACAAATATTTTTTCAAAAAAAAATACTAGGAAATAAATCTAACTAAGGAGATGAAAGACCTTTACAATGACAATTATAAAATACTGAAGAAAGAAATTGAAGAAGACCTTAGAGATGGAAAGACCTATCATGATCATGGATACAGAGAATTAGTATCATCAAAATGGCCAAACCACCAAAGGCAATCTCCAAATTCAATGAAGTGCCCATCAAAATACCAATAACGTTCTTCACATAAATAGAAAAAAAAATTAGTCCTAAACTTTATGTGGAAAAATAAAAGATCCAGAATAGCCAAAGCAGTCCTGAGCAACATGAATGAGGCTGGAGGCATCATATTATTTGATTTTAATTTGTACTATGGAGAAACAGTAACAAAAACAGCATGCTATCAGCATAAAAACAGACAAACAGATATGAAAGCTAATGGAATAGACTAGAAGGCACAGAGAAAAATCCATGTAAATACAATTATCTGATGCTTCACAAAGATGATAAAAGCACAAGCTGGGGGCTGGGGTTGTGGCTCAGTCGTAGAGCACTCGCCTGGCACATGCAAGGCCCTGGGTTTGATCCTCAGCACCACATAAAAACAAGTAAATAAAATAAAGGTATTGTGTCCAACTACAACTAAAAAATAAATTTAAAAAAAGCACAAGTTGGAGAAAAGATAGCCCTTTTTTCTTTTTCTGTTGTTTGTTTGTTTGGATTATATATTTATTTGTTTGTTTGTTTGTTTGTTTATTGGTATTGAGGATGAAACCCAGGGGCACTTGATCCCTGAGCTACATCCCCAGTCTATTTTGAGATAGGATCTCTCCACTAAGATGCTTAGGACCCCAATGAGGATGGCTTTAAACTTTCAATGCTTCTGCTTCAGACTGCCAGATCTCTGGAATTATAGGTGTGTGCCTCGATGCCCATTGAAAAGATAGCCTTTTGAACAAATGGTTCTGGGAAAACTGGATAGCCATATGTAAAGAACGAAACTAGATCCCTACTTCTTATTCAGCACAAAAATCAACTCAAAGTGGATTGAAGATTTAGGAATCAGAGCAAAAACAGTGAAACTGCTAGAAGAAAACACAGGGGCAACACTCCAACACATTGAAGCAGGGAGTAACTTCTTAATAAGATGCCTAAAGCTCAATAAATAAAACCAACAATGAATAAGTTGGATAGCATTAAATTAAAGAGCTTCTACACATGAAGGAAACAATTAGGAACATGAAGTGAGAACCTACAGAATGGCAGAAAATCATGGCCAGCTATTCCTCCAATAGGGAATTACCAACCCAAATATATAAGGAACTCAAAAAACTTAACACACACACACACACACACACACCCCTCATAACCCACTTAATAAATAGGCAAAAGATCTTAAGAGACATTTCTCAAAAGAAAAAAATACAAGTAGCTAACAAATACATGAAGAAAAAAGATATTCAGCATTCTTACTAATCATGGAAATACAAATCAAAACTACATTGAAATTTCATCTCACCCCAGTCAGAATAACAATCGACAACAATACAAATTAGAATAATTGCTGGCAAGAATGTGGGGTAAAAGGTACACTTATACATTATTGATGAAACTGCAAATTAGTACAACCACTTTGGAAAGCACTATGAGATTCTTCTTCTCGGACTATTCCCTGAGGATCTTAAAAGAGTGTACTATAGGGATACTGCCATATCAATGATCATAGCGGCACAATTCACAATAGCTAGACTGTGGAACCAACCCAGATGCCCTTCAATAGATGAATGGATAAAAAAAAATGTGGCATCTATACACAATGGAGTATTACGCAGCACTAAAAAATGACAAAATCATAGAATTTGCAGGGAAATGGATGGCATTAGAGCAGATTATGCTAAGCAAAGCTAGCCAATCCTTAAAAAACAAATGCCAAATGTCTTCTTTGATATAAAGAGAGCAACTAAGAACAGAACAGGAAGGAAGAGCATGAGGAAAAGATTAACATTAAACAAAGACGAGTGGGGGGAGAGAAAGGGAGAGAGAAGGGAAAGCATATGGAAATGGTAGGAGACCCTCAATGTTACACAAAATTACATATAAGAGGTTGTGAGGGGAAAGGGGGGGGGACAAGGGAGAGAACTGAACAACAGCAGATGAGGTAGAGAGCGAAAATGGGAGGGGAGGGGAGGGGGGATAGTAGAGGATAGGAAAAGTAGCAGAATACAACAGTCACTAATATGCCATTATGTAAAAATGTGAGTGTGTAACCGATGTGATTCTGCAATTTGTATTTGGGGTAAAAATGGGAGTTCATAACCCAATTGAGTCAAATGTATGAAGGATGATATATCATGAGCTTTGTAATGTTTTGAACAACCAATAAAAAAAAATCCAAAAAAAAATTTAAAAAAAAAAAGACGAGGTCACCATATGACCCAGGTCCTTGATATTTAACCAAAAGAACTAAAATCAGAATATTATAGTAATACATGCATACCAATGTTGATAGCATCACAATCCACAATGGACAAGTTATAGAACCAGCCTAAAAGCCCATCAATTAATGAATGGATAAAGAAAATATGACACATATACACAGTGTATTGCTATTCGGCCATGAAGAATTAAATCATGTCAATAAATGGACCTAGAGAATATCATACTAAGTGAAATATAGTAGACTCTCAAAGTCAAGGGCCAAATGCTCTCTCATATGCAGAATACAGAGAGAAGAAAGGATTTTTAAAAGGGGATTTCACACAAATAGAATAGAGACAAAAATAGAATAGAGGGCAGTTGAATAGAAGCAGAAGACCAAGGTGGAGGAAGGACAGGAGGGAAACAAAGTATTGGGGAATAAAGTTGACCAAATTATGTTATGTGCATGTATAAATATATCACAATCTATTATAATTTTATATACAACTGTAATGCAACAGTTCACGATTAGAATTTGTAATGCAGCAATTTGCAATGCAAAAATGAACCTATTATATATAACTATAATGCGCTAAATGTTAAAAACATATTACATTAACTGGCTTATTATTAACCCAAATGAGATTCTTTTCCCATACCATTTTACCATATGAAATTATCAGGTGAATTTAAGTCATAACTGAAACACATTGAAACTATAGAAACACAGTAGAAACTGAAGGCAAATTTTATTTATACTTAGAGTGAGAATGTATTTCTAAGCACAACAATGATAAATGATAAAGAATAAAGTTAGCAGACATAATGGTGAGTAACTTAGGAACTTTTAGACAAGAGAAAATAGGACAAATGATAACAAAAGGCCAATGAAAATTTGGGGAAAATCTTTTTCATAATAGATTTATAAAATTACATGAGTTCCTTACAAGATTTTATAAATCCATGAGAAAAAACATGAGCACTATATACTTCAAACCAAGATAGGGAACACAAAAGGGAAACACAGTCTCAAAAATACAGTTAGAAAAGGTACAAAGAAAAGAACAAAAACAGCATCATTAGTATCAAGAAATTTAAAAATACACAATTGGATGCTGTTTTAATCTATCAAATTAGAAAATGTGAAACATATTGAAATACACCAGTGTTGGCAAATCTAACAGAAAAATAGACACTGTCATATACTGCTAGCAAAAATGGTACATTATAAACTTTTGATTCAGAAGTATTAAAATATGAATGATAATTAAAATAAAAATTGTACTTCCTCTCTTTTCTTTCCTCTCAGTATATAATCTAAGAAGTGGGCTAAGCCATATGTTATTCATTGAAAAGTGATTAAAATTGGTCTTTTTATATTTATTACAGAAATATAGTTAATATTTCACTTAATGAAATATTATTGGCCCATTAAAAATATTGGTAAATAGTGAATTGCAAATCATATATAGAATTAAAAGAAGATTAGAAAATAATATAGTCATTATAAACATTTTTATTGAAAATATATTTGCACATATATACAATGCTTATGTCATGATATTAGAATTATAGGTGTTTTCATTGTTTTTCTTTCTTACCTATATTTAAATATTTTCAAACAGTGAAAATGAATTTCTTTCTCTTTTTTTTTGGTAAAATAAAACGATTTTAGCAACATAGGAATTAAGAATTTATTAAAGGAATCAGTACCTGGTCTTTAACCATGACATTATTTTACTTAATGTGTAATAAAATCCAAAGTACATACTATTTAAGATAGACATACAAGTAAGCATGTACCCACTATTGGTTGTTGCCTGAAGGGTCTATTCTTGGAACAAGAAGGACTTTCTACTGAGTATTACAATGGCTATTCATATACATGCTGGCTCCATGTCTAATGAAGCCTTCTCTTCTCGGTGGCTCAGGAAACAAATGCTTAATGTAAGAATGAACTGTACAGCTAGTCCTGAAGACCTATGAACCTTAGGGGCAATAAAGAACATTGGTTTGAGTAACTGATGTATAAATCAATCACTATGTCAGAAGATCACACCGATGGTATAAAAATGATTTATATGAGATACAGCAGGTTCATACTTTCAAATTCTTGTCTCACTACAGATAGTTAAGGTAAAGGAAATTTACCTTTCTGTAGTTGAGGAATGTTTTTTTCTCCAAAATCTGTATAACTATAACAATTTTATCTATGACCTAGACTAAATTCACATCGTATTGATGGAGTCAAAGGAAAAGCATTTTAAAAATTGATACAATAAAACTAACCTTTTAATTTTTTTAATGCAATGTGACTATAATATTAAAGTTATAATTTTGTTATATACTCAAGAGAGGCTATATTTTTAGAAACACAATATAAAGTCATATATTATGAATATCTTCTTAAACTTTACCTTCTATAGCAGACATGCTACTTAATCACTTTCTACATATGTTGTTATTTTAGAAAGTATGCACCCATTTTTTAAAACTCCTTACAAGTTAAGAAAATTTTAATACAATTAAAACTTGTAATTTAATCACTTCATTAAAAATGAATAACTGATATGTGTAAAAATGTATAAAATATGTTCTTAAATCCAGGTTAGTCTAAAATAATGGCATTTTTATTCTTGTTTCCCAGAGATATAATCATACTTTACATTCAGTCTGTGGTAGTTTAGTCAGAATGCCACTTGCTAGCAATGATTAAAGCAGTTAAAAGAAAATGTCTACATTTAATTTGTATTTGATGATTTGAACTTTTATATTTATTGCAGTAAACCTATTAACAAAAACTGGTATTTAACTGTTAGTTTCAATTAAAAATTTTTGATTTCTTAGACATTTTGTTGAGAGAATATAAAGGCATTTAACTGATCTATAAAATAGTGGCTTATTTTCTTACTAAAGAAGGCTCTAAGCAGAGAGTAAATATAGTAATAATCTCTAAGGGACTAAAGTTTTAAAAATTGTTATTCTAACAGAGGAGAAAATATTACACTATTATCAGTTTATTGAAGCTTTTATCCATATTAACATCCAATACTAGATAGATAATGATATTCAGAATTATATCACACAGATACAGTTTGCAGTTTTACCTGTCTTTTAGTTTATGATGTCAAGATTGTACAAACATACAATATAGATAGGGATGTAGGTACACTTGCAACAGTGAGACTATTCTCATTTTCACCTTAGAAATAATGATTAGCATTATGTAAAACAAAGAAAAATCTGAATACTTCTGTGCTTGTCAAATAAGAAACATGTTTAAGAAATTGTAATCCATTTGCCTAAAAATTTTGAATGATAAATCATCAAATAAAGTTTTTCAACAACATGTAATCTAGCTCTGAAATCCCAAATAGTTAAACTACCTGTCATTGCCAGGTAATCAGTAAAATTTGTATGTTTGTTTTAGTTTCAGTTAAAAAAAAAGACAATGTCATTTAATTTGGATCTATAGAAATAAGAAAATATATAGGAAAGAAGTTTGAGAAAACACATTGGGTATCATACAATGAATGAGAAAAGCTTGAGAGTGATATAAAATTTTGTTTTTAGGTCCATTCAGGCTAAATCATTTTTCCCCACCTATTTCTCAATTGTAATACTTACTTTACAATATATAACTTTGATTTTATGTTTTAATGCAGCTACCCTGGAGCATTTATTTTTTTTCTGAAACATTTTGTTCTTAAAAAAAAAATCAGTCACTGACTTATAGAAAAATGAAGCTACTCTGATCAAAACTGGAATCAGGAGGCAGGAAAGCTACTCTTTTTAAGCATGCCTTGCCCACTTCCCGCCACAGAAATCCCTAAGGATCAGCGTGTTCTCACACCATCTAGGAATGGTAGTAAAAATAGATTCCCTGCTCTGTTCCCAGAGATTTTTATCCAAGTGTTTCAAAATCTGCATTAATGTGTGGATATATAGAGACAGAGTGTGTATATGTACATTTTTCATTTGTGTGTGTGTGTGTGTGTATGTGTACAGGCACGCATGCGTACATGTGCATGTGTGTGTAAATTTTCTATGGTCCTTGATCTACATCTTGAGAAATTTTTTCCAAATATTCTATGATGCTCATAATCAGAAATCACTAACTATGCACAGGTTTT
Organism: Marmota marmota marmota; assembly: GCF_001458135.2. Lineage (NCBI taxonomy): Eukaryota > Metazoa > Chordata > Mammalia > Rodentia > Sciuridae > Marmota > Marmota marmota. Next base: position 281,854 of record NW_026000016.1, read on the forward strand.
CTAATAGATATCATCATTCTATGTGAACTATGAACTATGGAGAACTAAGTTTTTCCTAAGGGGGAGATTTCTTCCTCCTACGAAATCTTACCAACCACATGATGGACATTTAGTCAAATGAAATGTATTTTAGGATTAAGGACATAAAATTGTACTCTCTTTAGGCCTCCAGCAGTAGAAATAAATAAATTGGGCTAAACAAATGCTTTTTCTATGTGATAGAAATGATCATAAAGCTTATGGTGCTTAGCTATGAACCAACATATTTAATATTACAGTAACATTGCCTGGACTGAAAGAATTAGTCAATTAAATTGATTTTGGAAGTCTGAGTACAAGATTCTGAGATCATATGAAATTACAACTCTGCCAAATTTATAGTACTCTCAGCATATTTAAACTTGAACGAACTATATAAACTCAGATGCTGGATGATCTAAATATATTGATTCAGTAATGTGCAAACAGTAATTTAAAAAAAAATTCAGCTGAGAAGAACTACTATTTTTGCCAACTTTCCTAGTAGTTGCTGGATCATGAATGAGCACAAACTCATTTTGGGTCTGTTTTTATTTTTTAAACTAGATTATGGTTTTTTTTTCCCCAAAAATACTAAGAAAAAAACCTTTTTTCCATAAAATTTTATCTCTCATTGCATAATTTACAGGAAACATAAAACTCATCCAACCCCAATCTCAAGAGGACTTAGAAACTGCAACTGATGATACCTTCATCCAATGAATTTTGCTTTGTCATTTCATTGGATTATATTTGATAGTTGTTCTCATTTCATGATTGCCATCTTAGGAAAACACAAGGCCTGGCATCCTCACGTGGGCCCTGCTGAGCAGGATGCAAGAAGAATCCATACATCAAGTCCTGTGCAGCATCTGCTTAGCTATAACAGAAGAGACGACTTTTCTAATTCATATAAAGTATTAGAAGAACTAACTGTGTGGAATGGTGCCACTCTCCCAAAAGCAATAAAAATAAAAATGCAATGCTAACTTTACATCTCAGAGTTCATTTCAGATGTACAAAAGCTAGTCCATTAAATTATGGAGATTATATATATAATGTCATTTCGAATTTCATTCAATTTAGCTTACATCATTTCATTTTCATGATGAAAAATACACATGCTAATACCCTATGACTCAACTCCACAGTGAAAATTTCCCTTCATATCCCTCCCCTACCAGGCCTTTTCTATACCTTTTATTGCTTCATTAAGTGTTTAAAGTGGGAGAATATTTTGAAATACATCAATGTGCTTTTTTTCTCTTGTACTTGCTTATAAATGATCTTTCCCATCCTGAGCCAGAAGCAAATTTGCCTTACAGAGAGCTAGGAGAGTGTACATACAAAGAAAAAGAAATAATTGACATAAATCCTTCTTGATTTTCAAAACTGGTCTTGAAAATTCTTTTAGAAACAACGGCTTTAAAAATGTGGCTTTAAGTATTCTTGAGAGGAGAGGAAGATGGCGGCGAGGGGAGTGCATTGCCCCCGTGTGCTGCTTCACTGTGTGGGAGTATGACAAGTCAGGACGGCTAAAGGCTATCTTGTTAGGAATTTCCAGCAATAGTGGGGTGCTCCAGAACCTGGAGGAAGGATTTCCATCGCACGACGATCGCCTACGGGGACTCAAACACGAGAGGTTTGTCGCACGGAGGGTAACACTGCTTATTCAGCAAATTGCCCCGCGGCTAGATTCTGCAGGGCGCGCTGGGAAACGAGGAGATAGCGACGCAGGGATACAGCGCTGCAGTTTCTGCCAGCCGTGCAAGCACCGTATTCAGGGCTGAATTCTGGGTTTGAGACAGGGGAAGGAAGCGGTCCATCTCGGTTCTCCACACCGGTCAGACCACAGAGGAGGCCAGCAGCCACCATGTTGGAAAGCTGACGTCACCATCCCTGTTTTCGACTGACCGCAGCTCATTCAGCCATAGAACAGGTAATTTCAGGCTGCCATTCGCCTGCGGCTTGCAGACAGATTGCTAGGGTTCAGTGCCTGGGGGCTTCTTAGAACCTGATCTTATCGGAGCGAGCACGGGGCGGCCGAGTTCCGGCTCCCGGAACCGCCCTGGCCCAGGGCTGGGGAGCCTGCAGAGGCTGCTTCTTGGACCCTGCTCCTATCAGAGCATACACCAAGCACTAAGCGGCCGAATTCCGGCTCCCGGAACTGAGCCCGCGGGGACTGCTTCTTGGAGCCTACTCTTATCGGAGCTTACACCGAGCACGGAGCAGCCGAGTTCCGGCTCCCGGAACTGCCCTGGCCCAAGGCTAGGAGCCCACGGAAACTGCTTCTCCGTCCGGGTCCTGCTGAGGGCCGGTCAGGACCCACCCGTTGCTTTGGTTGCCCGGCAAGGGGAACGAAATGCTGCCATTCGCATAGGATACCAACATGGCAGAGATCTGATGTCATCAGAAAGCGGCGGAGGAGAGAACTTCATCAATACCAGCGGCGACAGAAACAGTTGGTCTCCTGGTAGGGGGGGTGAGGCACAGACACCCGAGTCTCCTCAATTTGTCGTCGAGCCAGAGGGGAGGAGCCGGGCCGCCACCAGCGCCCGGAGCAGGCCCAGCGGCTCGCCAGCGTGGTGACCGCGTGACCCCAATTGGAGAGGGGGCGGAGCGGAGCCGCCACCCGCACCCGCAAGGTGGGCAGACCCGCGACCCAGTGGTACATGGGCGTGGTAGGAGGGGCAGGGCAGAGCCGCCGTTCGCGCTTGCAAGGTAAACAGACCTGTGACAGCCTGGCGGGTCAGGCCCAGTGGCCTGCCAGTGTGGTACACACGTCACCCCAACTGGAGTAGGGGCAGAGCAGATCCTTCTCCCACGCCCGGATCAGGCCCTGCCGGTGTGGTGGTCACGTGACCCCAATTGGAGTGGGGGCGGAGCGGAACCGCCACCCGTGCCCGCAGGGTGAGCAGACCTGTGACCAACCTGCAGATCAGGCCCAGGGGTCCGCAGGCGTGGTAGGAGGGGCAGGGCAGATCCGCCGCCCGCGCCTCCAAGGTAGGCAGACCTGCAACAGACCGGCGGATCAGGCCCAGGAGCCTGCCGGCGTGGTACACACACCACCCTAATTGGAGTAGGGGCAGAGCAGAGTCGCCGCCCGTGCCAGGAACAGGCCCAGCGTCCTGCAGGCGGGGTAGTCACGACACCCCAATTGGAGTAGGGGCAGAGCAGAGCCTCCACCCGTGCCCGAAAGGTGGGCAGATCTGCGACCGACCAGCGGGACAGGCCCAGTGGCCTGCCGGTACGACAGACACGTCACCCCATTTGGAGTAGGGGCAGAGTAGAGCCGCCGCCCGCGCCTGCAGGGTAGGCAAACCTGCAACCGACCGGCGGATCAGGCCCGGTGGCCTGCCGGCGTGGTACACTCGTCACCCCAATTGGAGTAGGGGCAGAACAGAGCCGCCGCCAGCGCCCAGAACAGGCCCAGTGACCTGCCGGCGTGGTAGCCACGACACCCCAATTGGAATAAGGAGAGAGCAGAGCCGCCGCCCGCGCCTGCAGGAAAGATACGCAAGCAGTATGAAAAGACAAGGAAAGAAAGGACCACAAGCAATGCAGGTCAACGCAACTTTAGAAGAGGTAACAGCTGCAGCAGATGGAATGTCAGATAAAGAATTCAGGATATACATGCTTCAGATGATCTGGAGTATCAAGGAAGACATTAAACAGCAAAATCAGACAATGAAAGATCACTTCGACAATGAATTACGCAAACAAATCCAGGAAGCAAAGGATCAACTATACAGGGAGATAGAGGTTATAAAAAACAAACAAACAGAAATCCTAGAAATGCAGGAAGCAATAAACCAACTTAAAAACTCAATGGAGAATACTACCAGCAGAGTAGAACACTTAGAAGATAGAACATCAGACAATGAAGACAAAGTATTTCAACTGGAAAAGAACATAGACAGCTCAGCAAGACTGTTAAGAAACCATGAGCAGAACATCCAAGAAATATGGGATAACATTAAGAGACCAAACTTAAGAGTCATTGGGATACAGGAAGGTACAGAGCTCCAAACCAAAGGAATGAGCAGTCTATTCAATGAAATAATACGAGAAAACTTCCCAGACTTGAAGAATGAGACAGAATCCCAAATCCTAGAAGCCTACAGGACGCCGAATGTGCAAAATCATAAGAGATCCACACCTAGACACATTATAATGAAGATGCCCAACATACAGAATAAGGAGAGAATTTTAAAAGCTACAAGAGAAAGGAAGCAGATTACATTTAGGGGTAAGCCAATCAGGATAACAGCTGATCTTTCAACACAGACTCTGAAAGCTAGAAGATCCTGGAATAACATATTTCAAACACTGAAAGAAAATGGGTTCCAACCAAGAATTGTGTATCCAGCGAAATTAAGCTTCAGGATGGAAGATGAAATTAAAACCTTCCACGATAAACAAAAGTTTAAAGAATTCGCAGCTAGAAAACCATCTCTTCAAAACATCCTCGCCAAAGCATTACAGGAAGAGGAAATGGAAAATAACAATGAAAACCAACAGTGGGAGGTAGGACAGTAAAGGGGGGGAAAATAATCAAAGAGGAAAACAAACCATGTTTAGTAACAGAAATAAACAAATATGGCTGGAAGAACAACCCATATCTCAATAATAACCCTAAATGTTAATGGCTTAAACTCACCAATTAAGAGACACAGGCTAGTAGAATGGATCACAAAACAAGACCCAACAATATGCTGCCTACAGGAGACGCATTTGATAGGAAAAGACATACATAGGCTGAAGGTGAAAGGTTGGGAAAAATCATATCACTCATATGGACTTCGGAAACAAGCAGGAGTGTCCATACTCATATCAAATAAAATAGATTTCAAGCCAAAGTTAATCAAAAGGGATAAAGAGGGACACTACATACTGCTTAAGGGAACCATACACCAACAAGACATAACAATCATAAATATTTATGCCCCAAACAATGGTGCAGCTATGTTCGTCAAACAAACTCTTCTCAAGTTCAAGAGTCTAATAGACCACCATACCATAATCATGGGAGACTTCAACACACCTCTCTCGCCACTGGACAGATCTTCCAAACAAAAGTTGAATAAGGAAACTATAGAACTCAATAACACTATTAATAACCTAGACCTAATTGACATATATAGAGTATACCACCCAACATCAAGCAGTTACACTTTTTTCTCAGCAGCACATGGATCCTTCTCAAAAATAGATCATATATTATGTCACAGGGCAACTCTTAGACAATATAAAGGAGTAGAGATAATACCATGCATCTTATCTGATCATAATGGAATGAAACTGAAAATCAACGATAAAAGAAGGAAGGAAAAAGCATACATCACTTGGAGAATGAACAATAGGTTACTGAATGATCAATGGGTTATAGAAGACATCAAGGAGGAAATTAAAAAATTCTTAGAGATAAATGAAAACACAGACACAACATATCGGAATCTATGGGACACATTGAAAGCAGTTCTAAGAGGAAAATTCATTGCTTGGAGTTCATTCCTTAAAAAAAGAAAAAACCAACAAATAAATGATCTCATACTTCATCTCAAAATCCTTGAAAAAGAAGAGCAAAACAACAGCAAAAGAAGTAGAAGGCAAGAAATAATTAAAATCAGAGCTGAAATTAATGAAATCGAAACAAAAGAAACAATTGAAAAAATTGACAAAACTAAAAGTTGGTTCTTTGAAAAAATAAACAAAATCGACAGACCCTTAGCGATGCTAGCGAAGAGAAGAAGAGAGAGAACTCAAATTACTAGCATACGGGATGAAAAAGGCAATATCACAACAGACACTTCAGAAATACAGAAGATAATCAAAAACTATTTTGAATCCTTATACTCCAATAAATTAGAAGATAGTGAAGGCATAGATAAATTTCTTAAGTCATATGATCTGCCCAGATTGAGTCAGGAGGATATAGACAACCTAAACAGACCAATATCAATTGAGGAAATAGAAGAAACCATCAAAAGACTACCAACTAAGAAAAGCCCAGGACCGGATGGGTATACAGCAGAGTTTTACAAAACCTTTAAAGAGGAACTAATACCAATACTTTTCAAGCTACTTCAGGAAATAGAAAAAGAGGGAGAACTTCCAAATTCATTCTACGAGGCCAACATCACCCTGATACCTAAACCAGACAAAGACACTTCAAAGAAAGAAAACTACAGACCAATATCTCTAATGAACCTAGATGCAAAAATCCTCAATAAAATTCTGGCGAATCGGATACAAAAACATATCAAAAAAATTGTACACCATGATCAAGTAGGATTCATCCCTGGGATGCAAGGCTGGTTCAATATACGGAAATCAATAAATGTTATTCACCACATCAATAGACTTAAAAATAAGAACCATATGATCATCTCGATAGATGCGGAAAAAGCATTCGACAAAGTACAGCATCCCTTTATGTTCAAAACTCTAGAAAAACTAGGGATAACAGGAACATACCTCAATATTGTAAAAGCAATCTATGCTAAGCCTCAGGCTAGCATCATTCTGAATGGAGAAAAACTGAAGGCATTCCCTCTAAAATCTGGAACAAGACAGGGATGCCCTCTCTCTCCACTTCTGTTCAACATAGTTCTCGAAACACTGGCCAGAGCAATTAGACAGACGAAAGAAATTAAAGGCATCAAAATAGGAAAAGAAGAACTTAAATTATCACTATTTGCAGATGATATGATTCTATACCTAGCAGACCCAAAAGGCTCTACAAAGAAACTATTAGAGCTAATAAATGAATTCAGCAAAGTGGCAGGATATAAAATCAACACGCATAAATCAAAGGCATTCCTGTATATCAGCGACAAATCCTCTGAAATGGAAATGAGGACAACCACTCCATTCACAATATCTTCAAAAAAAATAAAATACTTGGGAATCAACCTAACAAAAGAGGTGAAAGACTTATACAATGAAAACTACAGAACCCTAAAGAGAGAAATAGAAGAAGATCTTAGAAGATGGAAAAATATACCCTGTTCATGGATAGGCAGAACTAACATCATCAAAATGGCGATATTACCAAAAGTTCTCTATAGGTTTAATGCAATGCCAATCAAAATCCCAACGGCATTTCTTGTAGAAATAGAGAAAGCAATCATGAAATTCATATGGAAAAATAAAAGACCCAGAATAGCAAAAACAATGCTAAGCAGGAAGTGTGAATCAGGCGGTATAGCGATACCAGACTTCAAACTATACTACAGAGCAATAGTAACAAAAACAGCATGGTACTGGTACCAAAACAGGCGGGTGGACCAATGGTACAGAATAGAGGACACAGAAACCAATCCACAAAACTACAACTATCTTATATTTGATAAAGGGGCTAAAAGCATGCAATGGAGGAAGGATAGCATCTTCAACAAATGGTGCTGGGAAAACTGGAAATCCATATGCAACAAAATGAAACTGAATCCCTTTCTCTCGCCATGCACAAAAGTTAATTCAAAATGGATCAAGGAGCTTGATATCAAATCAGAGACACGCCGTCTGATAGAAGAAAAAGTTGGCTACGATCTACATACTGTGGGGTCGGGCTCCAAATTCCTCAATAGGACACCCATAGCACAAAAGTTAATAACTAGAATCAACAAATGGGACTTACTCAAACTAAAAAGTTTTTTCTCAGCAAAAGAAACAATAAGAGAGGTAAATAGGGAGCCTACACCCTGGGAACAAATCTTTACTCCTCACACTTCAGATAGAGCCCTAATATCCAGAGTATACAAAGAACTCAAAAAATTAGACAATAAGAGAACAAACAACCCAATCAACAAATGGGCCAAGGACCTGAACAGACACTTCTCAGAGGAGGACATACAGTCAATCAACAAGTACATGAAAAAATGCTCACCATCTCTAGCTGTCAGAGAAATGCAAATCAAAACCACCCTAAGATACCATCTCACTCCAGTAAGATTGGCAGCCATTATGAAGTCAAACAACAACAAGTGCTGGCGAGGATGTGGGGAAAAGGGTACACTTGTACATTGCTGGTGGGACTGCAAATTGGTGCAGCCAATTTGGAAAGCAGTATGGAGATTTCTTGGAAAGCTGGGAATGGAGCCACCATTTGACCCAGCTATTCCCCTTCTTGGTCTATTCCCTAAAGACCTAAAAAGAGCATGCTACAGGGACACTGCTACATCGATGTTCATAGCAGCACAATTCACAATAGCAAGACTGTGGAACCAACCTAGATGCCCTTCAATAGACGAATGGATAAAAAAAATGTGGCATTTATACACAATGGAGTATTACTCTGCATTAAAAAATGACAAAATCATAGAATTTACAGGGAAATGGATGGCATTAGAGCAGATTATGCTAAGTGAAGCTAGCCAATCCCTAAAAAACAAATGCCAAATGTCTTCTTTGATATAAGGAGAGTAACTAAGAACAGAGTAGGGACGAAGAGCAGGAGAAGAAGATTAACATTTAACAGGGATGAGAGGTGGGAGGGAAAGGGAGAGAGAAGGGAAATTGCATGGTAATGGAAGGAGACCCTCAGGGTTATACAGTGGAGGGGGTAGAGAGAGAGGAGGGGAGGGGAGGGGAGAGGTGGGGAGGGGGGAGTGTGGAGGATGGGAAAGGCAGCGGAGCACAACAGACACTAGTATGGCAATATGTAAATCAATGGATGTGTAACTGATGTGATTCTGCAATCTGTGTATGGGGTGAAGGTGGGAGTTCATAACCCACTTGAATCAAAGTGTGGAATATGATATGTCAAGAAATTTGTAATGTTTTGAACAACCAACAATAAAAAATCAAAAAAAATGTGGCTTTAACTCTGCCACTTAAAAAAAAAATGTGGCTTTAAATTTCTAGAGCCAGACACCAGAGAGAATAAAAACTTTTTCTAAATTAACAAAGCTTGGCTTTAAATATTAACTATAAAGAGAAAAACACAAAACTTAGAAAACTGCGCTTGGAGTTTTACTGTAAGCCACAGAATATGATATATGATGCATAAGAACTATTTCCTACCACAAAGTAAAAAATATCAACACTTCCTTGGCTAGAGAGAAGGTGAGAGAGAGAGAGAAAGACAAGAATAGATATGGACCTAGGGGCTGGCTATTCCCTGCTTTATGATTTGTTGTTATGGACAGCACATTCATGAAATATTATCTGACTACTAGGTATTCCTGTTTAAAATATATTTAATTTTGTGGCTTTTAGCTTATAATCATAAGACACCCGACATTTAAAAATAATGCAACAAATTGAGAAATGCTAGTGCCTGGGATTCCTCTGGTATTTGCATCTACTGGAGGTGGTGGGTTGAGGGGAGATGCAAGCAAGGTATTGGCTTATATAACATGCTGACTTAAATCTATTTACACTTCAGCATTGAGATGTGAGATCCTAGTCCCACCTACCTCTTTTTCAAAGGTAAAATAGATCATTAGTGAGGTGTGGTTTATTTACCTAAGGCAGAGAAACTTTCTGAAATTTGCTTTGAGTCAGAAACAGCCCATGGGAAAATTTGTATGTGCGAATTCCAAAATACGACTTACCAACTGACAAAAAAACAAAGCAGTATCAGTGCCCGCCTACTCTGTATAGTTTGCACAGATATCCTGCTAACATTTCAATCAAATGATGGTAAAAATTTGAATCATTTTAATAAAAGAAAATGATAGAAAAAGAGAGCTCCAAAAAAGGGGAAAAATTCAGCCCAAGAAAATGACTGCATAGTAAATATCTTATTATGTCATCAAAGGCTATTTTAGCCATAGCAATCGGGGACAGGATAACATATGCCATTAGTTTTCTTTGAAGTAGCAACCACAGAGGTTGGGAGTCATGGAATCTTAACTGTGGACAGGGGTAAAAAGGTCTGAAGATTTTCAAAAGATTCTCTGTGAAATGGGGATCCCTTTTGTTGTCTGCCATAATGTTTCCCTGAAATCAGAATCAAGGAAAAAGAGGTGATGTTATAGGTCATGAAAAACTTTTTGAACTACAAAATAGGGGAAAGTATCAGTTATTGAACCCTGAAAACGAAGACCCAAATAAATGATGATAGCTATGAAGCAAAATGAAATAACAAAGTCCAAAATCAAAATAATTTTTAAATGGAAATGAGAAGATAAAGTGAATAAGAAAACTTTAGAGAAAAGGTAATAAAAACCACAGATGAAAAATAAGACAGATAAAGATGAGTACTTGAAAGATGGAAGCCAGAAAATTAGAAAAAAAAATCCACTAATATTGGAAGATATAATTGTAATTTTTGGATATTCTATTGTCTGAATTTTTAATTTACAAATTCTCCTAAGTCGACACCACTAATTTTTTATCCTTGCTTTTTAAATAAAAAAAAAATATTTCTTCCAAAGTCAAATTAATACTTCTATCAGTATCTCAGATTCTTATCCCTATAAATGGGTCCTAACACACCAGATTGAGTGTAAGTGTGTGTGTGGGGGGGTATATATGTGTGTGTGTGTGTGTGTGTGTGTGTGTAGACACATAAATACCTGCATAATTTTAAGGTAAGTTTTTCTAAATGGAGCAACTAAGGAAGATACTTTAGGAAATGACAAGTTTAACTACATAAATTGGAAAACATCCATAGTTCAAACATCACCATGGAGACATCTGGTAAAACATGATGAACGTATCATCTGACAATGAAGACTACAACATCAGGATCACTTGTATAAACTTTCAAGTTTGCTTTTAAGGGCCTTATTCTTAAACATTAATGGAGACCCAAGGATTATCAAACAAAAGATAAAAGTCTCTAATATGCAAAAAAGACATCTAAGCAAACAGTAAAAGACAGAAAGGAGAAACAGAGATAATGTAGAAAGAAAAAGTCTTAAACAAGAAACAGGAAGTCATAGGACTTAGGAAACTAGGGATTTAGCACTCTATAGTGGCTGAAGGGATGGGCCAGGAAAACAGCTGTGTTGGCAGGTTACAGAGGGAAGTGTAGGTGCACGTGGCAAAGACCTTGACAGGAAGGACTTCCATGAAAAGTTGGGGTGGGGAGGTGAGGAGATGAGCTTAAGCATCTTATTTATTTATTTTTATTTATATATGGCAGCAGAATGCATTATAATTCTTATTACACATATAGAGCACAATTTTTCATATCTCTGGTTGTATGCAATGTATATTCACACCAGTTTGTGTCGCCACACCTGTACTTTGGATAATAATGATCACTGCTTCCACCATCATTTCTAACCCCATGCCCCCTCCCTTCCCCTCCCACCCCTCTGACCTATCTAGAGTTCATCTATTCCTCCCATGCTCCCTCTCCCTACCCCACTATGAATCAGCCTCCTTATATCAAAGAAAACATTCGGCATTTGGTTATTTGGGATTGGCTAACTCAACAACTGGAAGTTAACACTGATGTTGGGGAAAAGAGCATGAGGTGCATAAAACATCTAAGGAAAATAAATGAGGCACTTGTTAATTTTAATGTAAACTATGATACTGTAAACAAAAGAAGCAATCATCATGAAACATCCAACACAGAAGTGAAAAAAAGAACCAGAGTACTGCTGAGATAAAATAATAAAACCAAGTTGTATATAAAAATATTAGAAAGATGGGGGAGATTAAAAAGGGGGTTGGGAGGGCACTAGGAGTTCCATTTCTTATAACAGGAAGTCAATAGTTAAAGTCTAGTAGTAGAATGAATCAGACATTAGTTTCCTATGTGCATGTATGATTACATGACCAATGTAATTCTACATCATGGACAACCAGAAGAATGATATTTTATAGTCCATATATGTATAATATGTCAAAATATATTCTACTGTCATGTATAATTAATAAGAAAATAAAAAATATAGTTTAAGTTATTTTTTTTAATTTTTTATTGTTGGTTGTTCAAAACATTACATAGTTCTTGACATATCATATTTCACACTTTGATTCAAGTGGGTTATGAACTCCCATTTTTACCCCATATACAGATTGCAGAATCACATCAGTTACACATCCATTGATTTACATATTGCCATACTAGTGTCTGTTGTGTTCTGCTGCCTTTCCTATCCTCTACTATCCCCCCTCCCCTCCCCTCCCCTCCCCTCTTCTCTCTCTACCCCCTCTACTGTCATTCATTTCTCCCCCTTGTATTATTTTTCCCTTTCCCCTCACTTCCTCTTGTATGTACTTTTGTATAACCCTGAGGGTCTCCTTCCATTTCCATGCAATTTCCCTTCTCTCTCCCTTTCCCTCCCACCTCTCATCCCTGTTTAATGTTAATCTTCTTTTCCTGCTCTTCGTCCCTACTCTGTTCTTAGTTACTCTCCTTATATCAAAGAAGACATTTGGCATTTGTTTTTTAGGGATTGGCTAGCTTCACTTAGCATAATCTGCTCTAGTGCCATCCATTTCCCTGCAAATTCTATGATTTTGTCATTTTTTAATGCAGAGTAATACTCCATTGTGTATAAATGCCACATTTTTTTTATCCATTCGTCTATTGAAGACTTGGATGTGTATTATTTTATAAATAAGGACCAGTTACCTATACCAGTTACTCATAAAAGGTAGAAGAGTGAATAGGGTCTTAGGGTATAAGAAGATAGTGCCAAGAAATTGGATTGGAATCCTTGGAAGTAATACAGTTATTTCATTATAAGATGGTCACTCCTCTTTCACTTTTTAGACTATGTGCATATAATCCATGTGATAAAAATTAATGTTTAAAATGTGATACACAAAATAAAAAAGAAAATAATGAAAACAAGAGTTTTTATAAAGGATACAAAGTTTTTTATAAAAGATACAAAACATGCCTACAAAACTGTAAAATATTCTCACATTTCCAAAAATGAAAAAAATATTAAAAACTGACAAAAAATTAATAGTGAATACAATAAGGAAAGAAATTGAATTTGATATCTAGTTTGCCCTTGCTTTATCTGCCCCAGCCATACTGGTTTTCTGGCATAGACGCAGTGCAGAGCATTTCCATTTGGGCTCCATTAGAAGAATCTATTCATTACACATTAACCCCTTCCTTGTTGCCATTTTTCTCTATAGTGTATGTCTCCATCTGAGTTGCTCTCTATTTATTGGTTTAATAAAGTGTCCTTATGAGAGCAAGAATCATCTCTTTGATTCATTGGTTTATCTCCACAAGAACCATATTTCTCACATGATAGGCAGTTTTCTTTCCAGCAACTTTACAGTTATAAGGTGAAATAAATTCAACTAGGAAGTTCACCAGTTGGGAACAGAGTAGTAAATTATTAAGTCTTCATATAGTAAAATGCAAACTATGCTATAGATAAAATTTAATGGCATGACATCACAAAGTGAAAAATACACTCATACATCCATACAGAAAATCTGGACATTTACTTGTATTCATATGTATATAAAAAACACACAAAAGAATAGAAAGGAAAGAGACAGTAAAAGGGAAAAGAGGGAAAGAAATTGAAATAGGAAAAGACAAAACTGTAAACAAGGAAATGGAAAAGGAGAAGAAGAAGGGAAGGATTTGGTAAAGGGGAGGATGAACAGATCTTTTTTTGAGAGCATTATATTTACACATAATAACTGGGTTAATTTTTTTTTAAAAAAATCACACATACATGGAATTTGAGTTATTCTGTTTCAGTCCCCAGTGTCTGCCCACTTTCCCTTTCCTCTTATCCCTCATTGTCTTCCCCTACTCTAGAATTCACTGTGTATTTATATATGCACATAGTGTATGATTTTGTTAAATTCATTCCTCACTTCCTCCCCTTTCCTGTCCTCCTTCCTTCCCTCTAGATCTCCTCCTTCTCCATTTATTTTCTCTTTATCTTTATGATATTTGAGCCCCCACCCACCCATTTTTCCTTATTTTGCTGTAGCTTCTACATAAGAGAGAAAACATTCAACCTTTGATTTTCTGAGTTTGGCTTATTTCACTTAGCATGATGTTCTCCACTTCCAACTATTTATTGGCAAATGCCATAATCTCATTCTCCTTTACGGCTGAGTAAACCTACATTGTGTATATGCACCACATTTTCTTAATCTATTCATCTACTAATGGGCATCTGGGCTGATTCCATAACTTGACTTTTGTGAATTTTGCTGCCAGAAATATTGAAGTGGATATATAACTATAGTATACTGATTTAAGGGTTTTTTTGGATAAATACCAAGGAGTAGAGTAACTGGGTCATATGGTGGTTCCATTCCTAATTTTTTGAGAAATTTCCTTATTGCTTTCCAGAGTTGTTCAAATTTGCAGTCTCAATAACAATGTATGAATGTACCTTTTTCCACATTCTCACAACATTTATTTTTATTTGTATTCTTGATTGCTTTTGTAATGGAGTAAGAACAGATTTTTTTTAAAAAAATTTTTTTAGTTGTAGTTGAACACAATACCTTTCTTTTATTTATTTATTTTTATGTGGTGCTGAGGATCAAACCCAGTGCCTCACACATGCTAGATGAGCGCTCTACTGCTGAGCCACAATACCAGCCCAGAACAGATAATTTTTAAGAAAAATGTTAACAATGGTTTTCAAGATGTGGTGAAATTTATATATATGTGTGTGTCTGTGTGTGTGTGTGTTTGTGTATATACACATACATACACACATACACATACACACACACACATATATATATATATATATATTTTTTTTACTTATTCATGCTTTTCTCTAATTTCTATGACATGTACAACATTCATTATTTTTGTTTTTTTGTCAATGGACCTTTATTTTATTTATTTATTTATATGCAGTGCTGAGATTTGAACCCTGTGCCTCACACATGCTAGGCAAGTGCTCTACCACTGAGCTACACCACCAGCCCCAACATTCATTGCTTTTTAATTTTCTTTTTCAATATTCTACGAAAGAAGACATTTGGTGCTCTCATTATTTAACTTAAATATTCATCTTTACTCTATAGCACTGGCCTACAACAAGAATTTGAAAGTCGCTTGATAAATATTTCCTACAAAAGAGGTTAAAAAATATGGGTTACTCACTTTGTATGATCTACTGATGGCCTGTGGTCTTCTTCCCCATGATGAATACTGTTTCCATTACCAAGTCCCCACCTGAATATGTTTGAATCTTGGTATAAATTTGCTTGGAATGGCAGATACCATTTACACAAGTTTTTTTTCTCAAATGTGCAAACTTCCATAACTTGGAGAGAGTAAAACAAAGAAAAAAGTAAGTCACAATAAATAGGTTAATAAATAGCAATTTCTACTTATACAGCACTTTCTAACTTTTGGCTTTTAAAATAATAATCTAAATCCTAAGAACCATTAAAATAATTAGCAAGTGGTTCGCATAATCACTGGGAGAGTTTCAAAAATATCTAGGTTTATTCTATTCAAAACTTGATAGTAATAGAAATATGAGAATAACTGCATTTGCTAATAATCTTCTCTTATGCAGAGGTGAGACGTTAAGTAGCTGCTGGCAGCAACAGAAGCATTGCCAGTCTTATGACTTTTCAGCTTTGACAAGTATATTCTTCTTTGTACAGTAATATTAAAGAGCAAAATTTTAGTTCACTCTCTAGAGAGTTTATTGCAAATTTCAAGCCACATAAGTTCAAGGCAATATGATTTACAATGTTTGATACTGCTTTTGTTTCCTTAAAAGTTTTATTTTAAGTTTTTTGTAATGATTGTATTCTAATATCACAGAAAACTACAAGCCCAGTGAATTTTTTGGTTATAAGAGTTTTATACGAGAATGTTTTCTAAATTCTTACATTCTTTTTTTTCTCTCTGTGAGCACACACCTATCTATCTTAAATTCTGTTGCTAGAGTAAAAAAAAAAATCAATTCAATGAATTCCTATGTGTACTATAGAAAACCCGAAGTGCACTCCATCTTTATGTCATTAACAGTGACTGCACTACTTCCATCATTTAGAAACTTAAGTATATGTCCCATCTGTACTAAAACTGCTTTCCTTATGACCTCTACATATTTGATATAGTGTTCACTGTTATATGTGCATTTTGGCAATGGCCAAATTTGAATGAATGAATCTAATTGGAGGAATTATAATGCTGCTTCTCTAAATAGTCCATATTTAATGGTGTTAGGAGTAGATACAAAAAGGGGAATGGATAAAGAACAGGTAGTAAATGGTAATCTCCTAGTCAAGTATAGTTAAAAAAAATAGTTTTGGGGTTGGGGATGTGGCTCAAGCGGTAGCGCGCTTGCCTGGCATGCATGCGGCCCAGGTTGGATCCTCAGCACCACGTACAAACAAAGATGTTGTGTCCCCCGAGAACTAAAAAATAAATATTAAAAAAATTCTCTTTCTCCCTCTCCTCTCTCTCTCTCTCTCACTTTCTCTTTAAAAAAATAGTTTTGAATACAAAACATTAATCTAAAGACACTTTCCTGTTTAGGGGCCTGCTAGAAAAATGCATGCTGATTCTTCTACTATAAATTTTATATTAGTAGATCTTACACTAAGAAGTACTCTAAGCCATGCTGGAAATTTTTATGACATTAGGCTGTACTACTTAACATTGTAATAACATTTTCTTATCTATTTTATGGCTACAGTCAATACAAAATTTAGGAATTCACTTACCACACAATAATTCATCTGATTTGTCAGGGCAGTCATATCTAAAATCACATTTCTGAATCTTTTCAACACAGTGACCATCAGACCTACAGACAAATTCATTGTCTGTGCAGTTGTTTGGAGGTAATGTTACTGGCACAGAAGTTTCTGGTGGAGATGGAATGTCCACAGGCAAATTACCTTAAGAAATAATACAGGTGAATTACTTAGGTGTTCTTCCATTTCTTTAAAGAGTTTACACAATGAAGATTTCCAAATACATGGAAAAAGAGTTCAGAGCACTCCAAATAAATGGGATCCCAAAAGACATGGCATAGAAGATCAGTGGGAACTAAGAGAGTTTTAGATGCTGGTATTGAGAAGCAGAGCCAAGGTTTGGATAAACCTTCTAATCCACTAGGTAATTAAACTTTGTTCTTCCACTGCTGCAATGAATTTAACATCTCCCCATCTTTATTCCCAATATTCTCACAAGACTCAACTTTGCAGAATAAACCTGGACCAGAAGTCTTCATCTATATGTTTGGAACAACGAAGTTTATCACTTCTGAAATTATGGAAGTTGGAAAATATTTACAGAAGTTGATTATTTATACATGAAATTGTTTAATATGCATGTGTAACATCTCTGTGTCAAGCACATAATGGATGCCCCAAATCTAAATCCAAAATGCCATCTCTGCCATAAGAAAATTTTTTGACTAGTGAACAAAATAGTCAAATATAATTTTCATTACTGTTCTATGTAATAACTTTTGACACCAGTTATAACTCTATGGAAGCAAGAATGACATCTTTTCTTTCACCTTTGTATACATAGCACAATTCTTAGACCATTGTATTTGGTAGTTACACTATCATTAGCAAGTGACCAAATGGGTGGGGGAAAGATGAATGGATGAATAACACAGAATTAATGAACAAATGTAAAAATTAGCAGTGTATTAAAAGAATGCAGAGGAAAAGCATGTATCAGATGGGATTAAGATTTCTGGCAAGACGGTACCTAAACTAACAAAATAAGTTTGCCTGGCTAGAGGAGTAATGATACAAAGTCTTTATGGCAATGAGGAAAAAAATTGACCTGTTGGTTCTTAATACTGACAGAATTTGACTTGAGGATATATTGTGATATGAGAGTGTATGTGATTGACTATTTTGACCTGGTATACAGTTACCAGGTCAAAATAGTCAGGTGAGACCAATTTGGGATTGTGTAATAACTCAAGAGACTGTGGAGAAATACCAAGATACCAAATTTTTATTTCAAGAAATATCTTCTTCTGGTGTTAGTATGGAGGATTTATTGGAGGTTACTCTGACATGGGGAACCTAGAACAGTTATATGATTTCTTTCATTTTGGCAACTAATAAACCAAAACTGAGATGGTTTAGAGGTGAGAGCAAAGATCCAAGCTGTAGTAAACATTCAGTACTTATAGAATTTGGGATTTGGGTTAGAAGTTTGAGAAAAGTCCAGCATGTAGTACTTTATTTCATAAGCCAATTTCTGAAGTAATTCAGAACTAAGAGTGACAGCAGATTAACAGATCAACATATCAATTTTTACACATGAATTTAATATTCATGACTTGTATCAATAGCCACATAGAAACCCAGAAATAAACAAACTCTCTTAAGTTCTAGCCTCTGTCTAGATTGACAATCTCTCTGTGTAGATTGACAGAACAGATGATTTAACCAGATCTCAATACTTCCTATAACTAGTTAGCACCAAAAAGAAAAGACAAATGAGGAACCAGGAATGCATGCGGTTTCTGTTTGCAAATTCACACATCCATTGTGTGTGAATTCTTCCTTTGGGAAAAAAATGGATATGAGGATGTACAGGGACCAGGAATCTTAGTCCACAGAGTTCAGTCTACATGAAAAGAGAGATAAAGACCAAAGAAAATGTCTTCTAATGAAATAGGGGTGAGTTAAAAATGATGAACAGAGTAATAAACAAATGATTATACTGTTCTCTGAGATCAGATATATGAGAGAAGGAGTCAGTTTGTGGGGACAGAAAATATTTTCTATCTTAAGATAAAAACAGTCCAAAAAAGCAGGCCTCAGCAGGTCAGAGAGCTTACCCTCCCCCAGGTGTATGTACCCACCCCCAGGTGGATATCAAAGTCACCCAGTAAAATAAGAACACAATTAGAAGTGAAAATCATTATTTTCCATAGAAATCTTGTTCACCTAGTGTTGATTATAAAAATTGAAAAGATTTAAAAGGAAAGTGAATTAAATATTTTAATGCTGATAATTATGAAGATCGTGGTGGACACAGTTTAGAGAAAGGTAAAACCACTACACTGTTGAAAAAAAATTACTTCATAATAAAGTTAAATGAGATTACAGTACTTCTACTTCTTTTTTCCTTTCTCTAGTTTATTTCAAGTCAATTGAAGGTAACCATAGTCAGAAAATATAAAATGGAAAATTCCAGAATAAACAATTCATAAGATTTAAATTACACACCATTTGAATAACATGATAACATCTTGCATCATCTTTCTCTGTCCTCCTTGGGACATGAATCATCCATCTGTTCAGTATATCCATGATGTATATACCACCCAGCTATTAGTAACTTAGTAAGCTTTCTCAGCTACAAGATTAACTGTTGAAGTATCACAATGCTTATGTTCAAGCAATCCTTAGTTTACTCAATAATGGCACCAAAGTACAAGAATAGAGACATTTATGACCTGAGTATGGCAAAGAGAAGATGTAGAAAACTTATTTAAAGTGAAAAGGTAAAAGTTCTCAGCTTAATAATGGAAAAAATCATCTGCTGAGGTTGAAAATATCTATGGTAAAATATTTACCAGTGAAATTGTGAAGAAAGAAAAGTAAACTTATGCTAGTTTTGCAATAACACTTCAAATTATAAAAGTTATGACCACAACACATGGTAAGTACTTAGTACAGATGGAAAAGGGCATTCGTTTCTAGGTGTTAGACATAAACAGAAGGGCTGGGGTTGTGGCTCAGTGGCAGAGCCCTTGCCTAGCATGCGTGAGGAAAAGAGGGTTCAATCCCCAGCACTACGTAAAAAAACTAAATAAAGAAAGACATGAACAGAAAATATGTTCCAACTGTGAGTATCATTTCATACCATAAAGCATTATCTTATACAAAGAATTCAGCAAGGGATCCCCTGAAATGAGAGTCCAAGTCATTTATTGCAAGTAGGGGATGGTTACACAGATTTAGAAGCAGGTTTGGATTAATAAATATAAAAATTACTGGAGAGGCTGCATCTGTCAATGTAGATGCTGTTGCCACATTTCTGGCAGACTTGAATAAGTTGATTAAGGAGGCATCCAAAGCATGCCTTCAATTATGATGAAACTGAGCTCTTCTGGAAAAAGCTGCTCAAAGGGACCTATATTTAATAAAGTGCACAGGAGACAGCAGGCATAAAAAATAGAAAAGAGATTAACTCTGATGCTATGTGCCAATGCTTCAGGATGTATGGTAAAGCCAAACACAGTGTACAGAGTGTAGAATCCACAAGCTCTCAGACAAAAAAATTTGCTGTGCATATTCTTGCCATATAAGGAGAAAGCATGGATGACAGACATCTTATGTGGAATGGTTCTACCGATGCTTTATTCTCGAAGTGAAAAATTATTTGGAAGAGGAAGAATTGGAATTTAAAATTCTCGTAATAATAGACAATGCACCTGGTCATCTTGAATCTGTTTGCTATGAAGATGAAAATTCTGAGGGAGGATATTTATCTTCAAGTACAACCTAACTGCCTCAGCTACATACATCAGGGCATTATCTGATCTGAGAGAGTCACACACACACACACACACACACACACACACACACACCTGAAATTTGAAAATATTTGATCAGCATTTGATGAAGACCCTAATCTGGACATAATGCAGTGCTGAAAATCACTCACTATTGCCGATACAATAACACTCATATAAGATGTAATAAATGAATCAAATCTAGAAATTGTAAATACCTTCTGGAAGTACTTACAAAGCAAAATCATGAGTGGTTTCAAAGGTTTCTAGGCATGGATAGAGAAATTAGAAAAGTATTCAGAAGAGACTTATTGCTGAAGAAGAATTTGCTAATAAACTTGATGAAGAAGACATTTGGCATTTGTTTTTTAGGGATTGGCTAGCTTCACTTAGCATAATCTGCTCTAGTACCATCCATTTCCCTGCAAATTCCATGATTTTGTCATTTTTTAGTGCTGCATAATACTCCATTATGTATAAATGCCACATTTTTTTTATCCATTCATCTATTGAAGGGCATCTGGGTTGGTTCCACAGTCTAGCTATTGTGAATTGTGCTGCTATGAACATTGATGTGGCAGTATCCCTGTAGTACGCTCTTTTAAGGTCTTCAGGGAATAGTCCAAGAAGGGCAATAGCTGGGTCAAATGGTGGTTCCATTCCCAGCTTTCCCAGGAATCTCCATACTGCTTTCCAAATTGGCTGCACCAATTTGCAGTCCCACCAGCAATGTACAAGAGTACCCTTTTCCCCACATCCTCGCCAGCGCTTGTTGTTGTTTGACTTCATAATGGCTGCCAATCTTACTGAGTGAGATGGTATCTTAGGGTGGTTTTGATTTGTATTTCTCTGACAGCTAGAGATGGTGAGCATTTTTTCATGTACTTGTTGATTGATTGTATGTCCTCCTCTGAGAAGTGTCTGTTCAGGTCCTTGGCCCATGTGTTGATTGGGTTATTTGTTATCTTATTGTTTAATTTTTTGAGTTCTTTGTATACTCTGGATATTAGGGCTCTATCTGA
Source organism: Marmota marmota marmota (assembly GCF_001458135.2). Taxonomy (NCBI): domain Eukaryota; kingdom Metazoa; phylum Chordata; class Mammalia; order Rodentia; family Sciuridae; genus Marmota; species Marmota marmota. The sequence goes on from NW_026000016.1 coordinate 303,272, forward strand.
AGTGTGAGGAGTAAAAATTTGTTCCCATGATGTAGGCTCCCTATTTACCTCTCTTAGCAACTAAGAACAGAGCAGGGAGGAAGAGCAGGAGGAAAATATTAACATTAAACAGAGACATGAGGTGGGAGGGAAAGGGAGAGAAAAGGGAAATTGCATGGAAATGGAAGGAGACCCTCATTGTTATACAAAATTACACATAACAGGTTATGAGGGGAATGGGAAAAAAAAACAAGGAGAGAAATGAATTACAGTAGATGGGGTAGAGAGAGAAGATGGGAGGGGAGGGGAGGGGGGTAGATGATAGGAAAGGTAGCAGAATACAACAGTTACTAATATGGCATTATGTAAAAATGTGGATGTGTAACCAATGTGATTCTGCAATCTGTATTTGGGGTAAAAATGGGAGTTCATAACCCACCTGAATCTAATGTATGAAATATGATATGTCAAGAGCTTTGTAATGTTTTGAACAACCAATTAAAAAAAATAATTATACTATGCCAAAAAAAAATAAAATTTTTTTGTAGTTGGAAAAAAAACTTGATGAAGAAGTCTAAGAATATATTGAAGTGGTAACAGATGAGGAATTGGAAGAACTTGTTATTTACAGAGGAAAAAGGAGGAGGAGGAGGAAGGGGCAGAGAACAGCAAGAAGAATGAGGAGGAGGAGCAGCAGCAGCAGCAGCAGCTGAAGCAAAACCCATAATGTGGACATTACAAAAATCGGCTTAATTATTTCAAATTAAATAGACATTAAAGGAAAACATTATGGAATAAAACCTTTTGATGGAATCCAGAATAATCATCTCTGTGATCACTGAAGGATTAACACCTCCACACTAATATTTGATATTAAAAAAAAAAAGAAGACGACAAGAAGTTCTGATTGCAGTGTTCTTTGAAACGACTTTGCAAAAATTCTTCCACTGTGTTAAGGATTCCCAACCATCACAGTCGTCTATGCCTGTCATCGACCACTGACATTGTCTAGGGCTTGACAATCCAGGATCAGTGGAAACAGATGACCTTCCTTTGGACACATCATAAGGTCAAGAGTAGCCTAAGGCTGTCACAGTGCCTGTGTCATTCACCACACTCCATCTCATGACCTAGGCATTGTGCCATCTCACCTCTTTACAAGAAGGGCAAGTACAGTACAATAAGGTATTTTGAGACAGCAAGAGACAGAACCCATATTCACATAAATTTTATTAAAGTGCATTTTATTAAAGTATATTGCAATACTTGTTCTTCTTAAGTTATTGTTAGCTAGTTACAGATATATGTAAAACTTTGTATAAACTTTATATTTTTTTCCAGAACTACAAAACTATTTGAAAAAATAAAGGAATATAATTTAAAATCCTATTAATAATAGACAATGTAGTTGATCACCCTGAATCTGTAGGTAGGAAAATATAGCTTATATAGGATTCTGTACATAATGAGACTTCAGACATCCACTGGGACCTTTAGAACATATTGTCTGTGGCTAAGAAGGGGACTACACTAGACAATTTACTCATTTATGATTTTATTGTTTTTCACTCTAGAGAAGAATAATGTGCAACAAAAGCTTAGTAAATTGAGTGTCACTAGGTCTATACAAGTTCAGAGATGTACCCTCTTGAAAGAAAAGTGACTTCAGTTATAACTGTTTCATGTTTAATAACATCTTCATACTACTAGACTGTTTTTTATTGTGCCCATTTATGAATCACTTTAAACATTTAAAAATTAAGAAAATAATATGATAGACACAACCCCACACCAAAGACCAAAGGAATTGTTACTATAGCATTGTTTCAGATTCTTAGAAAATGGAGAAAAGAGAGAAGTTTTATATAAACCCATTTTCTATTCCTTATTTTCCACTACTCTCTCATTGCCTTCAGAGACTACTCTTATCCAAATACTCTACTGTACCAACATATTTTCCATGAAAGTTTTCTAATTATTTTTATTATTTTCTTGGTAGTAAAGCCCATATGACATTAGATTCACTATCATAACCATTTTTAAGTGTACAGTTTAAAGACATTAAGCATATTAACAACTCTGTACAACAGATCTTTACACCTCTTCATCTGCAAAACTGAAATTATATCTATTAAATACTACTATCCTCTCCCCCAGCCCTTGCAAACCACTTATGTCTGTTTTTATAATTTTGACTACTTTGATACTTCTTAAAGCTTTTTTAGTTGTTTATTTTATGGTGGTGCTGAGAATTGAACCCCATGCCTCATGCATGTTAGGCAAGCACTCCACCACTGATCTACAAGCCCAGACCCTACTTTGATATTTTTTGAGTCAAAGCATACAATATTTGTCCTTTTGTGACTGGCTAAATTTAATTTCCCATGATGTCCTCAAGGTCTGTCTTCTGTCTTAGTTCAGGTTTCTATAATGATGATCTTAGAACTGGAGATTTACACCACCACTAGTTGTTTCAGCCATTGTTCACCATTTGTTTAGGAGGCTGGGACATTTGAGGTCAAGGTGCAAGGATATTGGTGTCTGATGAGGACCCAATTCCTGGTTTGCATGTGAAGATTTTCTCCTTGTTTCCTTCGTGAAATGAAAAATGAGGAGAAAAAAAAAAACAGCTCTCTCATGTCTTTTCATAACGGCACTAATTCCTCTCAAAAGGGGTCCATCTTCATGACACAATAACTCCCTAAGGACCCACATTCTGCATAATCACATTAGTGGTTAGGTTTCAACATGAATTGGGGGGAACAAAACATTCAATTTACAGCATTCACACTGCAGCAAGTGATGATATTTCCTTATTTTAAAGGCATCATAATATTCCAATCTATGTGCATACTACATTTTCTTTATTCATCTGTCAGTGAACAGATTGGTCCTTTCAACAACAGTGATGACAATAACAATAATAATAAAGATAATACCATAAACATGGGGTGTGCAAATATCTCCTCAAGTTAGAGTATGGAGAATCTTCAAGTATGGATATTCCTCAGAAAACCTGGAATGCAACAACCATTTGACCCAACTATCCCACTCCTTGGTATATATCCAAAGGACTTAAAATCAGCATACTACAGTGATGCAGCCATACAATGTTTATAGCAGCTCAATTCAAAATAGCTAAGCTATGGAACCAACCTAGGTTCCCTTTAACAGATGAATGGATAAAGAAAATATGGCATATATAAACAATGGAATATTACTCATTCATAAGGAAGAATGAAATTATGGCATTTGCCAGTAAATGAATGAAACTGGAGACTGTCATGCTAAGTGAAATAAGCCAATCCCCCAAACCCAAAGGCCAAATATTCTCTCTGATATGTGGATGCTAACACATAATAGTTGGGGGGAGGGTAGAAGTTCATTGGATTAGACAAAAGGTAATGAAAGGAAGGGATGGGAGATGGGATTAGGAAGGACAGTAGAATGAATCAGACCTAAATTTCCCATGTTCATATATGTATACACGACCAGTGAAACACCACAAGAATGGGATCCTATTTAGGATATGTTATACTCCACATATGTATACTATGTCAAAATATACTCTGCCATGTATATGTAAAAAGAACAAATAAAAACCTTAAAAAGAATATCATGCTTTGGATTCTTTTGGATATATAATTGAAAGTGGATTGCTGGGATTCTAGTTCTAAGTTTTTGAAGAACCACCATACAGTTTTCCAGAATACCTACACAATTTTATGTTCATACTAGCAGTGTACAAGATTTGTCCCAATCCTTCCCAACAGTCATTAGTTCCCATTCATTTGACGGTGGCCATCTATTGCTTGAGAGTGATATTTTTTTTTCATTTGCATCTCCCTTATGATTAGTGAAGTTGAGCATTTTTTAAAATATGTTCTTGGTACCTCTTTCTATTCTCTGTGGCCCCATTCTGATTATCTCTTTCCTGTCAGCACTTAGATTTAGATTTGAACAAGACAGAAACCAGTCTGAGAATAAGCCACCAAAAAATATCATGATGGTGGACGTTTTACCCTTCTTCATTCCACCCAGGGGAGAAGCCAGGAGGTGAAGTTTGCTCTCAACCACATGAAACTGTGCTGGGGGCAGGGTTGTGGTGAAACAAGGACATAGATCTTCCCAGGTCTTTGATATGATTGACTTAATGCTCCCTTGAGATGCAGGACCCTCTTGACTGTTTTCTATGTTTCTCACAAATGCCATTGATCCATGCATTCTGATTAGATGGTATTTCTATAGAGAAAAAGGCTGGGGGCTTTCCATTCAGCTTTATGCATATCACCCTCTTTTGTTAAGTTATATTTAAGAGACTTGAATTTTTAGAGCAGTTCTAGATTCACAGCCAAATTGAAGTACAGAGAGTCCTGCATAGGACATATCCTGCTACCTTCATAGTTTCCCTATCAATACTCTGTATCAGAATGGTACATTTGATAACTGAGTGAACCTAGATGGACACATCATTATCAGCCAAAGTCCATCTTTTACTCTGTAGTTCATTTTTGGTGCTATAAACTCTCTGGGCTTTGACAAATGTATAACGACATGTATCTACCGTTCTACTATTATACAGAATACTTGCATTTCTCAAAAAACCCTTTGTCTTCCATCTCTTCATCCCAACCTATCCTCTTAACACTAGTAACTACCAATCGTTTCGCTGTCTGTAGTTTGGGCTTTTTCAGAATGTCATATTATTGGAATCATCCAGCATGTAGTCTTTTCAATTTTTTTTTCACTCAGTAATATGTATACAAGCTTTTCCCATGGCTTTAGTGTCTCCATTTATTGTTTGATTTAAATTTTTCATATGGAATAATATTCCTTTCTCTGGATATGCCCCATTTTATTCCTCCATTTACCTACTGAAGGGCATTATTGATATTGTCCCAAGTACTAGTAGTTACGAATCAACTTGCTCTAACTACCTGTGTGCATATTTTTGTGTGGATATAACTTTTCAGATAATTAGGATAAATAGCAAAGTACATGATAGCTGGACCTTATGATAAGAGTATGTTTGATTTTATCAGACAGTACGAGACTTCTTCCAAGTGCTATTTGGCATTCCCACCAGCAACAAATGAGAACCCCTATTCACCCACATCTTTGCTGTCATTTGGTGTCACTGGTGTTTTGGATTTTGGCCATTCTAAAAGGCAGGTAATGTATCTCTTTTATGTTCTGATTTTCAGTTTCTCTATGATATAATGATGTTTAGCATATTTTTGTATATTTATTTGACAACTTTACCATTGTTAAACTGTCTGTTCAGAATTTTGCCCATTTTTTAAAAATCAGGTTTTCATTTATCTTTTGCTGAGATTTAAGAGTTCTTTGTGTACTTTGGATAAGTCTTTTATCAGATATTTGTTTTGCAAACATTTAATCCCAATCTATGAGTTGTTTTCTTGTTCTCTTACCAGCGTCTTTCACAAAGATTTTTTTAATTATTATTTTAATAAAACTCAGCTAATTCTTCATAGATTTCCTTGTGCTTTTGATATTGTATATTAAAAATATTAACCTTAAGCAAAAGCCATCTAGATTTTACTTTATGTTATCTTGCAGGAATTTTATAGATCATTGTTTTACATTGAGGTCTATAATCCAACTGGATTCATTTGTTGTGACAGGAATAAGATCTGTGTCTGAATTCACCACCACACCCAACAAGGGATACCCAGTTGTTCCAGGCCTATTTGCTTAAAAGACTCTTTTTTTTCCATTGTATTTCTTTCATTCCTTGGTGAAGATCAGTCAACTATATTTATGTAACTCTATTTCTGGTCTCTCTATTCTATTCATTGATCTATTTGTCACCAGTACCACAAGGTCATTAATACCGTAGCTTTATAGTAAATCTCCAAGTTGGGTACTATCAGTCAGTTCTTTAGTTTTGTTCTCTCAATGATAAGGGCTCTCTCTTCCTGGTTGTGACCTCACAGAACTTTTACACACTAGACAGCAATCTTATTTATAAGTTCTAATCTAAACCTAATTACTTCACAAAGGTCCTAAATCCGAATACCATCAAACTGAAGATTAGAGTTTCAGAACGTGAATTTGTGGGGCACACAAGCATTCAGTCCATCCCAAAGCTTATGGTTACTTTTGTTTTGCTTTGTTTGCCTATAATCGTTTAAAATAAGGCTAATGTTAGTAGTAATGACCAGTTTGTCTCCTTAGACAAAAAGGAAAACCAATGAAAGTTGCTCATATGAAATAAAAATTGCAAAGGTGAAATGCAAATGACTCAAGTCTGCATTCAGTAAGATGCAGAGAGGAGTCTGTTTTTCCCTGTGGCATCCTTAAGCCACAGGGAAACCAAACCACTTGCACATCTGTCATATGGAAGGTTTCTTAAATTGATGGCTGGAGCTCCAGATGGACTTGGAGCTCTAACTCCTCGGCTCTGCAAATTTATTGTAACAAATATGATGAATTTCATGCTACACTGATATAATGCTTTAGACAAGATTTCCAACCTTGTTTTATACTAGAAGTTCCTCTCTACTGCCATTCCCACATTGATAATTAGGTAGAAAAAAAAACAATATTTTAACATCTCTAGTCCATGAGAAGTTATTACTAGGTTTAAATATATTATAACTGTGTGAATTACTTGACTAATATGCATAGTATATATATATGCATAGTATCTCTCTCTCTATATATAAATGTATACATTTTTAAATGCATCTACATACATATATACACACAATTCATATTTTTCCTGTGACCTCTGACATTAAGAAATATATTTAATTTAAAAACTAAGTTCACTAGAAGTTTAATGTCAATCCTCAGAAAACTGAATATTTAGAAATACCTATAGCTCCCAGGAAACAGCATAAATTTCTCCTGTTTCATGAAATAATTTAGGGTTATATTTATAAGCTGATAGAACTACATTTAGCATGATCACACTAAAATGTCTGTCTTAGGTCCACTTTCTAAGAGAGAAGGTTTTACAAAAACATAGCTATGCTTTGAATATTATGTATAAAAATTATGTTATAGCAGTTTGCCAAATATTACACATTTTTTTCTGTACCCAATAACAAGTTATTTTTAAAAATCCTTTTGCTTTAGAAATATCTAAAGAATTTTTGATCTTTAGAGATATTCTACAATATGTGAAAGTGATTACAAAATAGAATGTAATAGCAAGTGGAAATCCAAGTTTCTACCATTTTCAGCCTTTAGCATTTCCCTCAATCAGAGGTGACACAATTTTAAAGTTTTATCTTTAAAATAGGTAATTTTCCAACTTTAATTCTTAAGACCACAATAAAATTTCTAGTTTGAATACATCATCATCTTTTCTCAATTTTTTTTACTTTTCTATATATACACTAAATCACTTTGTAAGCCTTCATAAAAGAAGCTAAAACCAGAATATTTGAGGTTATAATCACTGAGCCTCACATTTCTTGATTTTTGTCATGAAATCATATTTAAATGAAAAGCTTTCCAATAATATGGTATTTTTATTCTGAGTTAATTACCTCCTTTTTAAAAATGTGGAAGAAAGGAGAATCTCAAAAAAAAAAAAAAAACAGTGCCTTCATGTAATTTATTATTCCCTGATAAATATAATGAATATGCCAACCAGCTTAATATTATAAAATGAAAAGCTGTAGGTGTTATCTTAAAAGTGAAGACAATAGTACTTATACTCTGCCTTCCCTTTTTTCTCACAAGGAAGCAAACATTAATCTTTTCAGAAACAATAGAGACCCGAACATCAGTTATGTAAAGCTAGTGAGACACAGATGCTAATGAGGAGGGATGCCAAAATCTAATCAACCCAGTTCAATAACAACAAAACAACGTGTGTTTAGCAGGTAGGAAAGGGTGTCATACAATTATTCTAAAGCATTCTGTATATGTCACCATGTTTTATCAATTTTAAGTAAAATTAAAATTGGCCTGTTTCAAAATGAGGTGTTGCTTTAGTAACAGTTTTTCTAGAAAAAATTAAAATTCTAAAGCCTTGAATGTGGATACTCATATAATACTGATATTCTAATAAATAATCACATCAGTAAGTAATAACTCTAACATGAATGCTGGGTCACAAGATGTTTAAAATAGGATGAAAAGCACAGAAGTACATTTTCCCAACTTTCACACAGTACTTTGTGATGCTCTGTAGTCACTGCTTCCTTCTTCCTAATAAACACCAATCAGCCTTGATGTAAGAAAGAAAGTTCATTTTATGTGTTTAGTTATATGTTTTTCTAATGGACAATGGAAAGAATAATATAAAGCAAATGCTTCCTTTGAGATATTGACTTTTACATCTTAATATCTGGGAACAATTCTTTATGAATAATCTACTCTGAATATTTGGTCCAAAGAAAAGTTCTTTAAATTTGTCTTCATTTTCCACAATTACTTGCTCATTGTACATTGATGTGAAGGATCATAGGATTTTTTTGGGGGGGTGGTACCAAGGATTGAACTCAGGGGCACTCAACCACTGAGCCACATCCCTAGTCCTAGTCTGTATTTTATTTAGAGGCAGGGTCTCAATGAGTGGTTTAGCACCTTGATTTTGCTGAGGCTGGCTTTGAACTCATGATCCTCCTGCCTTAGTCTCTGGAGCCGCTGGAATTATAGGCGTGCACCATGGGGCCCTGTAGGATCATAGGGTTTTATTATTAAGTTTTCCTACTTTCCGTAGAAATGTACATCATTTGCCTGAAAAGTCTTTTCTTTAGCATCTTCGTGGATTAGATTAAAAATAAGAATCTGTTTTTATATTGTATATTCATTAGCAAACTCTTATAGTAATTTTAATAATTCATTGTTAAACTCTTATGCTAGTTTTAAGTGATTTACATACAAAATACAGTATTTATATATTCATAATGTAATATAAATATTAAATTTTATAAACATAAAGATGTAAATAGTTAACACCAAAAACAACAATGTTGGGTAGAAATGTAAGGCATAGTTTTTTTCTTTGAAAACAATTTTGATTGTTTTCAAAATATAACACTATTGAAAATCATCAAATCAAAATAGAAGATAGACAAGTACAGCAAAGGAAAACAATGACCTAAAAAACAGCCAGGAAAAAATTAACAAAATGGTAACAGTAAGTTCTTACCTATCAATAATTACTTTAAGTGTAAATATGTTAAATTCTAAAACCAAAACATACAGAGTGCTAAACAAAATACGTAAGTACACACATACATATAACAACAAAATGGACCTCAAAATATGCTTCCCACAATAGAGCCAATTTTGAAAACACACAGGCTGAACGTAAAGGAATGAAAAAAAATATTGCAATCAATGCACAACATATGCACATATGCACAACAGTGAAGCCCACTAATTCATACAATCTGTGCTAATGAAAAATAAAAATATTCATGATAAACAAGAAGATATTCCATGCAAAGGGACAGAAAAGGAGAAAGGGAATGGCTATACATATAGCAGAAAAAAATAGAATTTAAGCCAAAACCTCTAAAAACAGACAAATAACTTCATTTATATAATAATGAAGGATTAACTCATGAAGAGGATATAACAATCATGAATATATATGCCTCCAACATTTAGAGTACTTTAATATGTAGTAAATATTAATAAATCTGAAAGGAGAAATACATAGAAATATGACAATAGTAGGGGAATTTAATATTCCACCTCCAACAATGGATAAATCATCCAAAAAGAAAATCAAATCAGATCATTAGACATCATACTTTGGGCCAAAAGGACCTAACAAATATTTACAGAACATTCCATCTGACGGCAGCAGAATACACATTCTTCTCAAGCACACATGATACATTCTCCATGATGGATCATATATTTGGCCACAAAGCAAGTCTTAACAGAATTAAGAAGTTTAAAATCATATTAAGCATTTTTTTCAATCATTATTGTATGAAATTAGAAATAAATGAGAGGAGGAAATAGGAAATGTCAACTTGAAAGTGAAATAGTGACTACCCGAGATTGATAAGGGTCCGTGTTTGCAGAAAGGATAGAAAAGTGTAGGTTAGATTGGGTCAGTGCACACTGTTTGTAAATTTGTTAATAACACACTGAAGACTTTTAATATGTAGAGTTAATATGAGTTAATTTTAAAAAAGGAAAAGAAAAAAAAGAAAGATCTCAAAGAAACAACCTATCTTTATACTTCAAGCAACCACAAAAGCGGGGGCAGGGTGGGGAACAAACTAAGCATAGTGTTAGTAAAAGGAAGGAAATAATAAAGATTAGAGCAGAAATAAATACAACAGACAAAATAAATGGAAAAGATAAAACCGAGAGATAACATTTTTAAAAAGAAAGAAAATTGACAAACCTTTAGGTAAACAAAGAAAATAAACTTTCAATTTCATAAAATCATAAATCTAATAGACATCACAGATGAAGTACAAGGGTGATAAAAGACTACTATGAGCAATAATGTGTTAAGAAACTGGATAACCTAGAAGAACTGGATAAATTCCTAGAAACATCAACCTACCAAGATGGAATCATAAAGAAAGAGAATATTTGAACAGACTGATTTTGAGTAAGGAGACTGAATAAAGTAATAAGAAATCTCTTATAAAAGAACAGCCCAGGACTTAATAACTTTACCAAGGAATTCTAATAAACATTTCAACAATTCATAACAATTCTTTTCAAGCTCTTACAAACACTGAAGAGAACATTTCCAAATCCATTTTTTTCCCAAGACCAGCATTATCCTGTACTAAGCCAAACAAGGACATTACAAAACAATAACAACAACAACAAACCTACTGCCCAATATCCCTGATGAACATAAATGCAAAACTCAACAAAATACTAGTAAACTGGATTTAACAAAATGTTAAAAGGATCATACACCATGATCAAGTGGGATTTACCCCTACGTTGGAAGGAGGGCTCAATATACACAAATCAATAAATGTGGTATAGAGCATTAACAGAATGAAGGATAAAAATCTTTTGATCATTCAATACATGCACAAAAACATTTAGTAAAAGTCAACAACTTTTCATGATTAAAAAAAAAACTTCCAACAAATTAGAAATAGGAGGAACATACTTCAAAACAATAAAGGCTTTATATAACAAGGTCAAAGATAACACCGTACTCAATGGTACACTAAAAGGTTTAGGAATTTTCCTGTAGCATCAGAACTTTACAGAGATACCCACTCTCCCCAGTTCTATTCAAAATAGAACTAGAGGGCCTACCTAAGGCTATTACTCAAGAAAAAGAAATAAAAGTCACTCAAGTTAGGGGAAAAAAGGTAGAAAGTCCCTATTTGCTGATGACTTGATCTTATATACAAAAAAAAAAAACTGTAATGCCTTCATGAAAATAAAAATTAGCTTGATGAAGAAAAAATGTAGTTTGATGAAGGAATACAAAGAAGAGACAAATAAATGGAAAGACATCTTATGTCCATGCATCAGAAGAATACCATCAAAATATATAGATGCTATCCAAAGCTATCTACATATTCAGTGCAATCCCTATCAAAATTCCAATGAACTTTTTCACAGAAATAGAATAAACAAAGAACAAATAAAGAACAATGAAAGGTGTCAAATGGCCAACATATTTTGAGTGAGAAGAATAAAGCTACTGAAATCACAATTCCAGATTTTGAATTATATCACAAATTTACATTCATCAAAACAGTATGGCACTGGCATGAGAATAAACACTGATATCAATGGAATGTAATAGAAAGCCCAGAATTAAGCCTTTAAAAAATGTGTCAAGAATACATAATGAAGAAAGGATACACTCCATGATTTAAAAAGCTTTAGGGAAATTAGATAACCATATGAGCAAAAAAGAAATTCTATTATCCTCATGTTATACCATACATGATAATCAGCTCAACATGTATTAAATATTTAAATGTAAAACTTGAAACCATGAACAAAGAGAAAGGAAATACAGAGGAAAATTTCCATGACATGGCTCTTTCCAATTATTTCTTTCTGTGACATAAAAACACCAACAAGAAAAGCAAAAATAAAAAAGTGCAACTGTACTAAAAAGAAAAGTTTCTGCAGAGCAATTGAAATAATCAACAGAATTAAAAGGCAGGAAACTCTGGGACAGGAGAAAATATTTGCAAACCACATATCCAATAAGGAGTTCACACCCAAAATATCTAAGAAATTCATCAGACTCAATGTCAAAATATTAAAACAAAACAAAAAAAAACCAAATAACCCAGTTAAAAATTGTGCAGTGGACTGAATAGATATTTTCCCAAAGAAAGCAAATGATTAGGCAACAGAATTATGAAAAGCTTCTCAACATCATTAATGATCAAGGAAATGCCATTAAAACCACAGTGAGTTATTGTCTCATATCTGTTAGGATATTTATTATCAGAAGTCACAAGATAACTAGTGTTGGTGAGGATGTGGAGGAAAGGGAACCCCTTATACAGTGTTAGTTGGAATATAAGTTAGGATAGACATATGGACAACTCTATTGAGGTTCCTCAAAAAATTAAAAGAAAAACTACCATATGATCCAGCAATTCTACTACTGGGTTCATATCCTGAGAAAATAAAATCACTATCTTCAAAAGGTATCTGTAGTTCTCAGTGTTCATTGCAGCATGATTCATAACAGGTAGGATATGGAAATAACCTAAATGTATGTGAATGGATGGGTGAATGACTAAAGAAAATGTGAGATACAAACACATGTAAAGTATTAGTTTTAAGCAATCACAAAACCCTGTCATTGGGGTGGTAGCATAATGCCATGTACAATATGTCACACTGGTCAGATATGTCAAATGTCTTATCAGGCAGTCACAGAAGGACAGATACTGCCATGATTCCACTTTTATGTGGAATCTAAAAGAATTGAACCCACATGACAGTGCGTAGAGTGGTAAAAAAACAGGAGTAAAGGGTTGGGGGAAATCAAAGAGATGTTGTTCAAAGTACACAAACTTTCAATTATATAATGAGTAATTTTCTGATGACTACAGTTAACCGTTTTGTATTATATACTTGAAATTTGCTAAGAAAGTATATCATGAATATGCACACAAAGGTAGCTACGCAAGGTGATAGGTATGATAATTATATTGATTGTGATAATTATTTCACATATGTCCATATAATAAAATATTACATTATACAACTTAAATATACCCAATTTTGTGGATTCTACCTCAACAAAGATGAAAAAATTAACACTATCATCAAAGTATTGAAGTGCAAAATCTGTAATGAAGAATGATTTGAAAATTAAATTAGAAACAACTAGAAGATACAGTATGCAAGAATAGACCTGGAAGAGCAAAGCAACAAGAAACTAAGTGGCATAAAAGCTCCTGGAGAAAAATTAATAAACGTTTATAGTTTGCTTCCCATTCAAGTCGATACTGTCTTAAGCAAGTCATGGCAGAGGTAATTGGGAAAAACAGGCAGATGTAGAAATATTTGGAGCTGTAGTCAGCAGGATTTGCAACTGGACAGTGTAAAAGGAAAGACAAAGATGATGGTGGAATTTCAGCTGGGATGGCTAAAGAAGAGTGATGTGATTAAAAGTAACAAGGAGGCCGTGGAGGAAAGAGGTATTGAATTTGAATTAACAGATATAGATGGAATAATCACCTTTAGAGCCATTTTATATAAAATGATAATTATGAGTAATATAAAATCTGTACTTTGGAAATTAGGTAAGAGTTTGTGTGTTTTTTTTTTTTTTTTGTGTGTGTGTGTGTGTGTGTGTGTGTGTTTTGGCTAACAAGGACAAATGCCATAGGTAATCCATTAATATTGAAAACAAATTGATGTCCATAAGTGAACAGAGAAGCATCAGTCTCACCTCAGCTAACATAACATGACGCTATGAAAAAAGCTGATAAGCATCAAGAGCAATATTTTTATTGAGTCTAATTTGTATTTTTGTGTTGCATCTTATGGTGAGATGGCATCAAATTCCTTTCTAAAACCTGTGACTTCAACAGGCTTTGTGGTTTTAACCCCAAAGTTAATTTGTTATGAAGCCAACGCCGAAACCACACAGTTCAGATGGTATTAAAAGTTTCATATTTTTCTTCCAAAACTTGAACCAGAAAATTGGGACTAACGGTGTGTAACTGATATTTCATTTCTCTGTCTTTGCCTCCAGCAACACCTCCACCTCCACCTTGGAACTATCAGCCACAGAACAGATTCACAGGATAATTGGGAAGCAGCAGTTCCAGGGATGATTCATGTTGCATTGCTGAGTTCGTTTTTTCTCCTCTGCCTCCGAGGTCACAGTGATTCTCTCTAATCTCATCCTGGGAGGGGATGTAGGAAAAGCCCTGGCCATTAAAATCAGGGGGAGCTTAGGTTATAATCCCATTCCTGCCCTTTCCTGCATATTCTTATCTGGGTCACTTGTACTCTCTAAGTTTCATTTTTCAAAACTGTAAAATGCAAGCTGTCAACTGTTCCTTATAGGGTTAGTGCATTTGATGGGCAGTACATAATCCTAGTGGTTGACATAATGGTCTCAGGATATAGATACAGTGATCTGTGTCTTACATTACAGCTCGGTACCATTTGGGAGGTTATCTCCTTCTCAGTTTTCTCCATAAAATGGGGAAGACTAAGGCACCAATTATATTCAGTGTTCAACATCTATTCATCTCTAATGGACCAGGCACTATTCTAGATTCTTATAATGTAACAGGATTTTATGAGACAACACATGAGTGGTTGATTGCATTATTATGCCTATTTAGTAGCTCCCTCTCTTTATGAGGAATTTCTTTACCACCTTCCCGGGCCCCAGTAGCTGGAGATTACTTTCCTATCCCAATGTTAGACTCGACCAAATGGTTTTCTCTGGCAATGAAAATGGGCAGAAAAGATGTGTACCATGCCCTAATACTCACTTACGTGTGCTTCCTTTTCTTTTTCTATCCTCTGACAATAGAATGTCCCAGACAGGGATGTGGTCCTTTAGCTGTGGTCCCAGACAGACAAGACACAAGGAAAAAAGATACATAGCTTAGAAGCATATAGCATTGCTGTTATTGTTCTAAGCCAAACCACATCCTTGAGAAAAAGAAAGAAATGTTTGTGGTTATAATCTACAGAGATTTGGCTTTCAAAAATTCTGACTGACATATAACATAGTATCTTGCATACAGAAGTACTTAATATTTTAGCAAAAAAGTTAAAATTGAAAATGAAGGAATATAAAACACTTAAACAGATAGACATCTCTGTAGCTACCCGTCCATCCAACAAATATTCATGGGTACTACCATGTGCCAGATACGTGTTAGGTACTAAAGATAAAACAATGAGCAGCTCCTGTGCCAGCTTTCAAGCAACTAACATCAATGGAGGGAGGGGGTAGGAATTGAACTCTAAGCATGGCAGGTGTTGTGGAGGAAAAAACCATAGAGAACAGCCGCAGAAAAAGTCAAAGAGATTATATAGATATAGTGTTCAGGGAAGGCTTTATTGAAGAAGAACTGTTGGGTAGAGATCAGAAGGAATTAAGGGAGGGAGTCAAGTGGACGTCTAGAGGAAGCATATTCCAGGAAGAAGGGAGAAGCAGATGGAAAAGCCCTGACTATAAATTGCCTAGTGCTTCAGAACTCAGCAAGAGGCCTTTGCATTTGGGAGAAATGAACTAGAGGCACACTGGTAGAAATTGATGTCATGAAGTCTGAAGGAGCGGGTCATTTATTCTAAGATATTAGCAGAAGTGTGATGTTTGCTCTGAATGAGAAAGTCATAAGACGACTCTGGTGATAGAGGGATATGATCTTATTTAAGTTTTAAAAAGCCCATTCAGCTTTCTGTGTTTAAAATGGAGTATCTGGTTCAAGGATTGAAGCAGAGAGATCATTCAAAAAGCAACTGCAATAATCCATGGTAAATGAGGCTGGCTTAAACCAAGGAGTAATTAGTGAACGTGAGGAGCTATAATGGGTTCTGGAGAAATCAGAGGCTAATGGTTTCCCAGGTTAGTTAATGTGGAATAGGCAACTAGAAATGAACTCATTTTCCAAGATAGGAAAATATGAGGGAGTGGAAGAATAGAGAGAACTGGTTCATCAGGTATTTCCTTTCAGACATTGAGTGGTGAGGGTAAACTTGGTCAATTTTCCCTGCTTGCTGGCCTTCTGAGGAATTGGTTTTCTGTGAGTTCTACATAAAGCATGACACAGAGGGGTGAAGGCCATCAATCCTGCCATAACACTAAGGTGGAGGGAAGGACCAGAGGAGCACCATGAGGACTGAAATGGACCCCTTGGCTGTGCCTGGGTAGGGACTGTCCTCTCCTGCCCAGTGATGCTTAGGTGAGGGAACAGGATTGGAGGTTTAGTTGTCAGCAATTAAAAGTGCTGTTGAGTGCCAGCCTCTGTTCACTCCAGGGAGGAGACTGTGTCCCCTCTAAGGCAATTTAAGGGCCTACCACATGAGTTCCAGGGCCACTCTCCAAGAATATGACTTCCAGTCTTAACTGGATCCCTGTGCACTATCCAGAATGAGTTTCCCCCAATGATGTGATTTCAAGCTTGGGCTGTGTTTGTTTTAAGTTTTTTTCCCTAGTTATTTTTGAGATACTTATTAGACATCCAGACTGAGATGTTGAGTAGTATATAAATATGGAGTTCAGAGGAAAGTTTGGGATAGAGGTATAAATCTGGGAAACACATATTGTGTTTTTAATAGATAGAAATCTATAAAATGGGGAAGATGAAATGTTGACAACACTTAGAATATTTGAAGTGTAGCTCAGGAGTAAAATATAAATTCTCAAACACGATGTAATCATAAGGCAATCAGTTTGCTTATATGAACTCCTTGAAGATAAGGAAATTACATTGTAACTTCTGACATTTCTTCCTAGCATTTTGCAGGTGAGAGGCCGAAGACATAACTGACTCAAATAATTTTACATGTTTGCAGATTTTACAAGAATTGCTAGCAAAGATTTACAACCATCTTTCCAGGGTTAATTATTTGAGAAACAACAGAAGTGAGGGCATTTTAGGATATTTTTAAAAAAATGAAATATTGATTTTCTTGGAAGTTTCTCCAAATAAACATGTTTAGAAACATTCATATATAGAAATGTTCTCTCTTACCTGGGTAGAGGGTACAGTCCATGAATGACACATCATCAATTGCAATATCTCCAGTGAAGCCATCGCCCACAGAAGCCTCCACCAAAATCTAAGAAAAATGTAAAAAGTTATTGATGTTGTAAAGGACATTATATTGTGGAAGTTCATACCTGAAAAGGAACTCAGAATTTACCCAAAGATAAGCCTCTTCCAACCCTTTAAAAAAAAAGACTTCACAATTGTTTCCAAAGTGGTCATCTTGCCTCTCCTTGGCTTCCTCCAGTAACTGGAAATATTATTTGAGGGCTCTTTAGACCCATGGAGCACATTGCAATTCTGATGAATTTCAGTTTTCTGACATTTCACCATTTCAGATTATTGCTACTTTCCTATCACTTTCAACCTTAGTTCTGGATTTCCCTTGTTTTCTTCCGAGCCTTTAAGTATTGAAAGGCAATTTATTGTTCCCTGTTCCCTCTTTTGCTTTTTTCCTATCAGTAGTTTATCTATTTCCAAGAGTCAACTTCCTCATCATACTAGAAACCCAATGGCTCCCAGAATTACATGCCAGAATATACATTTTCAAGGGATTTAAAATTTTTCTCACATTGACCTTATTCCGTAACACTTTATGAAATTGGGTAATCCTTATTAGATCTCCTTTGGAGCCACATTAATCACAGTGAACTTGGATGACATTTGTGCTGTTACTGGAGCTGCTGTTCCACAAAGCTACAGTAAAATATGAAATATGGACAAACCACTATAGTATATGGCATATTGTGATTAAGGCTGAGATTTACTATAACAGTATTAATCATGATGAATTATTTTAATACTTATGCTAATGTGTTGCATACTTACTAGGAATCTCGCCATAATTTAATGATAAAGAACTTCTAGCAAACTCAAACTTTTAACACGTTCTTTTTTCCACTATTATATGAACATAAATTTCCATTTTATTTTTCTTCACCAGTGCTATAAGTGGGGAGCTGAAATTATTTCATTTTTACAAATTCTATTATCCACCAAAAGTTATCACCTGAATTACCTAACAATGTTCTAGTCGAAGGAGAATTATAAAAGGTCAAATTATTGACCTTAAACCTCTTGCCACCTTGCCTCATCATTCCAGGCTTTCTTGAGGACTACCAGGGTTTTCTCCTCTGATTTGTCATGAAGTCTATTAATCAACTTGAGAAATGATTAAGCACCTAACTAGTGGGAAAATACAGTTAACCTGATATTGCCTGAGGAACATTTAATGGTGTTATTTATTCAAGAATGTTCCCGCTGCCTTACAAGGAATCACTCCAAATATAAAATGCATTTTTCTTTTCACCACTATCATGATTGAAAGAAATAATATAGGCAGACAGAAAAATAAATAAAAGCAGGAAGAAAGCCCCAGTACCAAATCACACAATTATTCTCAATAAACAGAAATCAGCCATCAGATTTTGGCAGAACATATTATATTTTTTTTTTGTTTTATACAAAAAAAGAATCTGTAAATGATTGGCAAAGAGGACAAGGCACAAGAAAAATTAATTACTAATAATAAATTATTTGGATCAATATGCAGATATCCATCTGCAATACAACACAGAACATGTTAACAAACAGCTCAGAAGAAATTCCAATAAAAAGGACACATTTGTATAAATAAGAATAAACAGAATGACTTGGCTACACTTCTTCATGACTCTTACTAATTTATTAATGAGAAGGGATAAAAAAAACTGACAACATCCCAAATTCAATGGAAAAGGTCATTGTTATACATATGTAAGCTAAATTTAGTGATAGATATCCATTTCAATGTGTGGGCTCAAATGTTCTCCTTCTATTGTCAACAAATTGAAGAATTGGCCATTTATGAAAATTAAAGCAAAAAAAAAAATCTGTAACCCAGAGCAGGCCACACCCAGGTAAATAGCACCTCTGAGGAGATTGTGTTTACATAAGCTTATTTCTGTATTAGTTTTCTTCACATTGTATGAGAAGCTTGTTGTTGCTTCTATCAACATTCATTTCCAGTGGGAAAACACAGAAGCAATCCCAGAGAGAAGAGAGTGGGTCTCACTCTGACATACAAGTTAATCATAGTTTTTACCAAAACACCTTCAATATGCTAATCCCCTAAGTGTTAGGATTCTTGAGAGTTAATGGACAATAGGTTCAAGTTCAGATGCTAAAAATGTCAAATTGTATGTCTAATTTGCGGTCTCTGTCTCTTTTGAATATTAACTGGGAAACTCATTACAATAAAAAAGCCTCTTGGTAACAGATCATATCTCAAGAACAAATTTTAAAACCTTGAGGTTTAACTCTAATTTTGCCCTATTTTAATTCAAGCTTATCAAAGGCTTTGTAAATTATGCTAAGGATCTAGTCTTAAGAAAATGCTCACTAAAGAGAATAAGTCCAAGTGTCTCTATTCTGTAAAATTCACTTTCATCTCTGGTGTTGGTCCCAGAAAGAAAGGAAGCATCATAAAACACAAACATTAAACATTGAATGCAAGATATTATTGCCACTCTAGAAATTAGGGAAGCTAAATTGTGCCTAAGTACCATTAGTATATTACTGAATGACTTAAAGGGCAATTGAAACACCACTTTAGTCTAAGTGGCCTGCCTTATCTGTAGAGACCAATTCTACCTACATCAGAACTATCACTGGTTTGGACATTTTTTGAAGTCGACTAACTCTTCTAAATTGTTCTTTTCATGAGCTGCTGAATGCTTCAAATAAAGATGGATTGGCCTTGTCAACTACATGGGGATATTTAGCCTCAAACATTAATTAGGCTCTAGGGACTTTTCTGAAGTGATCACCCTATATATTTAGGAAACTGAATTATTGACCCTAAATTTTAAATGACATGGAAAGTATTGTCATCAAACATATGCACACATACATTCGTTTTAGGTTCTTTTAACTCATAAGAAAAAATAGAAATAATTCATTCTGCCACCCCATTTCCATTTAGCAAACGTATTTCAAAAATGATATTAAATCCCATTAATATAATTTATCTTCAAAAGGATTGAAAAGAAATTATTGTTTAAAATTTATAAAAATCACATAGTCTATATAAAGCAGCTGCAGCTCCAGTGTGTTGTGATGGGAATCCAAAATGCTATAGGTACTTTGGAAACTGATCTGGGTAGTTTCTTAAAATTTAAACAACTACTTCCACGAGACCTGACCATCTTGCATGTAGGTATTTGTTTGACCAAGAGAAATGGAGACATATATTTAAACAAAAAACAATTCACTGTTTTTACATAAGATGTATTTATAATCTCCAAACACTGAAAACCACCTATATACTTCTCAACTGTGTGAATAAACAAATTGTGGTATATCTACACAAGGGAATACCACTCAGCAAGAAGGAGGTACAACTGAAGATACATGCAACAACAGGTGTGGATCTCAAAAGCACTGTACTAAGTGAAAGATGCCAGACTCAAAAGGCTACCTACTTTTATCGATTCATTTATCTGACATTCTAGAAGAGTTAGAACTATAGGGGGAGAAATCACTCTTATGTTACAGCAGCTGAGGGCAAAGGGGTTTGGGCAGATGGACTGCATAAATAAGTGGGAGATATGAGGGTAGAATGTTGTGATGATTTGATCTTAAAGATCCTCCAAAGACCCTTATTTTAAAGGCTTAGTTACCAGTCTGTGGCACTACTAGGAGATGGTAGAACCTTTAGAAGGTGAAGGCTAATGGAAGGAAGTTAGGCCACTGTGCCTTTGGAGAGGACATCAGGACTCCAGTGTGTGTGTGTGTGTGTGTGTGTGTGTGTGTGTGTGTGTATGTGTGTGTCTTTCTTTCTCCTCTCTCTCTCTCTCTGGCCACCGTAAGGTAAATAGTCTTCCTTGGCCATGAACTTGCACCATTATGATGTACTGTGGTACCACAGGGCTCAAAGCAAGCAAACTAGGCCAAGTGACCAAGGACTGCAACCCCTGAAACTGTGAACCAAATAAACATTTCCTCCTTTAAGTAGTTTATCTCATGCATTTTGTCACGGTGATGAAAAGTTCATTAAGACAGATGCAAACATACTCTGTCTTGGTTATTTTGGTTGGTTATACAATCATGCACACTTGAAATTTGTACAACTGCTCAGCTAAACCCAGAGGAAATTTACTGCTTTGGTATATCTACACAAGGGAATCAAGAATCAAGTTAGCTTGCCACTATATCATATAATTTTTTGGCATCATATTATAAATTATGTCAATAAACAAATAAAAAGAATTTATTCTATATTTATTGCCATAAATCATCAACATCTCAACTATTACTTCTACATTTTTCTCAAGTGCTAATTGTGTGCATAATAATTTACAACTGGCATATGCTAACATTAAGCATCTCCATCTATTTTTCAATTCAGCTAGGAAAAATCTTCCCTTACTATATACTAATAATTCTCCAGAGAATATTTATAATTTTCCTTTTACTTCTTAATGGTATCCACTTATTTTTTTTTTGTTTTCCAATTAAGAATGCAGGGGAAAAAATGAAAGGAATTATCATACCTCTCTTTTAACCTGATTTTATACCTGACTGAAAGCTGATGTAGTTAACTCCTATAAACTCATTCAGACAACCATCCAATATTTTATTATATAACCTACAATTCTTGAGGATTCCTTAAAGTCAGCTCGGAATCTCAAACTTTCCAGAATAATACTTAGGAAAAGATTTGCTGAACTCAACATAAAAGGATTTTCAGTCATCTTCAGAATTGTTTATATAACCTGAAATCATTCTCTATGAAAGAAAACTCAGATTTGGTCTGACAAATTTTATGTTTCTAATTCCACTCTGTTCATATTGTTTACATAAAACAGTACAGAATAATTGGAGCTTTTAAATTATAATATCAGATATGAAAAACAACTTAAGCTGGATTTAAACAGGGCAAGGAGCTAGACATGGAGACAGACAATAAAAATACAATTGTGCTAGTAACATTCTAAGACAGATAAGTAGACCAAGCACTGTATGAAGATTGTTTAAAAGAAAAAAAAAATATGATGTCTACCTTATCTGAGTTCTTATTTTAGGAGAATCATGACAAAAGTTTTGTCAATCTTTTGGCATCATATTGTATTCCTTCTTAGCTAATGTCTGGCTTTTTAACATCTGGCTTGCTAAGAAGTTTTGATTCAGAAAAGAAAAAAATGAGTGTCTAGTTAGGCATTGTGCCAACTACATTCTACACAACTAAATTCTACACTTTTTGAGAAGAAAAAAGTTCATGCCTGCCCTCTAGTATCCTACCACGTAGAAAAGAAAAAACTAAATGGTGACCTAAGGCTTAGACAGAACTCACTGGAGTTTAGTTTAACAGAAATGTGTTCTCAAGTCAAATGGGTTGCCAACATTTTAAAAGAAGGCTTCTTCAAAGAAAGATGTTGCTTCTTGGTTGCTGCAGTTCTCAGCAATCCCTATTACCCCCAAAACATTAAGGCTGATTTTCAGTTGCCATTATTATCTGACCCCTGACATACTTCTGTCAAACCATCTACCCTGCCTGATTCTCACAGGAATTTGAGTTTATAGTTTGGGTGGCATATTAATTCAGACTCTGTGAAGGGTCTGAGATTTTTATTCTTCTTGCCAAGTAACAAGTTAGCTTGCCACTATATCATATACAACTAGCAGAAGACACCAGACTCCTGATTTAAGATGATAAAAAGCAACAGGAAGAGAAGTACCTTCCTCGGATTTCCTAGTTCCCACAGGGCAACATAAAGAGGACAGATTTACTTGTACCTGTCGTGGGTCACATCTAGGGGAGGCAACCTGACAATAGGAGGCTCCAGTTGTTCAAGATTGCTGGCATTTCTACACATTTTTCCTCTAGAAAGTGAGAAGTAGAAGAGAGCTTATTTCCACTATGGAATGCATCAAATATCTCAAAGTCAAAGTCATTCTGTTCTTTGCTCCCAGGCTGAACTGTGCTGAACACAAGAAGCCCCATGAAGAATTGTCTCCCACCAAATGCCATTGGGTGGGGCTCTCTGATTGAAATATTTAATTTGTGGAAAGCACATGGATCCCAAGTTCTTTGCTAAACATGTTTGTAAATTGAAACATACAGATCGGTGGAGCTTCCTTTACCCTTACATAATGCCTCATTTTATATGATTCTGAAATGAACAAGTCTCAGTTGCTAAGAGTCTCAGAGATGGCTATCTGTCTGCTATTTGCCCAGCTATGTTTCTACTTACCAAATCTTTTCTCAGTAGGATCTCTACAGTGTTGAGAGAAAGAGAGAGAAAAAGGAAAGAGTGATTGAGGAAAGACAGTTACTCAAACCCAAAGCATGCTTCTTTATTTACGTAGAAAGCTTTCTGCTATTTTTTTAAAGGTAAAAACAAAAACATAAAGCTCACTACATAACAACATGTGTCATCTATAAGTATTCAGATCATATGAGATAAATTTATGGTGGTTTTATTTCTTATTTATTTATATATTTATTTATTGGTACTGCGGATTGTACACAGGGATACTTTATCACTGAGCCACGTGGCCAGCCCTTTTTATTTTTTATTTTGAGACAGGGTTGCACTAAGTTGCTGAGGCTAGCCTCAAACTTGCAATTTTCCTGCCTCAGCTTCCGAAGTTGCTGTGAATATAGTTGCAGGCACTAGAGCACCAGGCTTTCTGTGCTTTTAAAAGGGTTTGAAAACTTATAAAGTGAAAAGAAGGAGTACTTCTAAACTCATTCTATGAGGCCAATACCACCCTGATCCAAAACCAGGCAAAGACACAGCAAAAAAAAAAAAAAAAAAAAAAAAAAAAAAAAAA
>NW_026000016.1:327230-391143 GCF_001458135.2 Marmota marmota marmota
AAGACTTTAAAAGAGCATACTACAGGGATACTGCCACATCGATGTTCATAGCAGCACAATTCACAATAGCTAGACTGTGGAACCAACCCAGATGCCCTTCAATAGATGAATGGATAAAAAAAAATGTGGCTTTTATACACAATAGAGTATTACACAACACTAAAAAATGACAAAATCATGGAATTTGCAGGGAAATGGATGGCACTAGAGCAGATTATGCTAAGTGAAGCTAGCCAATACCTAAAAAACAAATGCCAAATGTCTTCTTTGATATAATGAGAGCAACTAAGAACAGTGCAGGGAGGAAGAGCAGGAGGAAAAGATTAACATTAAACAGAGACATGAGGTGGGAGGGAAAGGGAGAGAAAAGGGAAATTGCATGGAAATGGAAGGAGACCCTCATTGTTATACAAAATTACATATAAGAGGTTATGAGGGGAATGGGGAAAAAAACAAGGAGAGAAATGAATTACTGTAGATGGGGTAGAGAGAGAAGATGGGAGGGGAGGGGAGCAGGGATAGTAGAGGATAGGAAAGGTAGTATTATACAACAGTTACTAATATGGCATTATGTAAAAATGTGGATGTGTAACTGATGTGATTGTGCAATCTGTATTTGGGGTAAAAATGGGAGTTCATAACCCACCTAAATCTAATGTATGAAATATGTTATGTCAAGAGTTTTGTAATGTTTTGAACAACCAATAAAAAAAATAAACCCTAGCCAGGCAATTAGACAGACAAAAGAAATTAAAGGGATATACATAGGAAAAGAAGAACTCAAATTAACACTATTTGCCAATGATTTGTTTCTGTACCTAGAAGACCCAAAAAATTCCACCAGGAAACTTCTAGAACTAGTAAATGAATTAAGCCAAGTAGAAGGATATGAAATCATCACCCATAAATCAAAGTCATTTCTGTATATCAGTAACAAACACTCAGAAAAGGAAATGAGGAAAACAACCCCAAATACAATAGCCTCCAAACAACATCAACTGCTGAGAGCCACAGCCGAGTTGTAATGGCCCCTGGCATTTTGCCAATAGTATTGGTTGAGAGGGGAGCCATTAAGATGCTGCTGGATTGATTCAATTGTATATTAGACCTTTGGCCTGCTACTTTGGAGTTCTCGTGGGGATTCCTGGAGAGTTCGCATTGGTTGGGGAAGTGCCGGAGGAGAGATTTCCGGTTGGTGGTTCCTGGAGGAGCCACTCGTGCATGGCGTTCACGGGAGTGTGGAGAATAAAGGAGTTCCTGTTTTGAACCTATAAGGCTGTGTGGCAGCTCGGTTATTTTGTGCCCAGCCAGACTGCAGCAAACAACAACAACAACAAAACCCTTGGGAATCAACTTAACGAAAGAGGTGAAAACCTCTACAACAAAAACCACAAAATGCTCAAGAAAGAAATTAAAGAAGACCTTAGAAGATGGAAAGATCTCCCTTGTTCTTGGATAGGAAGAATTAAAATTGTCAAAAATGACCATACTAACAAAAGCACTATACAGATTTAATGCAATTCAAATCAAAATCCCAATGGCATTCCTCATAGAAATACAACAAGCAGTCATGAAATTCATCTGGAAAAATAAGACACCCAGATAGCTAAAACAATCCTTAGTAAGAAGAGTGAAGCAGCAGGCATCACAAAATGACCTTAAACTATACTACAGAGCAATAGTAACAAAAACAGCATGGTACTGGCACCAAAACAGACTGGTAGACCAATGGTACAGAATAGAGGACACAGAGACTAACCCACATAATTACAGTTATCTTACATTAGACAAAGGCATCAAAATCATACATTGGAAAAAGATAGCCACTTCAACAAATGGTGTTGGGAAAACTGGAAATCCATATGCACCAAAATGATATTAAATCCCTATCTCTCACCAGGCACATAAAACACAATTCAAAGTGGATCAATGACCTATGAATTAAACAGACACACTATGACTATTAGAAGAAAAATTAGGCCCAAATCTCCATCATAATGGATTAGGCCCCTATTTCCTTAATAAGACTCCTATAGCACAGGAATTAAAATGAAGAACCAATAAATGGGATGGATTCAAACTAAAAAGCTTCTTCTCAGCAAAAGAAACAATCAGTGAGGTGAATAGAGAGCCTACAATTTGGGAATAAATTTTTACCACATTCACACCAGATAGAGCACTAATCTCTAGGATATATAAAGAACTCAAACATCTTAACAACAACAACAACAACAAAAATAACCCAATCAATACATGGGCCAAGGAGCTAAACAGATACTTCTCAGAAGAAGATATACAATCAATCAACAAATCCATGAAAACATGTTTAACATCTCTAGCAATTAGAGAAATGCAAATCAAAACTACCTTAAGATTCACTCTAATCAGAATGGCAGCTATGAAGAACAAAAATGACAATAAGTGTTGGCAAGGATGTGGGGGAAAAGGCACACTCATACATTGCTGGTAAGACTGCAAATTGGTGCAGCCAGTATGGAAAGTAATATGGAGATTCCTTGGAAAACTGGTAATGGAACCACCATTTGACCTAGCTTTCTCTCTCCTCCATCTATACCCAAAGAACTTAAAAACAGCATACTGCAGGGACACAGCCACATCAATCTTTATAGCAGCAAATTCACAATAGCTAAACTGTGGAACCAACCTAGATGCCCTTCAGTAGATGAATGAATAAATAAAATGTTATATATATATATACACACACACACACATACATACATACATACATACACACACACACACACACAATAGAATATTATTCAGCACTAAAAAGAATAAAATCATGGCATTTGCAGGTAAATGGATGGAGTTAGAGAATATAATGCTAAGTGAAGTTAGCCAATCCCAAAAAAACAAATGCCAAAAGTTTTCTCTGATTTAAGGATGCTGATTCATAATGTGGTTGCGAGGTTAAGGGGGGCACGGGAGGATTAGATGAACTCTAGATAGGGCAAAGGGGAGGGAGGGGAAAGGAGGGAGCATGGGGGTAGGAAAGACAGTGGAATGAGATGGTCATCATTATCCTAAGTACATGTATGAAGACACGAATGGTGTAACTCTACTTTAGGAACAAACAGAGACATGAGAAATTGCACTCTATATGTGTAATATGAATTGTAATGCATTCTGCTGTCAAATATTACAAAATTAAATTTTTTAAAAAAGTCAAGTGACGAGGTGTGGTGGCATGTGCCTGTAATCCCATCAGCTGCGGAATCTGAGGCAGGAGATCAAAGCCAGTGTCAGCAACAGCTAAGTGCTGAGCAACTCAGTGAGATTCTGTCTCTAAATAAAATACAAAATAGGGCTGGGGATGTGGCTCAGTTGTTGAGTTCCCCTGCATTCAATCCCCTGTATCTCCCCACCCTCCTCCAAACTATGAAGTCAGTTGTAGCTCTCTGTCAATTAGATGTACAAGAATAGACAAAAGTTAGATGAAAATTTATTTTGTTATTATAGTTGCTATTGTTTTTTTTCTGAAAATTTCTACCTCCAATATATAACAATGTCTTTCCAGAATTTCCCTATAAGAGGTCTTAGGGGCATAAATGTTGATCAATTTAAAACTAATTTGCTAGTTGGAAACTCTGCCAATTCACATGCTATTTTAAAGCATCCTCTGGAGATGGGTGCCATGTAACCTTTCTCAGATTTCCTGTTATTTGAATGAAGACAAATAATTGTTTCTCCCATCCTAAGAATTTAGACAGAACCTTTTTGATTGGAGGTTACAATGAAACATTTAATTGAAAACAGACTGGTTGATATTGGAGAGAAAATGAAGTTTTAGAACAATTGATTAAAAAGTTCAGAAAGTTTGCTTTTGTTACTTAAAAAAATGATATAAGGTATAAGATTTCAGCCAAATACAATGTAGCAGTGTCCAAACTATTGTCTCACAAAAGTCAAAATCAAATTCTCATTTGAGAAGGATTGTTCTAAAATTCTTAAATGTTTTTTCAATCAACAGACTAAACTTTTTAACTTTTTATCTGAACTTTTCTTATTTTTCTTAAATATTAAAAATAATATTTAAGGACAAGGGACTAGAACTCCAATATACTATTTAGCAGACAATAAGTTTTATAAAAATTATTTTGTGCCCCTCATTCTTCATGTGATAGAGGCATCTATCTATGCTCTCTCTGTTACCACTTAAAAATCTTTTAGATTTCTTAACATTAGATTGGTGCATCTCCAGAGGCTGAAGGAGGAGAACTGCAAGTTCAAAGCTAGCCTGGTCTACTTGGCAAAACACTGTACTAAAATAAAAATAAAGGGCTGGGGATGTAGCTCAGTGAGTACTTGCCTAGCATGTATGAGGCCCTGGGTTCAATCTCAAGCACCACAAAATTTAAATAAATAAGCCCTAAGAATAACTAGTCCAAAATGCTATAATAGCCACCCATGAATTGTTGGGCATTGATAAATCCCATCAGAAGTCTCAGTTTAAATGTTAACAGCTTCCTCAGGGAAGTCTTCTTTGACCACTCAAGCTGAAGCGGCTCTTTTACAAACTCCTCTTGATTTTTAATTATGTAACTACTTGTGAATTTAAATGCTGGTCTCCTCCACCAGACTCCAAGGGTAAGTTCCAAGAGGGTCACTGAGAAACATACAGCCCTGTATACAGTACCTACCATGGTGACTAGCAGGATGTAAGCACATGACTTCCATAGGTAGGAAGAACATGTTTTACATAGCACAATTGATCAAATAAAGAATTAATGCAAAATATGCTAATTCATCCTTCTAATTCATCCTTTCACACGACCATATAAACTTGACAAACCCTGCTTCCTTCTGCTTTTACAATTCTCCTATGTCTTCATCTTCCTTACACAAACTTGTGCCTGGATTCCAATTTAATTTCTATCTGTCTCTATAGATTTACTATGTTCTTCCTTCTTTTTTCAAGCCTGAATTTACCTGTGTTTGCCTTTCCACATCCTTCCCTCCCATCTTTGCCTATTTCTAAAGCATCATTTTCTATCTGAAATAACAATTTCATTTGTTAGAATTTAATGCATATCAAAGCATATGTATGTGTATATATGTATATTATTAGATATGATATAGAGAGGTTTTCAAATATTTTTAAAATCTGTCACCTAAACAATGAATGAAGGCTCATAAGCTGGATTTTTAACTCAAAGTCCTTATTTTATATTGATGAAATGAGAGCTGGAAAGTTTAAATAACTCTGCCATAGGTTCCCTAGAAAAACAATGCCTAAAATATTCAAAGAAGCATCAAATTCTTACCTGATTTTAAAAATTTGAATGCTTTATTCAAATGTTTGCATCTCACTTTTTCTCTTTATGTTTACTAGACATCCAGGCCTTTTTACTGATCACAAAGTAACTAATAGGAGCTAAAAGATAAGGGACGCTATGCAAGTAGTACAAGACCCATTCAGGTAGCTCTTTGTATTTAGATATTTTTTTAAATTTTGTCCACCATTGTAACATCTATTAAGTGTTTAACACCAATATTACTAACATGTAACATCTATATTTGTCACATTTCTACTTTTTTAGGCACTTAATACTCATGCAATTACACTAAAAATTTCTATGATAATTGAGTATGCCCTATATACTAAATGTCCCAAAATTAGTGTTTGCAATTCAGACTTTTAAAATATCATTGTAGTTAAAATAATAGTAGTTTTTGAAACAAAAGTTTTAATGACATTGTGTTCTTTAAAAAGTTATGGTACAGCATTTGAAGTGAATCTTTAAAGTATAGGTTGTCAAATTCTTGTCTACTTGGTGATTGCTCTTAAAATTAAGAATTGTAATGCATTCCGCTGTCATGTATTTAAAAAAATAAAATCAATTAAAAAATTTTTACTCCCTTGAAATAAAAGTCTGATTTTAAAATTCTTTCATATCAGTTACATGTGGAAAGTAGTCGTCAGTCACCCTAAACCATTGATTCCCCTAGTGGCATTTCGGGGTATTTTATCATTAACATAATGTGCACACTATAATGCAGCTTATAGGGAAAAATCCAGCTCATTCAAACCCATGATTTGACATGCATTCTTGCTTAGGTTAAGGCTAACATGTAAAAGAGACCTTACCAGACCACAAACTACAAGAATATAACACAGGAATATCCATAAATTTGACAGATCCTTTAGTAGAGTAATTAAGCATACTTAGAAAAATAATGGATAATATTTTTTCTTTTGTACCAGAGATTAAACCCAGGGGTGCTTTACCACTGAGCCATATCCTAGCCCTTTTATATAATTCATTTAGAGACAGGGTCTCACTGAGTTGCTTAGGCCCTCACTAAATTGCTGAGGCTCCTTTGAACTTGCCATCTTCCTATCTCAGCCTCCCAAACTGGCATCACAGGCATGTGTCACCACACCCAGCTATAATGGATAATTTTAATTACAGAAATCTAGAGTTAATTGTACTTAGTGTTTTACCTTGGGACTTCTTTATAACCCTATTTATACCTGAATATTTCAGAGATTTTTACTGTTATATAATTTCCTAATATAGTAAATGCTGAGAACATTTTTAATGAAAGAAAATCTTGATTATATTAAGCATCTTTAATTTCCTAAGTTTTTTCTTCCTTTGTTTTTTCTCAGTTTGTGAAGATTTGTCAGCTAATACAACTAATTACTATTTTATATGAAAGTTCCTTTTCTATGTAAAAAGCATTATTCATCTATTACATTTGCATGAAGAACTTTCTGGATCTCGAGGCTGTGAGATTAAATGCATTATCTAGACTGGCTGGGCACATTAAATTTTCTTGCTTATATACCTGCACAACATTTTGCTAAAAATCTCTCACGATAATTTCACCAAATCAGGTGACAGCCTTTCTCCTTATACCCAACTGCATGATAGGATTCTTGATGTCATTCAATGTCAAAAGAAAAAAAAAACACATTGATGCAGAGCCATGTCTTCATATCAAACTGAGAGAGAATATTCCTTCCTAACTGGTGAAGTTGCTCAGGAGCACTTTTTTCAAACTCATCAAGATTATTTTTTTACATGAAAAAATCAAATATTTTTTTTCTGATGAATTAATATGTTGCATCCTCTGAAAATAGAAATTGTTTATCAAAACATTTCTGAATCATGCTCTGTCAGCTCAGCAGGACAATCTTTTGCCCCAGTTTTGCTTGAGGAAAATATTCAAGCACTGTGGTCACCTCGGTTTCATCTGACACAAAATAAGCCTGAATTCTCTTTTTTGTTCTCTTCCTCTGTGTCCAGTCACTGCCCCAGGGTCCTTTTTAAGAGGATAAGTTAGTCTCAAGCAGTGCTTTAAATCAGAAATCCCTGTACAGTAGTGGGTCAGAAATCCCAGATCAAACTGCATCTGGGTCTCTGTCCCTCTTGCCCAGGCTTTCCACAGCAGAAGAAACAAACATGAGTGTCTCATGCCAGCCTGCTCACAGGGATGGTGCCTACGTTTATTCACCTTGGATCTGATCTTGGTGATCCAGCCAATTTCCCCGAAAATGTAATATAAATAAAAAATGCAGGCATAGTTATATAAAATGAAAACAACGATAAATATGTCCAAACACTTATGCTAGCTGTTCATGAAATTATGCTTGTCAGGAAAAGAAATCTAGTTGAATAAAATCAAGATTGGAAGCATGTTTGATAAGATGATTAACAGGAGGGAAGGAGATGTGCAATATTCTGAAGAAATAGTATCAGTGAGCTAATGCAGCTACCTTCCAGTAGAAAGGGATAGCATTTTGATGTCCCCTCTTTTGTACAGAACTAAAAATAGATAAAATCTTCGTCAGTAACAAAAGCTTTCATTAAGAGTATAAAACACCATGATTTATTATAGTCAGCTGTCTTCTATTAACTACATTTAAGTTGACATCTTTTTAATGTAATTTAAGGAGAGGATATAGTCTTTTGGCTATTACTGAGGAGATAAGGTAGAATGAATTGCCACATTTCCAATTTATCTCAACATATTTTCAAAATACATTCAAACATAATAACTGTGTCACCTAATTTAGACACCATTTAATCAATATTTCCCAAATATTGTACCCTTAAAATTACTAATGGTTATTGTTAAAAATGCAGACTCTTAGTGTTCTCCTCTGCAGTTCCTGATATGGTTCATATAAAGATTGAGAACCTGTATTTTTCAAAAGATTCCATGTGATTATAATAATTAGAAAATTTTGAGAACCACTAATTTAACCTAAATCTGTATTTCAAAGGATAAAGTATGTAAAGAAAGGTATAGTCTTTTGCTTTATAACTGAGGCATTTATATATACATATATGTGTACATACACACAAATAAATGCCCTAGAAATGTAAATTATTCTGCCTGATAACTGAGATGAGAGAGAATATATCAGTGCCTGCTAAACCACAGTTCTGTCTATTCAACCATGCTACCTGGAGAATACTCATTATGCATAGATTTATCTATTTATTGCTCCAAAGGAAATTTGTACTCTTTTCATATACTCTTGAGGACTGCTAGTTGTGCCTTCTAGCCTCTTGTATACCAAATAAAGCCTTGATCGAAAATTAATTTCTATTGTGATGAGTTCCCATTGGTTTCTGCTCCCTGAGAATCTATTCTGTTTTCTCTTGTTCTCCACATTACCTATGCTATAAATAAAAATAATGCTGCATCTCGCAGCAAACTTTCTATCTTTAAGGAATCTAAGACTCTTTCAATGAGAATATTTTGATGTTAAAACAAAATTAGAATGAGCAAAATCTAGAAGTCACTTAGTATACATTTGTTTATACCTGTTTTTCTTCCCTAGATTTTAACAGGTTAGCTCAGACAATGCTGCCAGCTCACTGAAATCATGAGTTACCATAATGTAACTTAAAGTCAGCTAAAATACCATTTCATGCTCCTCTCCTGATGGTCTTGGTTCACTGCTCCCTGTGGGAGATGCAGAGAGGCAACAAACTGACAGGAACAGCTGTACAGTCACCATTGATATCTGTAGGGGGTTGGTTCCAGGATCCTTCAGGATACCAAATTTGCAGATGTTCAAGTGTCTTGTATAAAGTGGCACTATATGTGCCTAAGACCTGGGCACATCCTCCCATATACTTTAAATCATCTCTAGAATACTTATAATACCAAATAGAATGTGTTATGGTTTAGATGTCAGGTGTCCCCCAAACCTCATATGTGAGATAATGCAAGAAACTTTAAAGGTGAAATAATTGGATTATGAGAGTCTTAGTCTAATCATTGCATTAATTCCCTGATAGGGATCAACTGGGTGATGGCTGTAGGCAGGCAGGGTATGGCTAGAGGAGGATCACTAGGGGCATGTCTTGGGATATATATTTTGTCGATGGGTAGGGGAGTCTTTCTCTCTCTGCTTCTTGGTACCATATCCTGAGCCACTTTCCTCTGCCACAGTCTTCTGCCACGATGTTCTTCCTCACCAAAGCCCCTAGGAATGGAGTCTGGCCATCTGTGGACTGAGACCTCTGAGACCACGGGCCCCTTCAAAATTGTTCTTGTCAGGTTTTTTGGTTATGCCAGCAAAATGGCTAACTAAAACACAATGCAAATGCTACATAAGTAGTAATGCTGTATTGTTTAAAAAACAATGACAAACAATCTATACATGGTCAATATACATGCAGTATTTTTTTGCATATTTAAAATTAGTATTTGGTTAAATCCTCAGGTTCAGAAAACGCCAATAAAGAGGGCCAACTATACTTGCTTTAAACTCACACCCAAACTTGGAATGTTTTCAGATGTTTTAAAGAGACCATGATACAGGGTGATTAGTCTACATTCTATCTAGCAAATGGTCAAAGTCAATCTGAAATCATATTATATGTATATGAAACAGCTTGGGTTTTGAACTGTTGGTTATCATGTGTGCTTGCTCTGTAGAAAATGCAACTGGCAATGGCCATTTAAAAATCACTGGTCCTAGAGTTCTCCCAATTTTGAATCACAATGAAATCAAAGCTGAACTTGTCACTAATCTCTTAAAATTTTTTTTTTCACATAAAATTATATAAGCATGCCAGGAAAGGTAAGAAAGCCTGGGAGAGAATCCAGTTGAGGAGTAAAAATAGTAAAACATGTATGTAAACAGCACAATGTGGCACAATGATTTGTCACCTAACATTTCTTAAAGCATGGATAAAAAGTCCTTTCTTAGAAAACCAGATACTAGTTCAGGACAAATTTTTTAGTTATGAGAATGAAAAGTCACACTCTACAGATTATTAAAGTGTTCCTTTTGACTAATTTTAAGGATAGGACATTCAATTTCATAAAATTCACTAGAATCTTGGAGTTCAAAATCATTTCCTTTCCTAAATCCTCACTTTCAGACCCTTTTGCATATCCAGCCTGGTGTTAATGCCTTCTTTCCCAGACTTGTCTATTAAACCATTGAAAACAAGTATTTTGCTTTCAACCTCATCGGAGAAAACATTACCCCACTCCCAGCTTCCCATAGAGACAGACTCAAGCTTGGTTTTTTATATGTATTTCTATAGCCAGATGATCAGGAAGAACTGGTAAAATTCCCACTATGCCTTTCAGTTAATAATCAGTGTGTTCTGCCTCTCGGGTAAGAGAGAAAAGACTTGAGGGTATTGGTAGTCTCATCACACAGCCATTTAAGCAAACCTAAACAAATATCAATGCTTAGAAATTCTCAAAAGTTATGTTCACATTGCTAACTAGTAACTCTGTGAGGCAGCATGTACAGGGACAAGAACAAAGAACCCTCTGAGGATGACATACACAATCCAAGGTCAACTGCAAACGCAAACCTCCTTCCATTAGGATACTGAAAGAATATAATGATCTCATGGAATCCATGTGGCTGGTTGCAAAAAACAGACATCAGAAAGCTTATAAACAAAAAGATATTTCTTGTTAAATTGGAAACCTTGTGAAATAAAGTTGGTGTTTTGCTTTGTTTTATTTTTTATTGGCACAGTCATACCAATTTGCTGGGCTGCTTTAACTGACAGATCTGAGTAATGGTGACAGAGACTCTCTGGCTCATGAAGCCTAAAACATTTACCTCCTAGCTCTTCGCAGGAGAAGTGTGCATTCATCTATACGAATTAAAAATCTCTTTGCTGTCAGAATCAATAACCCAATAACCTTTCACAATCTTTAATTTTTAAGTAAATAATTTAAAACTATAAAAATATTTTAACGGATCACTTAATATTGAGTAATCAGACTAAATTGTTTTAAATCGGCCTTTTTAAAAACTGCATTTACTTTCTCAAAGATTTTCCAATCGCCAAAGCAAAGTTTAAGAGCTTTGTGCATGACTCAGTCCAAAGTCTGGAAAATAAATGTGTTTGTAATTGTGATAGATCCTCTCAGTTTTGAAAGAATCTTAGCTAAACTTTCAAAATACAATATATATTTTAGTAACAGAGTTTTAGGCAAGCTCTTCTCTTAGGGAAAGCTTATGAAAAAGGAAAAGACATATTTGTAACAACAAGAGTTTTAAATATTTGTAAAGTTACATCTTAATCTTCAAAGACAAGATTTCTATCATATTGACCTTTCTTTTTGTGTACCTTGATGGTTTTATAGGTTTGGGAAATATAAATGGAATATAAAAATATGTTGCCTAATGGGAGGCAAAATACTGAAAGCAGGTATTTTATCTAAGAATTTAGTTCAGGAAAAGAGAGAAGCAGAGAAATGAAACAGGGTAGAAAGGAGGGAGGAAAGGAGGAGGAAAAAAGAGCCTTACAAAGGAAACCTTTTAACAGACCATCTGAGGGATCCTAGGAAATCACTTAAGAATTCTGTTCTTGACCACAACATTGAGACACTTCTTGATCTGGCTTATATTTTATGAATCTCATATTGGCATTCTGGAACTACTCAGTGCCCCCTCCATGCCCCAGCACACATACACACACACACACACACACACACACACACACACAGAAGGCTGCTTCTCCTCTGTGCACATTTGCACAATTCTCTACATCTCCAGGGATACCAGGCCCCAGCCCCAACAGAGACAATTTCCACCCAAACTTTAATGAATCTGACAAACTTTCCTATGTGCATATATGAATATACCACAGTGAATCTCCACATGTACAACCAGAAGAATGAGGTCCCAATTAGAATAAGATATACTCTATGTTTGTAAAAATATGTCAAAACATACTCTACTATCATGGATAACTAAAAATAACAAATACAAAATAATAAAAGTAAAAATATATTTTTTCACTTTTGATGGAAAAAAAGGATGTGTATCATACAACATCTCCTCCTTGTCACCAGCATCATGCGGAGTCTGATGTAACTCCCTTCATACTGCAGTTATTTTCTTGATGTCTCTGTCTCACCACATCCCCTCTAAGATACACACTCCTTGAAGACAATGATGATCTGCTCTTTGTGTTTGTATCACCACCAAGGAGCACAGAGCCTGAGGCATAGGGTCAATGTTCATCAGCAAACGACCATGTCTATATCAATAGACATGAATTAATATTTATTTTATAAAATAGTTTCCCTTTGAACTAAGTAAATTTTTTTTTGGTGGGTCAGTACCCAGGATTCAAATCAGGGGCATTCAACCACTGAGTCACATCCCCAGCCCTATTTTATATTTTATTAGAGAGAGGGTCTCACTGAGTTGCTTAGCACCTAGCTAAATTGCTGAGGCTGGTTTTGAACTTGAGATTCTTCTTCCTTTGCCTCCTGAGCTGATGGGATTACAGGCATGCACCACCCTGCCCGGGCTCTAAGTAATTGTTAATAAGGGAGATTATGTGGCAAAAAATCATTTGACTTCTTATGTTCCATTTCTTTTAGGGAGCTAATTCATTGTTTACTTTTGGTAACTCAAAAAATATTTTCTAATACCAACAAGAGAGACAGAGGAATTAAAGATTATCTCTAAAATATATGAGTTGAGCTGTTGCTACCAGTAAAATTTAAATTATTTGAATGGCAATTAAAAAACAAACTGTGCCATTTGTGTACAATGTGTCAAAATGCATTCTACTGACATGTATAACTAATTAGAACAAATTTAAAACAATAAAAAACAAAAAATTTAAAACAATAAAAAACAAAACAGACTGATCTCAAATGCATTCTAGGGGCTCAAAAATAATTGGAATTCATGGAAGCTTATACCTAAAACTGAAGAAAGCTTTTGAAAGATAATGAAAGTAACTTACAACATCCAAGAATAATTATAGAGTTCAATCAATTGTGAATTTAAAAGATGGGTTTATAGAATTTTATAATTAGAAAGAAGTTATAGATCATTTCATTATTGTAATGAAGAATCAGGTCATCAGAAGTTTGAGTGCCATTTTTAAGGTCATTAGATTCCTTGGTGGAAAAATTTAACTTCAGAAGTCAGGTATTCTAATTCCAGACTTGATGTTATTTTCACTTTATCATGTTGTTTGCCAGGATTTAAAAAAAAAAAAAGGCGGGAAATTAATCTGTTTCACATGTAGAACATCAAATGTGAAACTCCACCATAACATCATAACACATGTATCTATCAAAAAGAAATCTACATATTAAAAGTATCTCAAAACAGTGAAATATAACTAATAGCTTCATGTAAAAAAAAAAAAAAAAACCTCTTACAAGAGCAACCCCCGAAAACTAAGAAATAAATTGAAAACACAAGACAAATTCTACACGAACATGATAGAATATAAACTAATTCATTTTATCCCAATGCTTCAAGTTCAAACAAATTGACTTCAGAGTTATTTTTTTATTACATTACACTATCGTACGCACTGATATGAAATCAATTTTTCATCTTAACACATGCCAGAAATATAAGGGGTTGCTATGTCGGAAATTGGTAGAAAGAATATCTGTCCAAGTAATTTTTTAAAGATTATTTAAGCTTTTTAAAAAACAAGATTATTAAAACTATTTCAAGATTTAATTGAAATCTTATTTAAATGTAAGGATTCTTTCTCATCCTAGTAATGGGGATCGAGGGAATATAGGAAGTATCTTAAGAATCACAAACTAGTAAAGATAAGATACTATCTACAAAAAGTGTCAGGGGACAAGATGGCTGTCTGAACCATGTATTCTACCTTCAGAACACTGGACAAGCAGGAGAAATAAGGGTGGGAGTCAGATTCCATTACTGAGCACTGTCACCACTGAATCATGTAATGCCTCCATATGCTTGTTTATGTGCTTTCAACTTAGCTGATACTTCAGACATTATTTTTAGGCAATTATAATCGAAAGTCTAACATTAAATCAAAATTTTTTAAAAAAACACATATATTCACAACAAAACATTTCAACTGACTCCTGCCTAGATAAACATCCCACTTTACCCTCAACAAAAAGGCACATATGTCTGTCACTTTGACCTAGTTTGTATCCAAGAGAACTTTTGTTTTAAAGGCAGTGTCGGTCTTAATAAAGAAATTAAACTCTGAAATCACAGTGAAATTCTTAATAACCTAGTTCTACTATTCATTGCTTTAAAATTTTTTATTTTGACTTAACTTTAGACTTAAAGATGCAAAACTACTATACTGTTTTTTATATCCCCCCCATGTTAACATTTTACATAACAATCCTTATTTTCTCCATAAAAGAGTAGAATATTCCATTAAGAGTGGTGGGGAAATTAGAAGAACATAATGTTCAATGCGTAACACCCAATAAGTAGAAAGTGTTAAATAAATATTAGCCATGATGATTATATTTTGTCTACATGATGTGACTTTGAACTTCTATAACTAATCAGGGCTATGGCCAGAACCTAATGGAAAAATGACCCTGTCCAAGTTCTCTGTAATCAGACTTGATAGAGATTTGAGCACAGCATATTTACGGGGAAACACCCTGTGGACCAGCACCTGTGGGAGTGAAAAAAGCAGAAATGGATGCAGGAGAAGTAAAACAGTTGATGGAGTCACAACAAAGACTTCAGCTAGTCCCAAGGGTAACTCAGATTCTGAGATGATCTTTCAAGGTTGCCTTAAAATGTAGCAAGTCATGAGCTTTATACTCATGCATTGACCATTCTTCAGACACAGATATGCCTAAGGAATGTGTGTTAGGTTTCAGTCATTATAATCAATACCTAATATAAAGAGAAAAGGGCAATCTTGGCTCATAGTTTTGGAGGTTTTAGACCATGACCCATAAATAGGTCTTTTTGCTTTGGGCCTGTAGTAAGGCAGTATATCATGGTGGAAGTGCATGGTGAGTCCTAAACTGCTCAACTCATGGTCAGGGAGTCAAGGAGAGAGAGGGAAGGAAAGAAGGAGCAGGGATACCATAGTCCCCTTCCAAGGCACACTCCCAACGACCCAAAGAGCTCCCACTAGGGCCCATCTCTCAAAGGTTCCACCACCTCCCAATAGTACTACCACCCTGGGAACCAGGCCTTCAACACATGGCCTCAGGGGGGCATTCAAGATCCAAACTGTAGCAAAAGGATGTCAGTTTGACAAGTGGGTGTTTTAAGGGTAACTTCAAGAGAGAGGATCACGAAGAAACATTAGCTGCCAATGCTCCCAGCTGGGGAGGGATACTTCAGTCCTGAGGGAGGATCACATAATGCAGGGTCCATCAAACTACTCATAAGAAACTGTTCGGCGCGGCTTATTCATGGCCAGTGAAATAAAGGTGAATAGAAAAACAAAGACAAGGGAAAGATAAAACAAAATCTACACATTTCACAATCAAAGTTTTCAAAACATTTGGCTTTGCTGTGTTTTGCTTTTCTCTTTTGTAAGACCTGTTAGAGGTCAATAATTATTCATACAATGCAGAGGAGCAGAGAGGGAGAGAAGAGAAACCAGCTCACATCCTGTTCCCAGAACTCAGGACTGCCAAGGCTCAGGAGCATCATAAGCTCTGGCATCATCCATCAAGGTCATGACTTTGGATATAGATGGGCTTTCGCTCAGTGGAAAGCAGCAGATACGTCCAGGAACTTTGTTGACAGCAGAAACAGAGGTTAGATATGGATGTTTTGAACCAAGGGTGGGGTTAGAACACATGGGTAATTACAAACAAAAGGTGATTCTCTTGTGTTTGTTTTTCTTTTTTATCATGTAAACACAAAAAAAGTTGTTGTTAATGATGAAAGGAAGAAGAAAAAAGTCTTTCTTTTATATGGGTGAAAGCTAATGATTCAGAGAATGAATTTATTACGCAGCTTGTACAAAGCAAGTTAGAGGCACAGAAAATTAGGAGATGTCCTCAACTGAAACACAAGATATCCAGAAGTACCATCAGCATGCCATACCCATAGAGACTGAGTGATCCCTGGAAGCAGCTGCCTTCTCTATTTCTAAAATTAAATTAATGAAAAGGAACCCAAGGGATCGCTATGCTATTAAATATAGCCCTGAAACAGCAAATTTTGAAATAATGTAATTCATCACTGATAATATAGTTTTGGTATAAACTCACTGTTTTTCAGAAAATAATAAAGCTATAATCAATTCCTTCTTAAAAAAAATAAAAAGCTTTCCTAAACTGACATGTTTTCCTTATATAATATTTTCTAATGTATTTTTACCAGGGTTAAAGATGTTCCCAACTCATGCCATCATGGAAAGCATGTAATTTGGGCAGCTATACACATTTTTTTTTCAAAATTTCTACCAGCATGCTTTTTTTAGTTTAAACATAATAAAAATTATTTGATGCTATAAAGGTAATGCTAAAATCTTCACTAAAAATATTTAAAATTTTCAAATGATACACACCCGCTTCATGCACGTATGTATTTTCCATACATGCCTTTTTAAAGTCTTTAGGAATTTATTTTATATACCCTTAATAGTTAAAAAAAAGAAAAAAAGAAAAACTTGTATATATACGTTGGTTGGGTATTTAAAAACATGTTTACATTGTTGGGCATGTAAAGTAATTTAATTAGAGACTACAATACAGAGAAGAGTCGTAGTTATAGCGACGCCCTAAGAAAGAGTTAATTGAAATGTACTGGAAGAAAATTCTAACCTTTTGTCAACCCTTCTGAAGTTTACTACTCAGCAGATTTGCACTGTATGTATATTAAAAACAAACAAACAAACATGCTGCTCTACAGATTATATTCACAAAAGAGCTCCAAACATTTTTACAGTCTTAAACATGATTTTCATACAATAAAATCCTTCCAGTTTAAGTGTACAGTTTAATGAATTGTGGTAGATGAATATCGTAACCACAACCGTGGTGGTCAAGATACAGAAAACTGACATTACAAAATGCTTCTTCCTGCTCTTTTCCATATCACTGCCTCCCCTATACCTGGCAACCACTAATACACTTGTGTCATAAGAATTGAGTTCCCTAATGTGTCTTTCGACTGGAATCATACATTGATGTCTTTGCTGTCTCACTCCTCTCATTGAGCATAATGCTCTTGGATTCTTTCATATCAGTTGCATCTGTAGTTTGTTCCTTTTTTATTGCTGCATGGTGTTTCACCTATGCACTTACACCGGTTTACCTTTTCACCAGTAAGTAGATACTATCTTCTAAGTGCTTCGAGTATGAGTCTTGGGGTACATGTTTTTATTTCTTTTGGGTAGGAATGGAGTTGCTGGCCATAGGAAATTGAGAGTTTAATGTTATCATAAAGTGTCAAACTACTTTCCAGAATGACTGTGCCATTTTTAATTTCCACCAGGGATGTGTGACTACTCATTGCTTCACATCTACACTGACCCTTGGAGTCAGCTCTATTCATTTCAGCAATTCCACTGCATGTTCAATGGTACTTCACTCTGGTTTTAATCTGCATTTCCCCAATGGCAGTGATGTTAAGCATCTTCTCTTCCTTTGCTGATTGTATTTATTTTTTAAATTAAAATGTCTGCTTAAATATTTTGTCCATTTTATTAGGGTTTTTATTTTTCAGTAATTGTGCTTTTATACTTATTTATAAAATAAATATATTTTTCCAAGTATATTTGAAATTTTCTCCTAATCTGTGCTTGGTCTTTTTTTGTTTTCCTTATAGTACTTTTTTCATAATCAAAGTTTTCATTTACAGTCTAACTTATGATTTTTTTCTACTTTCATCTG
Organism: Marmota marmota marmota; assembly: GCF_001458135.2. Taxonomy (NCBI): domain Eukaryota; kingdom Metazoa; phylum Chordata; class Mammalia; order Rodentia; family Sciuridae; genus Marmota; species Marmota marmota. The sequence continues at coordinate 345,327 of NW_026000016.1, forward strand.
TGCTTTTCCAATCTTGTTGCCTACAAGACAAAAATATGTTTTCTTCACTATGCTTTATAATTTTTATCTTCACGTGTACACGATACATTTCAATTTACTCTGAGCATATTGTATGAAGTAAGTATGAAGTTTATATGTTTCATATTGTGTCTATTCTAATAGCAACATTTTTTAAAGATTATTATCTCCTTATTGAATTACTTTGGCAACTTTGATGAAAAATGAGTTGAATATATAAAGGTGGATTTCCTCCTAAATTTTTTTTTGTTTCCCTGATATTATGCCATCTTTATGTCGAGTCCGATGCATTGCTTAAAGGAGCTTCTAAATGTGTCTTGAAATCAAGAATGTTAGGTTTTCTAACTTTGTTCTTTAAAAAAATGCATTCTGGCTATTCTAGGACCTTAGCATTTCCTCCAAAATTTCAGAATAAGCTTTGTAATTTGTCTAAAAATCCTTATAAAGTCTGACTGGGATTGTGCTGAATCTACAGATCAATTTGGGGAGAATTATCATCCAATAAGCATTAAGTCTTATCCATAAACTTGGCATTTATTTCCATTTATTTGGGTTTCCTTCTATTGTTTGAAAGACTTTATTTAATACAATCAGTCACTGAATGCATTTGGGCCTGGAGTTTTCCTTTGTGAAGTTTTAAGTAGCAAATTAAGTGCCTTCAATGAATACAGGATTCTTTGAGTTTTTTATTTCTTTCTACATCAGTTTTGGTAACTTGCATTCATTTCAAAGTTAGCCAATTTATGCACATAAAATTCTTCATAATACTCCATTATCATGTCTTAAATTTCTGTAGACTTTGTTATGATGCCCCAATAACTACTGTTATACTATTGTTCACACTATTATCACACTTGTGCTTTAAATATTTTTCTTGCATGATGGGAAAGAACAGGCAGCACAAAGAGGCTAAAATAAGGGAAGAAGTGGCTTTCTTTGTTTCCAAGATGCATGTACGGAGATAGAGGAAATGGTTTCTATGTCCTTGATCATTTAGAAAAGAGGCACGGATCACATCCATTTTATTCTCCTTCAATTACAAACTTCAATTGTAAATTTCCAACTAAATAATATTTATTGCATTGTATTTATTATCATTGCATACTTATCTTTACTGTTTTAATGCTAACATTTGAATCATTATTATTGTGGATCTTGGCTAATTATTTTAGATGAATTAACATATATAAGCTTCATAAAAGCTCTACAAGGTAAGTACTATTATTATATTTAATTGTAGATGAAGAATTTGCAGCACAGGGAAGATAAATAGTTTTCCCAAGGCTGCACAGCTAATAAATGACAGAGCTAGGATTTGAACTCAAGGTAATTTTACCCCAAAGTCTATAATGCAACCTGTCCCAAAACTTAAATTCATACTATAAGACTTAAAAAATTAAACATATAAGACCAAAAATACAATAATATTAGCTAAAATACAGTTAATATTAGCTATTTAAAATGTAAAATAGAATGTAACATGGCACTGCAATTTGTAAAGAATACTACTATTAATTATTGTTCTTATTTTCATGGTTGGTTTTCATTTCCCCCTTGTGGAATATTTTGCCAAGAATTTTCTATAGTGCAGGCTTTCTTGCTGTAAATTCTTTTAGCTTTTGTTTATCATGGGAGGTTTTTATTTCATCATCAAATTTGATGAAATAAATTTAATTTTGCTGGATATAAGATTCTTGGTTGGCATCCATTATCTTTTAGAGCTTGGTATATGTTGTTCCAGGATCTCCTGGCTTTGAGAGTCGGGGTTGAAAAATCTACTGAGATCCAAATTGGTCTTCCCTTATAGGTAATCTGATTTTTCTCTCTTGTGGCCTTTAAAATTCTATATGCTACGCATTTTCATTATAATGTGTCTTGGTATAGATCTGTTTTTTACATTTGGTGTCCTATAGGCCTCATGCATTTATTTTCCAATTCATTCTTCATGCTTGGGAAATTTTCTGATATTATTTCATTAAAGAGATTGTGCATTCCTTTTGTTTCAATAAATCTTAAATTTGGTCTTTTGATGGTATCCCATAATTCTTGGATGTTCTGTTCTTGGTTTCTTACCATCTTCACTGTGAAGTCAACTTTATTTTCAAGATCATATATTTTGTCTTCATTGTCTGAGGTTCTGTTTTCCAAGTGGTCTAGTCTGTTGCTGATACTATCTATTGAGTTTTTTAATTGGCTTATTGTTTCTTTGATTTCAAGGATTTCTATTTGTTTGTTTGTTTTCAGTATGTCTCTTTCTTGAAGTAATCTCTTGCAATCTGAATTTGTTCTCTTATCTATTCGTTGAAGTGATTGATTTTTGCCTGTATCTGCTCACTTAGGCCATTCTTTAATTTCCAAATAATTTTAGTTTTTTATATTCTGAACTCCTTCTCTGATGTTTCACCTACTTCACTGTCAATGGATTCTATTGTAGTATCTTGGTTTGTTTGGGGCACTTTCCTCTTTTGTTTTTTCATGATGTCTATGTGTCTTCCTCTCTTGCAGTGTAGATCTGAGGTATCACAGCTTCTGCCCTATTGTCTTATAGTGTCCCCACAGGTTACCAATACCTCATTTTTAAGGGAAAGATCAATATTATAGCACTAAATGTGCCCAATCTGCAGCCATATATCACTTAGCTTCTAATTTCACATTTACGGTTTTGTCACTGTAAACAGAAATGATGGGCTTGGTTATCTTTAACATATAGTCAATAGGTTTGTGTGATGGTTTATAGTTTCTGATGGTGGAAGGGGAGACTGGGAGTTGGCTGAGATGTTTATGAGGTAGGATGTGAGAATATGGAGGTTTTCAGTTATATGACTAGTGAGAGAGTAATCATAAGAAGTTGGCTGTTGGGAGAAACAAGAGATAGGCAACCCCATGCAAGACGCCCTGTTACCTCAGCAACAGGATAACTGTTAGCACCCCTAGTAGAGAAATGTCTGGTGCAGTCAGGACACAGGGATCTTGGTCATGTCTTATAAGATCCTTCTTGTTGTCTCTTTATAGAAGCAGCGATATCCCAGTTTCATGGTGGTGACAGCCTCAAGGCTGTATGTTCCTTATGTTGGGCTGTGGAGCCATGCTTTGGAGAATAAGGAACCCCAGTGCGGGGTGGCTCTCCCCAGGAACTCTGGGCTGTGGGTGGGCTCTACCTTCCGGAACTCTGGGCCAGCGTGGTATGGGGTCAGTGGGCAAGCTCTGCCCTAATTACAGTTCCGAGCAGCATAAAGTTTACTTAAGGTAACAACACCCGTTTAGACTAGGGGTGATACCAGGAGTTAAGGGACTCTGTCATCATCAATGACAGCAGAGAGAGGGAGAAGCTGAGAAGCCAAGCATAAATCTCCAAATGGGATCTAACAAAAGATCAGAAAGGTTGGGGACAGCAACGTGGAAGAAGTGCTAGTGTCTTGGGTGTCAAAAAAGACAACACTGAGAAATAAAAATAAATTCCTATCTTAGGAAAGAGACTCTTTGTTCTCTAGCTCTTTGGATGCTTCTTGGTGGATTACGATTATTAAACTATGTTATCAATTAGACAAGCTTAAATCCACGGACACTGTGAGTCAAGGTTGGCTTTGTACAAAATGAAGCAATTACAGGAATACTGACGCTGAAAGGATAATCGCACTAATATACTGTAGTAATGGTACCAGTTACATACTAATGGTCATCACAGCATCATATATATGTGTGTGTGTATGTATGAAACTGTGAACTTAGTGACTCAGAAGAACATAGATAGCCCACACACGATAAGAATGTGCTTATATGCAATAACACACATTCCCAATTTTCTAGAATAATTCTCATTTTAAATAGCCTAACACATCCCATAAACATCTCAAATGTACTGGAAGTTTTATGGTCAACATGAGTTGTCATCTCTTTCTGTTGATGTAACACAATACCACAGACTGGCCGATGTCTAAAGAGCAGATATTTATTTCTCACTGAATAAGGGGCTGGAAAGTCCAAGATCAAGGCCTCTACATCTGGAGAGGCCTTGCTTCCTGCTTTATTATGACATGATAGGAGGCTCCACAGGGTGAGAGAACAAGTGTGTGAGTGTGCATGAGACAGTACACATGAATGTGCAAGTGCCTTTTTTTGAAATTTGTTCTTATTAGTTATACAGATAGTAGAATGTATTTTGATATATTCTACATATATGAAGTATAACTTCTCATCTTTCTGGTTATACATCATGTGGAAATACATTGGTCATGTAATCACAAGTGGCTTTGTGAACTATCCTGTGTGCAAATCCTTTTACACAAAGCCACTCCCAAGATAACTTGCCACTCCTGTGATAAGACATTAAGCCCTTCATAAAGTTGATACCCTAAAGCCTAATGACCTTATCATCTCTTAATGGTTCTGCCTTTAAGTTGAGTCTTGCAGGGGACATTCAAGCCATACCAGTATACAAATGGAATTTCTGTATAGTAACTAAGACAGGATTGGGAGGAAAAAGGTATTTTGTTAGATAGTCAGCATAAATAGAGATTTTTAGTTATTCTGCAGAATTTCCCAATAGATCAAAACTTCAGGGTTATACAGACTTGCAGACTGGGTTCTACTTTTTTCCCCATTCTCTCAAACTTTTCTTCATCTTCCTTCTCTACTCTCACTCCTCCTGGCTATAAGTTCATGGAACACTAAATATCCTCGAACATTTCACAATTACATTACCATTAACATTTCATTTATTCCTATTACTGGTTTTCCCCTTGAACGGCAACGACTTTACACCATAAGATGTAAAGTACATCTTCTCTACAAGTACAAAGTAGGCCTAACAATTTTTAAGTTCAATTTTTTAAAGTTCAAGATTTTCTACAATGAAATATTGTGTTTTTAACACTGCTAAGGACATGACAAAGCAAGCTGAAATGTATGTTTGGGGTCAAAATATTACTTAGAAGAAAGTATCACGAATTCCATTCTAAGAAACCTAGTTTTCTTTTTCTTTTCTGTGTGTGTGTGTGTGTTTGTGTGTACACTGGGAATTGAATCTAGGAGTGCTTTCACTATTGAGCTACATAACCTAATTTTCAAAAGTTTACAATTAGATTTCAGTCTTGCAAAAGTTGACAATGAAAACAGTTTTAGAAAATCGTCCCTAAACTGGTTCCAAGTGGAAGTCCCGATATAGTATGGACAATTGTTATGACCAGGTTATTAAGTTCCTTTTTAGATCTGGAAATTCTGGGAGGCACTAGAATAATGATTGTCCAAGGTTTTATCTTATAGAGAAATATTTTTAGTAAAAATGTTCATTCAAAAATTTGGGTATGAACCAAATGGCCAATCTGACACTTTAAGAAAGAAGAATGCATTGTGTTCCTAATCTATAGTGAGTTGATATGTTCCATAAAGAATTCTGGAAGGAGGCTGTGCTCAGAGCATAAATTGGTATAGATCGCTTTGCTCTCTCAGATAGCGACACAATATGTTCTGCTGAATGAGAAAAAGTTTGAGGGCATAAATCAAGATAGAGCAATCATCTGACAAAGAATTACAAAGAAGCCCCGTATCTTTTTCTTAGGGAAAGCTATGTGACGCATTGATTTTCCACTGAAGATAAAAGCCAAAATCATGTGTCATCAATATAAGCAAGCAAAACTACTTGGTTCAATATGTTATAGTGCTTTAAAGCAAAAATCTGCAGAAAGAAGAATAGTCTGAAATGTTTCACATGATTAAAACAGGTGTGGGTCAGCAGAGACAAACACATTCAAGAGATATTTCAGAGTTTACCTGTATAGAGCGAACAGGAAACCAGAGAGCAATAAACTCCTGACTTTTTTAAATTTGTCTATCAACAGAGTCTGCTTAAGAAGATTCATACATGGTATACTATTTGAAAGTTCAGTTTCTAACAGATTAATTCATCCCTGATGATCTAAGACAACTTTCTTCATATCACACTTCACAAAAGTATATTTAAATATTTTCCTGTAAAGAGGAGGCTAACGAGGCAGCTTTTAGCATATCCAGCAAATTCATGCAAACTCCCAAAAGACAAATAAACCCCACAGTTGGGATTTCAACATCTTTCAGCATCATATAGCTGGACAGCCTCCTGCCTCCTGGCAAAATCAGACATAGCCAACACAAAGGCCAATTCTGCATTTCTCACTCCAATCTCCCAAATCGATCCAGAGGGTTGGACAAAGGGATTTGGCAATATCCATCAGCAAAAATGGCCCAAATGATTGGCGTATGTGAAACCAGTGATAAGGGATGGGGGAGATGGTTACATCAAGTTTCAAAATAGGCCACAGATGAGAATGATTGAAAACACACTAGAATTAAAACATTCATGTTCACCTTTAGTATTTTTCTTACTCTTTTCACCAACTAATTGGCAATTTTAAAAATTTCATCTCCAATAACTTAAATCTTTTTTTCCCTCTCTTTCTTCTTCTTCTTTTCAACTTAGATTGTATAAATATTTGGATACCACCATAAGTATATATTGATATTATAATTTCTCTGTATATTTCCAGTTAAGATATCCCTTAATATTCTATTGCAACTTGTTTTTCAAAGAAATGCAGATATGCAAATTCTAGCAAGCTACACACACTTGGAAGAAAAAATGTTATAGGAAAAGACAAAATTTACACCTTCAGAACTTATGTATATAATTTCTTGCCAAAATATTAGATTACACCTATGGAAATCAGAAAAAAATATAAAAGTAATGGAAAAGAATGAATTTAAGAAATTGAACTCGTCACCAGGTGCAATGGTGCACACCTGTAATCACAGTGGCTCGGGAGGCTGAGGAGGAAGGATGGTGGGTTTAACACCAGCCTCAGCAAAAGCAAGGCACTAAGTAACTCAGTGAAGCCCTGTCTCTAAATAAAATATAAAAAAGGGGCTGGGGATGTGGCTCAGTGTTTGAGTGCACCTGGGTTCAATCCCCAGTACAAAAAAAAGAAGAAAGAAATTGAACTTGTTTTCTGGTCCAGAAACTCTCCTACTTGCTTTTGTCTGACTCTTTTCCTCTCTGCTTCTCTATAGATGGTTCTTCATAAGCTCATCACTTTGTACTAGAGTTTGACTTCAGAGTTTGAGATAATAAGCTGGGTCTCTATTTCAAATTCAGCTCAAGATAGCCCATGAGAAATGTTAAACTGTGAAAAAAGATTTAGGATGCAGTTTATAGGCAAAAAAATCTATGAGTCTTGTTCACACAGGATTCATGCCAGCAAACTCCATCCAAAACTTTTCAATGCAAATTCTAGCAAGCTACACACACTTGGAAGAAAAAAAAATGTTATAGGAAAAGACATAAAATTTACACCTTCAGAATTTATGTATATAATTTCAGGAAAAGTGGGTTGAAGATGACATTATTAAATATGGTCCTGCTTTATTTACAACATAACTTCAGAAACATTTTCCCCCTAGAATTGCTGAAAACCGATGTACCATTTAGGATTTAAAAGCATACCCCCTACACACACACACACACACTCCAATTATGGCTGCAAACAAGATTTGTTTAAATTATGCCATCTCTCTTGCTGCAAAATCTGAGAAAACACTCTCTTGCATTATTGAATTATAGTATCAGCACTTAGGGAAAATTCTTGCAGATTGAGTCAGAACACTCTATGGAGTTGAGAGGTCCTAGCTGAAGGATTTTTTTCTTTGAAGACCCATGTTCCCTTCCCAGGTCTACTTCATGCATAAATATTCTCCTCAGAAAAAGAGATCATGTAGGAAGACTGTAAGTCCTAGTTATTGTGGTAGCAAAGGATTAATAAATTGGCATAAGCTGGGGTTTTGTAGCACTTATTTATGGCTTCCATTGCTACTGGATCCATGCCAAGAAACTCAACCTTAAAAGGGAAAAGCAAAAGGAAAAGAGATTTCAATTCTGTTTAAGAAAATATTTTCTGTCATCAATTCAGAGGTAAGATCAAAAACCTCATGAAGCAAGAGGATTTTAAGCACTGGCAACACTACAGGATACCTGGATCAAATCCTTGGTGAGAAAATTCTTGGGCTAATTTTAATATTAAATGATATAAATGCAACATTCTATGACTCATATAATATGTGGTGAATCATTGATAAAGGCAACTGAAGGAATCATAAAATAGTTGCCTATTAAATCTTTATTTTTCATTAAGCATCAAAATTATCATGTAAATATAAATAAAAGTGTGATACACAGGTGAGATCAGATGTAATAAAGAGTCTTCTTGTTAGAAAATGTCCTTTGAGAAAGTCAGTAGTATGCTTAGTATTTTAGTTGAGACCTCTTTAGTAGTTATAATTTGAGATATTCTTCAATACAGTTGTGGAAAAAGTGTCCCTTCTCTTTCATCTTGTTTAACAACCTCTACAATTTGGCATGGCCCAAATGCCCTTTCTTGTTGACATGACTCCACATAGGATATGTTCTACAGCACGATGCTGAATTGCACTGGATCATCAGATGTCTAAAGGATGTTTATTTTCTGTCATCAATTTGTTATGTCATAATTTTTCTGTACCAGAAAAAAAACCCCAAACTATCCTGTAAAATATTTTGAGAAAAATATGTACAATTTCATGTGACCCATGTGAAATTGTAATTTCATAGATTACAAGAATCTGGGTGAACAAGACTCATAGATTTTTTTGCCTAATTTTAAAATTAGCCTTTTAGGATAAGTAAATCATTTTCTATGGTACATAAACATATTTTTCAGACTATTAGGGAAGTATTTGAATTAGTCAAAACATTAGATTGCTAATTTGTGATCTTATTGGAAAAAGTGATTTACTCAATGAATCACTGGAACTATTAATGTTTGAAGTGTTACATATTGCATTTGAAGATCAAAGTATTCAAGATAATATTTTGACATTTTTCATTATAATGGCTCCTTAGTACTTCTTATCTCATATGTAATTATGTTTAATTATGTGGGTAATGTGGACCAAAGATATTAGTGTCATGATCACTGAAATGGGGATCCAGGAAACCTGAAGTCTAGTCTTTATCCTAAATACCTGTTAAGACATTAATAAGACCATTTCTGGACCTTAATTTCTTATCAGTAGAATGAATGGTTTAGATCAAATGATTTCTTTCTGGCTATATATTTTCTAATTCTATGAATGAGCTTCCACCTGGAAAACAGTCTAAGTCCTGTACCAATTAATGATGGCAATAAAGACTACTATGTCCTGTGAAATTAACTACATAAATAGTAATGTCAATTGCTCGGAAGGACTTATAATGCTGGTGGCACAGGAGTTTTGAAGCGCCATAGAACTAAAACCAATAAACACAACAATCTTTGCATTTCCAAAGAATATTTTTTAAACATATATGAGTACAGCAGTTTATTCACAATAATAGAAGAAAGTGTAGGCTTAAATATTCAAGGTCTAACTAAAATTTTACTACTTCAATATAAATCTAAAATGACATTGACCTCAATGTCATAATAGACACAAGTAAGTTTTAGGTGAAACCCAGCTTTATTTCACATAAAACGTAAATAATAATAATCCAAACAGAGAAAGTCTGTACATTTTCCTACTGTTCAAAGGGAAATAAAAAGCTGGGCACAGTGGAGCACACCTTTAATCCCAGTGGCTCAGGAGTCGAAGGCAAGAGGAATGCAGTTTCAAAGCCAGCCTCAGCAACTTCGTGAGGCCCTACGCAACTCAGTGAGACCCTGTCTCTAAATAAAATACAAAATAGGATTGGGGATGTGGCTCAGTTGTCCAATACCCCTGAGTTCAATCCCTGGTAAACCCCCCCCCCCAAAAAAAAAAGGAAATAAAAATTCATAATTACTAAAGCCTCTTCCTTTAACCAGTCATTGTTTACATGATATACCAAAATCCACCAAATAATTTCAAATTGCTAAGAAACTATTGTAAACATATGAGAAAAAAATCAAAATTAAGTATAAAGAATACTAACCATGACTTTCTACTTAGAAATATGAATGCAATCATTTTAACAGTCATTTAACTTCTAGATCCCAGACATGACGCAAGTTACTAGGGAGACAAACCTGAAGACAGGGAGAAAACATTTGCTGCTCATATACTGGATAAAGGATTTCCATACAGAATATATTTTTAAGAGATTAGTGCTCTATCTGATGTGCATGTGGTAAAAATTTGTTCCCAAATTGTAGGCTCTTAATTCACCTTGCTCTTTTTATTTTTTTCTGAGAAAAAGCTTTTTAGTTTGAATCTGTCCCATTTATTGATTCTTGAGTTTAATTCTTGCGCTATAGGAGTCTTATTAAGGAAGTTGGGGCCTAATATGACCTGACAGAAATTTGGGCCATTTTCTTCTAAAAGGCACAGTGTGTCTGGTTTAATTCCTAGGTCCTTGACTCACTTTGAGTTGAGTTTTGTGCATGGTAAGAGAGAGGGGCTTAATTTCATTTTGTTGTATATACATTTCTAGTTTTCCTATCACCACTTCTTGAAGAGGCTATTTTTTCTCTAATGTGGGTTTTTGGCACCTTTGTCTAATATAACTGAAATTATATGGGTTTGTCTCTGTGTCCTCTATGCTGTACCATTGGTCTACCAGTCTGTTTTGGTGCCAATACCATGCTGTTTTTGTTACTACTGCTCTGTAGTATAGTTTAAGGTCTGGTATAGTGAGGCCACCTGCTTTACTCTTCTTGCTAAGGATTGTTTTAGCTATTCTGGGTCTCTTATTTTTCCCAGATGAATTTCATGACTGATTTTTCTATTTCTATGAGGAATGCCATTGGGATTTTGATTTGAATTGCATTAAATCTGTATAGTGCTTGTAGTAGAGGACTAATCTCTAGGATATATAAAGAACTCAAAAATCTTAACAACAAAAAATAAAATAATCAAATCATTACATGGGCAAAGAACTGAACAGATACTTCTCAGAAGATGATATACAATCAATCAACAAATATGTGAAAACATGTTCAACATCTCTAGCAATTAGAGAAATGCAAATGAAAACTACTCTAAGATTTCATATCACTAGAGTCAGAATGGCAGCTATTAAGAACACAAACAACAATTAAGTGTTGGTGAGGATGTGGGGAAAAAGGCACACTTATACACTGCTGGTGGGACTGCAAATTGGTGCAGCTAATATGGAAAGCAGTATGGAGATTCCTTGGAAAACTGAGAATAGAGCCACCATTTGACCCAGCTATTCCATGCCTCTGTCTATACCCAAAGGACTTTAAAACAACATGCTACAGAGTCACAGCCAAACTGTGGAACCAACCTAGATACCCTTCAATAGATGAATGGATAAAGAAAATGTTATATATATATATATATGACATACACGCACACATACATACACACATACACATACAATAGAATATTATTCAGCATTAAAAGAGAATAAAATCTTGGCATTTTCAGGAAAAAATGGATGGAGTTGGAGAATATAATGCCAAGTGAAGTTATCCAGTCCCCAAAAAACAAATGCTGAATGTTTTTTTCTGATTTAAGGGTGCTGATTCATAATGGGGGGTGGGCATGGGAGGATTAGATGAACTCTAGATAGGCTAGATAGGGTAAAGGGGAGGGAAGGGAAGGGAGGGGGCATGGGAGCAGGAAATACAGTGGAATAAGATGGACATAATTACCCTAAGTACATGCATAAATGTAAGTATGCTGTGACTCTACTTTGTGTACAATCAGAGATATGAAAAACTGTGCTCTATATGTGTAATACAAATTGTAATGCATTCTGCTGTCATATGTAACAAATCAAATTAAAAAATAAACAAAATTTATGTAATTGCTCTCATACATGATTTACTGCTTCTAGTATTTAAAATCTTTAAACATAAATACTTTGTACTACTTAGGTAGCATAGACCATTTGGTACGTACTTAAGATGATGATCTGATGAAAGTTGGTAAAAGTCAAAAAAAGAAAGAAAGAAACACAGCATCTTTACTACAAAAAAGAATATATTTTTAAAAATTCAATACTCAATAAAAAATTTTACAAATTGTGCGAAAGGCTTGAACAGACATTTCAAAGTACACATTTGTTAAGGAAATAAGTACATGAAAATGTGTTCAGTAGAAGTCGTGCTATGGAAATGCAATCCACACTGAAATGCAATTACCTACTTCAGAATAGCTAAAATTAAGAAGACTGATAATAATAGGTATTGGCTTGACTGTGGAAGAACTGCAATCCTGACACACTGCTGATGAGAATGAAAAATGGGTAACTTTGACAAGAGTTCAGGAGTCCCTTAAAAAGTTAAGCTTACTTCTTCCATATGACCCATCCATTCTACTCCTGGTTATTCAGACAAAGGAAAAACAGTAGGTGTTCATGTAAAGATATTTACACAATTATTTATAGCAGATTTATTCAAAATAACCCAAACTAGAAACAGTATAGATATCAATATGTGAATGGAAAAACTGTGCTTTATCCAAATGAATGCCTGATATGCACCCTAGCTTCAATCAATCTGAGAATAACTGTGTTGAATGAAATAAATCACACCAATAAAGAGTACTGTAGTATGGTGCAATTTCATTTAAATAAAATTTAGGGTGTATATATTAATATATAATGGCAGAAAGCAGGTCAGTGGTTATTGAAGAGCCAGAGAGATGGATTATAAAGAGGTATTAGAAGAATTTTGAAGATGAAGCTTCTTTTCATTATCTTTGATTTGCATTTTCCTAGAACTAATACAATCAAGATATTGAAAATGTATAGCTGTTTTGATGGTTTCGAAACTTTTAATAAGTGTAGTTTATTACTTATCAACTACACTTCAATAAACCTCAAAATAAAAATTAGTTAGGAGTTTGTAATGAAGTTTTTTTAATGTCATGATGTGCTGAGCCTCATGGACCATGCCACATACAAGAGCTTTGGCTAATCATTTCAACTGATATTGACAAATATAAACAGCTCTTACACAGCATCTACCATCTAGTACTATCATACTTATCTCATTAAAAATCAGTGAGCCTCAAGGACCTAGGAATTAGACTAGAGACCCTGTGCCTAACAGAAGAAAAAGTAAGCCCAAATCTTTATCATGTTGTATTAGGCCCAAGCTTCCTATAAGAAAACTCCTATAGCACAAGAAATAAAATCAAGAATCAATAAATGGGATAGATTCAATCTAATAAGCTTCTTCTTAGCAAAAGAAAAAAAAATCAATGAGGTGAAGAGACAGCCTACAGAATTAGAGCCAATTTTTACACATGTGCATCAGATAGAGCACTACTCTCTAGGACATATAAAAAACTCAAAAAAAACTTAACACTAAAAAAAAAAAATAACCCAATCAATAAATAGGCCAAGGAACTGAATAGACACTTCTCAGAGGATGATACACAATCAATCAACAAATATATGAAAAAATGTTCAACATCTCTAGCAATTAGAGAAATGCAAATCAAAACTACTCTAAGATTTCATCTCACTCCAGTCAGATTGGCAGCTGTTAAGAATACAAACAACAATAATTGTTGGTGAGGATGTGGGAGAAAAGCCACACTCATACATTGCTGGTGGGACTGCAAATTGGTGTAACCAATCTGGAAAGCAGTATGGAGATTCCTTGGAAATCTTGGAAAAGAACCACCATGTGGTCCAGCTATCCCCCTCCGTGGTCTATATCTAAAGGACTTCAAAACAGCATACTGCAGTGATGCAGCCACATCAATATTTATGGCAGCACAATTCACAATAGCTTATCTGTGGAACCAACCTAGAAGCCCTTCTATAGATGAATGGATAAGAATCTCTGAGATATATGTATGTGTGTGTACACACACACACACACACACACACACACACACTGGAATATTACTCAGCATTGAAAGAGAATAAAATCATGGCATTTGCAGGTAAATGGATGGAGTTGGAGAATATGATGCTAAGTGAAGTAAGCCAATCCCAAAAAACCAAAGACCTAACGTTTTCTCTGATATGTGGATGCTGATCCTTATGGGGGGGAGTGTGGGAGAAATGGAGGAACTTTATATAGGGCAAAGGTGAGGGAGGGAAAGGGAGGGAGCATGGGGTAGGAAATATGGTGGAATGAGATGGACATCATTACCTTAAATACATGTATGAAGACAGGAATGGTGTGACTCTACTTTATGTACAACCAGAGAAATGAAAAAATGTGCTCTATATTTGTACTATTAATTGAAATGCATTCTGCTGTCATGTATAACAAATTAGAATAAATAAATTTAAAATTAAAAAAAATGAGTGATCCTGAAAAATTTTTGGATTTTTCTTTAAAGTCAACATTGAGTGCTGGGCCTAATGTGAGGTGAGTTCTGTTACAATACAAGAGTTAATTAGAGTGTTGGTTATTACCACTGTTCTTTCTTAGTAGGACGAAAACTAAGAATATCCATTTGTTAATGGAGGAAATATATCTATTTGCATAAATTGGACCCTTTTTACTACCTTGAGTGATTCATTCACACAGCATGCAGAATCTCTAATTTCAGCATTTCAGTCCTGAATTTTATTTAAAATGAAAGTCTAAAAGAACTCTCAGAGAGAGTCAAACAGTGTACTCTACAGGCAACCCCTGGTGGGTTTCATACTCAATTTTATGTTTATATTCATAACCACAGGATTCTTTGGTTAGTTGCTTGTTTATCTGGCTGTGAAACTTTGCTGTAAATTTGATTTTCTCCTGGAAACCAATTCTTGAGTAAATATCATAAGAAGAGTTGATCCACTAAATACTAGGGTGGTCCAAATTACAAGTGACCTGATTAGACAGTAAGAATTAATTTGAAGTGGATGAGCCATTATTAAATAAAATTTAGAAGAAATAAAACCTCTTCCATTTCATTTCACACAATGGCATGCATCCCTGCAGCTAAACAGAAAGGTAGCACCCTACATATGGTAGGTTCCTTCCCCTGTTTTCAGTTTATGTATCCTTAGACAAATCACCATTATTATTGTGCTCTTCACTGACTAAATCATGTAAAAAGTATACTTATAAAAGTGAGAAGCTCTCAAAAGGAAGTCTGCAGCTAACTTTTTGGTTACAAAAAAATGTTAATTGGTTGGGCATGGTGGTGCACCTGTAATCCCAGCAACTCCGGAGGCTGAGGCAGGAGGATTACCAATTCAAAGTCAGCCTCAGCAAAATCGAGGCGCTAAGCAACTCAGTGAGACCCTGTTTCTAAATAAAATACAAAATAGGGCTGGGGATGTGGCTCAGTGGTGGAGTGCCCCTGAGTTCAATCCCTGGAACAAAAAACAAAAACAAAAACAAAAACAAACCTGTTAAACTATTAATTAGGCCAATACCTTTCGATGGAGTCAGTATTTAAATCTGGATAATTGAAAGAATTTTGGTACATGCAAACAAAATATATATATCCAAAAATAGGTAAAAAGTTTTTTCCCTGTTTAATATATGTAGATTTATTTGCTAAAGGGAGAAAATGCATATATTCAACACCTGAATGTTAAAGTCATATGATATATTGGGAAGGCAAAGAATGATAATTATTTAGAAACTGAGTTCCATTGTTAGTTCCAGTTCTGCTGTTCACAAACTATTTGGCCAAAGATAAACAACGTCTCTGGGCTTCTTTCTCCAAAAATTGCAAAAAAGATCTCTGATTTCCCCACTTTGGGAAATTGCTAAAAGAACCAAATATATCACATATGTATCTCTCTCTCTCTCTCTCTCTCTCTCTCTCTCTATCTCTCTCTCTCTCTCTCACACACACACACACACACACACACACACACACATATCCTTTACAAAACTGTGAAAATCACATATGCATTTGAACTGGCTTTTAGGAGCAGACATGTAAGATTTGGAGTAAAAAATATTCCACCAGGAGTAGAGAGACCTGGACTTAAATTTCAGCTCTTCCCTGAAGAAGCTATGATTTTTGGAAAATGCATGCACTCTGCCTGGATTTCAGTTGCTTACCTATAAATAGTTAAAAATGTCAAATGAAGTATTCAAAATAATAGCTTTACAAGTCTGTGCTTTTTGCAGGATCTCAGAGATGGTGCCAAACTCCTTTCTTTCCCATAGATTTTCATTTTCATTGGTAGATCAATTACTTAGTATTGCAGGCAACTGCAGCTATTTCCAATGCCGTGTGTTTATCTTTAGAGGTTCTAATCACACATTTTTGCAGGTACTCAAGGAGCAAGGCAACTCAAAGAGCTTTGGTACACCCTTAATTAAATGGTAAACATGTGTCAGAGTAACTTTGATCAAATTCCACTTGCTTTTATCGCAGGACTGCAGTGATCATCCACATGGCTTAGACATTCTGATTCAAATACACATTCATATACACTTTATGAAACCTAGTACCAATACCTGAAAAGGCCACCGGCTGGAAATGTGGAGGAGTTTCCTTATCCATCTGTCGCCTTGATTCCCAAATATCTGCCACAGCAGCTGTCCCCTTGAGTTACTCCAGATTCGCTGGTAGATAGCCAGCCTGTAAATGTGCTTTCCAAACATGTGGTAGTATAAGCGGAAGGTGCAGCCCTCCATGTCAGTGGCATTAAAGGTGGGGCTCAGTAAAACAGCCTTGTTTTGGAAATCCTGTGGCTCGGAGGATTCAATGTAGAGATAGTGTCCTTTAACTGTGCCCAAAGTATTATCCTTCATGGGGCCGGTATTAAGTGTTGAAGTTGGACCCTGGTTCCTGGTCCAGTCAAAGTCATCTTCTGTCTCTTGTTCCCAGTTACAAATTCCATTCTCAAAGCTACACTGTAGTTCAGGGGCTGAAATTGACATTAAATAATGGCAAGAGTTAATTAAGGACAAAAGTAAATAAGAAGAAGAACACAGATACTTTTGTCATGCAAAGGCAAGCCGTTTTAACTTCAAAATGCATCATTAGTTTTTAAAAAGCTAATACATGCCAGATGATGCAGCAAATAACAATATTCTATGCACTGAAGATGAAATTGCCTTGGCCATTATTTTCTTCATGTTTATTTGTGCTCCTCCCTATTCCAGGTTTGTTAACATCACTCCAAGCAAATGATCATGACATCATGGCTGGTTCAGTAAGACATTTCTGGCTCCATGCATTTCAAACTCAACTAAACATTATAATCAGCTGGGAACATTAAAAACAAACAACTACCAAAGCCCAGAGATAGTGATTTAGTTGCTGCGAGTAGCAAAGCCATGGCCAGGATTTTTTATAAGCTCCCTTAGTGATCCTAATAAAGCTAAGAACAATCCTACTTCAATGAGTCTCACGATTTAAGAATCACCAGGAGTTCATGGTAAAATTGCTTCATGATAAAATCCCCAAATAAATACTAGTTTATGGAGTGAAACTCACAAATTCAAATTTTTAACAAACATCAATATAATTCTCTTTTTTTTTTTTTTAATGTGATGGTGGGGATTGAACCCAGGGCCTTGGGCATGTGAGTCAAGCACTCTACCAACTGAGCTATATCCCCATCACTCCCTCAAGATAATTCTTATGTAGATATTTTCCAAACTTCAGCCTAAAAACATTTTAAGTTATATCCTGCCTAAGCTCCATGTATTCCCAAATACCAGTGCCAGAGTAACAATCCTTCAATGGCAGTATTACCACTTATTTTTTCTCTATTCAAAATCCTTTAACATACCTTCCTTTAATCTAAACTTTAATCTCCTCCCCAAATTAAAATGCATCTCTCCCCTTCAGATGCACTTTCGTCCTATGTATTTTGGACTCTGACCCTGTCTCTGTTCACACCTAATGCTCACCTGTGCCTTGTTACTCTCTGCTGTATCTCATCAGTGGTTGCCCTTCCTCTCACTGGTCTGTAGCTCCTTTGAGCCTTCTAACTTTCTTCTAACTTTTCACTTCTAACTTCCTTCAGTCGCTGGAACAATTTTGACTTTAAAGGAATTGACTAGCCCAATTAAATGCTCGACCTCAATTTCTAGGGTAATACAGGAACATGTTCATTTTTCAAGGCATTAGGATTTTGTTGACACCAAGTATTTGCTTTAGAATAAATGGGATAAAATGTGCATTTGACAGTATTTGGGCTGAGGGGAATGGATTTAAAATTCGCAGGTAGTTCCACATTTCAGCTTCATTTACATAAGTTAATATTTAAAAAAAAAAACGTCCACTGTCCTTTAACAATTCATCTTCATAATAGTACTTAGTGCCAAAGGTGAGCAAACACCCTGAAACAATAAATAAAAGCCTATGTGAATAAAAGCAGTCAGGCGAGGACAAATCATCTGTCTCTGAAAACTGCGGAGCAGGCGCTTAGACCTAATGAAGGAAACCTAGTTGGTAAATGTCAAATGGGAGATGAGCTTTCATTTGATATTTCCTCACTTGTGACTAACCAAGCCCAGCTGTGACGTGAACTGGGGACATGCAATGTACTCTCCAGGTGTCTGTCTTTTGCTGTGGAGCAGATGGAGAATGTCAAGTTGCTGAGTTTTTGACATAAAACTGGCACTAATGCCAACAGACTTTTACATGGTCTGTCTTCACACTGACTACACACTCAATCTTCATTTCCATGGCAATATGTGTAGTTCCACCCTTCAGTGAAAAAATCACATCTCTAAACATATTTCAGGAGATACAGTGTGGGTTTCAGGACATCCAGTGGACACCATGTAATAAAATCACATGCCACCATGCAAAGCTGTTGAGAAGCCACCATTCTCCTGACATCGTTTTTTCCTTTCGATAATACACAAACACAAGAAGCAATTTGCTGTTGTGTTTGCACTCCCATAATCCTACACTGGGAAATTTGAAGGATAATTTACTTGTTTTTACAAGCAGATCAAGATTTAGAATTTAGAGAACAGGGAAAAAAATGAAAAGGCTTTCCAACTTTGCAAAAATAAATTAGCTCTGGGGCAAGTTAGACTTCTTATGATGGTCGTTGTCAAAATCATTAATGTTAATGCCATCCGCTCAAATATCCGTTGTATAAATTTCATGACATGCATGGTAATTCGGACTTTAACAGGCCTGACTTCAGTATGCCTTTGATAATGTGTATCAAAGTTTGCACACCTGCAAAGCTCTCTGCAACAATTTACATGGAAATTTCTTAATGTAATATTTCCTGTAAGAATTCTATGATTCTATCTCGGTTTATAATCTGCTTCCAAATTTAATAAACACCTAGCTTGAAATTTAAAAACTGTTGAAACCTCAGGAAAAAGAATCTGAGACCAAGAAAAGATGCAAACTTTCTAACAACTTTTTTTTAAATGAAAACAAAATACTATTAGCTTCTGATTCTTTCAGAAGTGCATTACTGAAGCTACGTGCATTAAGCTGCAAGGCCCACATAATCATCAGATAATAAAAACTTAATAATTTAAACCAGAGACCCAAGACCTATTTTGACACCTTACTTCCTGATACCTAGAGCCAAAAGAATAAGTATTCAAAATAATCAAATGTCCCTCCTAAATATTTCCCCTAAGCCTCATCACTCATCTCCTTCACCATCAACACAATTCACTGCCATCTACTCTCCTATGGGATACCGCAAGAGTTCCTTGCTAGATAATCAGAATCCACTGTGCTCTAATCATTATATCATAGAGGGACATCTTTTTAAAGCATGCAAATTTGGGGGTTTTTATTATCCCCCTTCTTAAAAATTTTCAAACAAAGTTGATTTCTTGAGCCTGGACTGCAAAGATCTGCCAATCTAGCCTCCCCCATACCTCTATCTCTATGTTTTACCCTCTTGCCCCTTTCTTCACTGGAGCTACATCATCTGTCTTTCATCTGACTTGCAGTCACACATCAGGGCTTTTGGATATATACTTTGACTTATTATTTTTAGATTATTCTGCTAAATCAAATTCCATTATCATATAAAGTCCCAGCACCCCTCTTCATGCCTCCTGGCAGAGCTGATATTTTATATTTATTTATGAAATATTAGAATATCCATCTCTTCAGTTAGATTATAGAGTCCATAAAGGCAGAGATTCTGCATAATTGGGTTCTTCCATTGTATCCCTAGGATCTAGTTAATAAGTCTCCTAAATAAAGGCTGAAAGACCTGATTAATTAATAATAATATAATATCTGATATTCACTGCATAGTGGCACTGGATTGATTGGCTAAAAAATAATAGTGAGCTAGTCAAGATCACTACCCTCAAAATAAGTTAGAGGGACCAAAAACAAAAACATTAAAAAAGAAAAATATCAAAACCCTTACCACAGTCAACTTCGTCACTATAGTCACCACAGTCATCCACCAGATCACATAACCGAAGCCTTTCTATGCAAGCCTTTGTGTGTGGACACTGGAAGTGATCTGGCTCCTCACAGCTCTCAGCAGGCAGAGGAAGGGTACAGTTTTCAAATCTGATGTCATCAATAGCCGAGACCCCATCATAAATGCCAAGACTGACTTTATCCAGTGTCAAGTAGAAGGGCTGGGTCAGGCGCCCTAGCTGGATGTTTGCCTCTGACCACTGGTTGCCCTGGTTGTACAACACTCTCCAGAGTACTGTTGAGTCACCAGGGTTTTTGGTATGTAGCTGCAGTTCAGCTGCTCCCACTGACAGGCCATAGTTATAAAACCTGAAAAAGAGTAAACCCAAGAAGCAGGCATAATTTATGATATACCCTAAATATTTAACCTCTGGATCCTTCCACTTGGTCAAGAACCAATTAATAATTGGTTGTCATAATAGACACCATTGTTTCCTGCAGTAATTCTTGCTGCCTGTTTGCAAGAGCTCATCTGCTGAGGTGCAAACTCCATGGCTCTCACAACCCTAATCTCACATCAGATTAGAAAAAGGATAAACCAAAAAGGCATCATATGAATGTGCTAAGTGATGATGTTCAGCTGTTGCTACACATACCAATACACAATGACATTGATTTCCAGTGAAATCAATGGGAGCCCGTTTCAAAGAACTTGGAGAGAACAGAGGAAAAGTCTTAATTAAATTTTAATCCACTGCTGGAGGGAAAGAGTACCTATCATAAGAGGAAAAACAAATAAACAACTCATGACATGCTCTTAAGTTAAATGAAAATTGTGTGAACTTAGTATAATGCCAATTTTTAAGCAAAAACCAGGGATAAAACCAGAACAGCTAATATGTTCAGAAGGATTTCTGTAACCACTGGGCCACAAGGGTAATTGAGAATTGTTTTTAATATTTACCAGAAAGAAAGTGTGCACCCAGACCCTGTCTGGCTGAAAGTTGGGCTCCGGAGTTTAGCAACTTGGGACAAGCTGTTTCTGTTCTTCAGAATGAACATAAAATGGCCTGTTGGGATACAAAACAAAATCGTTACTTAGCCCTATTGGAATTTAAAATGAGACAAATGTCTCTTAACTCAAAACTGAGTAACTTTAGTGCACAACTAAAATTATAATTTACACAATAATACAAAATCAATAGTGATTGTTAAGTCAAATTTGCTTTATAAAAATGCTAAATGATATAAAAATAGTTGATAATTTTGGTTCATCTAGCCAAAAATATATCTATGCTGCAACTGTACCACCCACAGAGCAATAATTTCATGCAGACAGAATACCACCATAGACAATATTCAACTGTCCTACTGATGCTTCTGATGACATTGAACACATCTCTTTCTCTTTCCCTTCTGGGGCCAACTGAACAGTAAATAAGAGTAGTTAGAGGAACCTTACTTGTTTCTTACCTTGAGTTGTGTTATGAGTATGATCCTGAGGGGGTGCCTGTTGCTTAAAATCAGCAGAAAGATGACTTTGGGAGCTCCATACCCAGTCAAAATGGTCACCAGCAATTGCTTCAAACCAACCACAGCTGTTTGCTTCAAAATCACAACTGGAAACTGAACAACAAAATGGTGGCACTTAGGTTGGCTCTCCACAGTGTTCCCACACTTTGAAAAGGTAGATTTCAAATGCAAACAGTCTTACTATGATTTTCCCACTACAATAAGGGGACTACATTAAAGGACACCTTTGAGGGTGGGGGAAAAAAAAGATACATTCTGATTTGAAAAGTGGATTTATGTTTTTCATACTGGATATTAAGAAAGCAGAATTTCAATTCTCAATGGAGGAAATTCAGGGGTTTTTTTTCTAAATATTCTATATATAGCATCATTCAGCCTTATTGTTTGTAAAATTATTAAGGTTTTGCTAATTTGTTTTCATAGTCATTTCAGTTTCCCTCTTCTTTCTAGAGACTGTGTTAATTGTTCCTAAAGAGTATTTTAAACTAATGAAAAGCAACTACTTATAAAAAATTAATATTTGGAAAATCCTAGATCTACTATATGATAAAATGTGTAGCCCTGATTTGTATAGAGTTTAGCATTTCACAAATCATTGCATCACCTAATTGTATAGGAAATAACTTTTTTTTTTCTGACACATATACAGAGAAATCAGTTATTTTCCACAAAGACATTCTAAAACAGGAAGAGAAGGGGAAAAATAGAATGGGAAGTTATAAATATTAGCATTGTAGAATTATAGCTATTTAGCTACTATAATAAGTTATACAATAGACTCTGTGCCAAATGTGTTACATAGATTCAACTTTCAGAACAACCTTAGGAGATAGGAACTGCTGTTGCTATTTTACAAAGGTAAAAAGTGAGTTTAGGAAAAGTCATTAATCTACCCAAGGTCATAGAGTTAGAAAGTTATGGAGTAGAATTGGAATTCAAATATTATGATTTTTAATCTAATTTTTTTCAAACTTTGACTATAACCATTGGTTGTCATCAGATTAGAAAAAGGATAAACCAAAAAAGGCATCATATGAATGTGCTAAGTGATGATGTTCAGCTGTTGCTACACATACCAATACAAAATGACATTCATTTCCATTGATAATTATTATACTGGGATCCTTGGCTATTGTCTGCTTTTATCCAAAGACATAGTCATGAACTGCATAGATATTACCTTGTAAGAAGAATTGGGAAGGAAGCAATAAGTTTCAGGGACAAAAATAGAAAGCAAATCATTAAATGAGATTATAAAATTTAGTAAGTGCACTTTACCTAATGATAAATCATTTTTTATTTTAAAAATTCTACTTCTACATGGTGAGGAATGAGAGAGAATATGAAAAACATTTGATTTTTAATAGTTTTTATAAAATATCCAATTTCAAAAATACAGTAGCCCTCTCTGAAATTTCCTGCTCCAAAATTTGACCAGTGTGGTACTTTCAAATGTTACCAAAAGTCAATAAGAATGTATGAGTACATCTGAAAATACTTTTAAAACATCAACTCTAATTAGAGGTAGCTATATTTCAGTATATAGATACAATTAGAAATAAGCAAAATCAACATAGTTTCTTCTATATGCAGAATAAAGATTTCTCAAGTAAAGTTTAGGATTGGGGATTTTTAAAAAGTTAGTACCTAGAGTCTAAGCAAGGACCACCATTGGGGCTTACAGAGAAATTAAATTAAATGCCAAATTAAATGCTACTCAACAGTGAAAACAATAAAGAAAATATTGCAATTTAGGGATAAATATGAAGAAAGTTTAAGTCTTTGTATTTTTAAAGATTATCTCTAAGTATTTAATACACATAATTTATAGGCAGATATATAGATTGTGGAGTTTCAAAGCATGTAGATATCATTCCAGTCCCCAGGAAGATGAAGCTTTGATTCCTATTTCATTCAATCTGCAGAAGATGTCTAGGAATTCTTGTTACACAAAGACAGAAAGAAACAAGTTGCTGTTAATGTATAGTATCTACCCAGCCAACTACCTGTGAAGGGAACCTGGTTCTCTGCTATCCAGGAAGATAACTGCTGTAGATATAATAAATACTCAAATGGAAGGAAGATTTGTAAAAATCCCTGCAGTTACTTTGTAGTTCTCTTAAAAAGTTAAAGATGATAGGTTTTTTATTTAATATATCAAAGAATATGTTCCCATGTTCATTGTAGCACTATTCACAAGGACAAAGAACTGAAAGCCAGATACAGAAAGACAGATACCACATGATCTCACTTCGATGTGGAATCGAAAACAGTGTATCTCAGAGAAGCTGAGAATAGAATAGTGAATACCACAAGCTGGAGGAAGCAGGGAGACAAGAGGGGTGGGGAAAGCTTGGACAAGGGGTAGGAAGTTATATTTAGAGAGGATTCAGAAGTTCTGGTGTGCTATTTGCACGGTAGGGGGGCTACAGATAATGGTAATGCATATAATTATATACCATGAAGAAAGAATAAATAAACCCTTTTATTTTTATAATTATAAAATTATAAATATTTATTCTTATAATTATACAATTTATATAATTATACCATGAAGAAAGAATAAATATTTGAGGATACAGGTGCTTACCTTGATTTGAACATTACAGGACATATATGTGTATTGAAATATCTCATGGTAACCCACAAATATGTACAATTTATATGCCAATAAAATGATTTTTCTAAAAATAGCAATTTTTAACTGAAAATGCTCTTAAGATTCAAATGTGCTTTTTGAGTACACTTTGTTCCTGTATAAGTTTCTATACACATTTAAAACTCCCAATCATAAATGTAATAGCCAATGAAATTAATCTCCCAGCTAGCCATAATTAGGTATACACCTCACTAGAAGAGACATGGAAATTATACACTATGTATCTATTTCTGACTCAGAAATGCAATACCAAGGATACATTTTAATAGTTGAGATTCAGGGATATTTCACTGTTTCTAGATCATTATTGATTTCCTCAATTATCATCATCAGAAGCATCATCCTTTGCAATAACAATTGCAGTTACTGGTTACTCAGAGTTTGGGGCGTAGCATGCTTCAAGCTGGGGGCTGTTACATTCATAGCAGAATGCCTGTTGACAGCATTTCTGAAAAGTGTGCTTATCTGTTCTACAGCTATGGGTAGAAAAGCTAATGACTCTACAGCAGCTTTTAATTATTGTGAGAAAAATTACCTGAGTGGCCTGTATTAATTATGCAAATATAATTACATTAGCTGCCTCTGGGACAAGGGCATTAGGAGATAGCTGATGAGCTGCCAAGTAGGTCCATCACTGCCATTTGCACAGCATTTCACTGAGGCAGAAGAAGATGGATTTATGCAGTTGCCAAGGAAGCTCATGAGGAAAAGGGCTCAGAATCAGATCCCATTTCATTTCCGATTGACTGTCTTAGAACTTCTCTGATGGTTTAGATGATCCTGTTGAGGTTTATTTATAAGGAATAAGCACAGAATGTACAAAATCAAAGTCTGAGCTCATAATATGCTCCTTGCAAAAGCATTCAAAAGTTCATAGGAGGAAATATATCCTATGATATTGTGCAGTTGAGCATCAAACTCTTTCTGATATGAACCACCTAGAGAAGATGCTGAGTTTAAAAAAAGGGAGAGGGTTGAACATAGGACTGGTGACTTTAAAAAGTTAGTACCTCGAGTCTAAGCAAGGACCACATTGGGGCTTACAGAGAGATCTGAGCCATCAAGACACCAGTGCCAAATGGGAACCACCTATTGATATGCATGCCATCTTATTTAATCCTCAGGAAATATCTAAGAAAACAATACTATCCCTGTTTTAGATATGAAAAATATAAGGTTGAAAGAGGAAAAACATAATTTTTCAAGGCTCATTACTACTTACACAATCCCAACCCAGACCTGATATCAGCCTGTGCTCTTAAAAACGATACTGTTTCTATGGTTCATTCATAATAACAGCTTTCAACAATTATTATAGGCCAGGCACTGTGCTGTGTGTTTTTAATTGAAGAACACACAAAATCTTAACATGTATGATCAAAAGATACACTCTGGAAGTCAATTTTTAAACTATGTAATAATAACAGTTATAAGTCTTCTAGAATGAGTCTCCTCGTTTTTTCAAACATTTTTTTCTTGAGATTTCATGACCCTCCTGAAAGTTGCATGAGGGAAGACAAAAGTTAATTGAGTATTCTAGTATGTTCTCTAAGTTTACTAAGATTATTCTTTGATTAGGCATTTGTTCTAAATTTTAAATGCATTAATACAATATTCCATATTGGGAACATGTTCTCTATGTAATGCTTTTGAATTTCAGGATATTTTATGCCTTCAAATGGTTATATGTTTGGATTTTATGATAAGGTTGGAGTAACTGAACTCTAGACTTCATCAATAGTTAATATTCATTAACAATTTAAAACAATAGATAAAAGCAAGGGAGTGCATGCAAAATAAAAAAGATGAAATAAAAGATGTCAAAATAAATGCATAGAAATAATTAAATCTGCTAAAGCAATACCAACTCATAAATAACATGAGATTCAAGATTACTGCATTTTTGAATAAAAATGATTAACCACATCATTCAATATATACTTCTAAAGGTCTTCCATAATCTCTTGATGTGGACATATGTGTGTGTGTGTGTGCACGTGCACACACACACACAATTGGGAAAATTCTCCATACATCTTTTATGTTTCTGCACATCATTTACCACCCTTTCAAGGATAGTTAAATAGCTAATAGTCATGAAAAAGAGACAGTGACTTCCTCTATAAGAGGAAGTTATCATTTCATGTAGTAATGATAATGTCTCCCTGTAAAACAAAGGTCAAATGAGATTTTTAATGTTTCTGTTTTCATCTTTGGTACTGGGGGTTGAAGCAAGGGGTTCTTTACCATTAAACTATATCTCCAGCCCTTTTTACTTTTTAAATTTTGATACAGAATCTCACTAACTTGCTGAGGGTCTTACTAAGTTGCTGAGGTTGACCTTGAACTTATAAGCCTCTTTCAGCTTCCAGAGTCTCTGGGGTCACAGGCATGGAACAATGCTCCCAGCAAAGATTGAAGAAGTGTGTATGTAGCCCATTTAAAAAGATTTTAAGTTTCATTAAGCACAGCCACCTTAGCTGTGATGCAAACCTACTTCATACTTACATACAGCTAGTCGCCTCTGTATTAGCCTATTGACAAGGAACTTATGGAGGGCCAGAAGGGCCAATCCAAACATCATGCCCATGATGTTTGCTCTATCACAAATCAAAGAGTCCTTTGTGTGTGACACCAGAGTCTTGACTCTTCTGCTAGCATCTGTGAAAAAATAGCTGGCTAACTTCTTAGCTTCCTGATAGGATAATATTTCAGATCTTTCATGGTTCTTCACACATATTACATATTAGAATGTGCACTATTAGGAACTTAGAGCCTATTGTGGGAAATTAATAAGTAGATTATTATGATAGAGTAATAACTATCTTGTGATCATTCATTCACTATTCATTGAAAAAAATATTTAGTACATATTACATGTATGTACAGGTGTAGGGTCTAAGAATGCAGCAATGAAGAAATAGGAAATAAATTTCTCCTCATGGATATTGCATGTGGGAGTTGCGGGAGATAGAAAAAAATAAGATCAATAAGCGGATACTTATTAACAGTGATATTGCTAAGAAAATAATAAGAAATTGTGTTAGAAAGAAGCATTGCAATTTTATAGAACAGGATAAAAAAAAGGCTTCAAATAAAAGTGAACAATTAGGTGAACCCCTGAAGGAGGTAGGTATAAATTCAGGCCATGTAGCTATGCAGAGGACCCAACAGAGAAGAAACAGTGAGGGCAAGAGCCTTAGGCACAATGGGCCTCTCGTGATCCACATGCATCAAAGAGACAGTGGGAAAGAGGAGAACGTGGGGAGATGAGATCAGAAAGGTCGCTTTAAGATTTTAGCTTTAATTCTGAGTGATATGGGAAATAATTGGAATGTTTTAAACAGAGTAACAAATTCAGACTCAATCACTGTAGCTGCTGTATTGTGAAAAGATAGAAATGGGATAGGGAACAACCAGGAAACGGAATGATATTGCAAAAATACAAACAAGAAGTGGCATTATTTGGGGAGGGGTGGAAACAGTGAAGATAATGAGTGAATAATTCTCAAGTTAGACATGATAAGATTATTGGATATCAGATGAGAAACATAAAAGAAGTTAATAGGACCTCAAAAAGTCTTTAACCTAAGCATTTGAAACAATGGAGGTATCTTTTATAAAACAGAAAGACTTTGAAGAAACAGATACATTGGTAGTGGGAGGAACAGATCTTAATTGTGGATATGCTATATTTGATAATCCTATTAGATATTCTAGTCAACATGTCAATTTGAGAGATGGATCCATGAATCTGGAGTTCAGATGAGAAGTCCTGGCTGCAGATATAAATTAGAAAAACATCAAAGTGGCAAGAAGTAGTCATAAAAACAAGAGCAAAACCAAAATTGTACTTGTTGTTAGGGAAACCAAGCCAAGTAAGTATTTTAAGAGGGAGGTGGTACCATCTTCATCAAATGCTACTGAAAGGTTAGATGAAAATAGAGAATGGACACTGGATCTAACCCGTTGGTAACTTGGATGAGAACACTTTTTATTGAATGGTGGCAGCTAGGGCCTGAGTGCCTTGGGATTAAAAGAGAGAAGTAGAAAGATGGAAAACAGTGAAGAGAGTTAATTTTATGAGGAATTTGTGTTTTGTAAAAACAGGAGAAAAATGGTGTTGTAAGGAAACAGGAAATTGGGATAAAGAGACAATCTTTTAATATGTGAGAAATTAGAATGTGATTTTATGTTATTGACAAGTCTGGTATAGGAGGAATCTTGTCAGAGCATTATTACTGAAAAGACAACAGAGATGAGCTAACATGCAAGAGCCAGAGTTTACCAGTGGTAAGGGTGAGGACAAGGTACCCAAGGTACAGGAGAAAAAGTAGTTTATAGATGGACAGAAGCACTCTTGGAGCTTATGAAAGGCCTTTTCTGGTTATTTCTATTTTCTCAGTGAAATTGGATATGCGATTATCAATTGAGGCTAGGGAGAGGGAAGAATAAAATGGATTTCAGAGAAGATGGAAGGATGATGTGAGTTATTTGTTGTGAAGAGAGAGGGAAGGTACTGAGAAATGCAGTGAGATTATAGATAGGGCAATCCTGGAACCTAGGTCACAGAGGCGGTCTCCAATTTAAAGTGAGAACAGGTAATATTGCCTTATTTTCTTCTCCAACCATTTTCAGCTTTGTGATTCTGACCTGTGTGGTTGGAGACCCGAATTTAATCAGTTAGTACTTCAGTGACTAGGCTATATCAAAAGACAATAAGGCTGTTACAGGTCAATGTGAGGCCACCATTAAAATATTGGACCATGAAATTCAAACTTCACAAGAAAGAAAGTGGTTGAATAAGGAAATAAGGGACATGGGAGTGGTGGTATGATTGATGGATTATAAGTATATTGTCTGAATTAAGGTATTAGAGGAAAAGATTTAGAAAAATAGGAAGTAGAAATTAGATAATCAGTGTTTGAATTAAAGAGGGGCCAGTTACTGGTAAGAAACACAAAACCTTTGATTAAAAAGGAAGAACAATGCAGAGCATGGAATCAAGAGCCACAGTAAGAGAACTCAATGTCACTTGGCAGAGCCAAGAACACAGGTCTAGCAACCTACATAAGGAACTCCTGGTGGATTTCAAAACTGTTTTGGACCAATGACTCCATTTTTAGCTTCCAAATATACCTGTTTTTAACCAAGATGTCAACTGTTATCCTGAGTCTGTTCTATTATTGTCTCTAAGGTTGAGGTTGATTAGAGGTAGGTAATTTGTCTCTAATTTCACAAGTCAACAGATGGAAGAGATCGTGCCCTAGAGCTGTTCCTAATATACACCAATGAGAAACCTCATCTAAGCCTGATTAGACTATCCAAGTAATAATACTGTAATCTCAATAAACTATTGAGATTTTGTTGAGTAATTAAACTGCTTACTGTGACTTTAATAGAATGACATCATTGTAATCTCAGGAGAAGGTAAATATATTTTGCTTATGGAAGAATGATGGTGGCCAGAGACTGAACTATCACAGTAGGCAGAATTCTAGGAGAATCACCGTGAACTCCACCTTCTGGTATCATTCCTGTGATTATACTGTTACATGGAAAAAGAAATTTTTAGGTGTAATGAAGATTATTGATGGTTGATTTTAATATTATTAGATTATCTGGGTGAGGCTATCCTAATTAATAAGCCTTTTAAAAACAAATTTTTCTAAAAATCATTGCAGATTAATTCAGAGAGACTGGAAGTATAAGAAGGACTTGAGATGCCATTGGTAGTTTAAACAGGCAAGGGGTCATCTAGACAAATGAAGAAAACACTAAACTCAAAGCCAGAAGCAGAAAGGATACAATAAAGATTAAAGGAGAAATAAACAAAATGGCAAATAGAACAATAATAGAGAAAAATCAAAGGAAAAATGGTTCTTCAAAAAGATCAACAAAATTGAAAACTCTTTAGCTAAGAGAAAAAATGACTCAAATTACTACAATCAGAAATGAAAGTGGGAATATTGTCACCAATTCTGAAGAAAATTCTGTATAAGAAAATTTCATGAGCATTTAAATGCCAAAAAATTGGACAAAAGACACAAAACCTACCAAGACTAAACTGCAAAGATATAAAATCTGCATAAACCTGTAATTAGCAAAGAAATTGAGTCAATGATCAAATATCGTCAACAAAGAAAAGCCCTGGACCTAACTTGATAGCTTCGATGGTAAAATCTAACAAGTATTTAAGAAAGAACTAATCAATCCTTCTCAAACTTGCAAGTTAAAGAAAAGAGACATCAATGACTGTTCTGTGAGACCAGCAGTGATCCAATGCCCAAACCAGACAAATGTGCCCCAAGAAAAAGTAAACTACAGACCCATGAACTGTAGAAACAATGACGTAAAAATCCTCAACAAAATAGTGGGAAATTAAATTCACCAAGGTACTGAAATAATTATATATCCAAACAGGATTTTTTGCTGAAATGAAAGGATGATTAAAATATGAATATCAATATAATAGATTAACAGAATGGAGAAAAACACATGCTTATCTTGATCAATGCAGTAAAAGAACTTGACAAAATTCAATTCATGATAAAAATATTCAATAAACTAGCCAAACAATAAAACTACTTCAACATAACAAAAGCTACGTGCAAAAAAACCCACAGCAGATATACTCAATGATGCAAGAATGCAAGCTGTTTCTTTAAGGTCAGAAAGAAGGCGAGGGTGCCCACTTTCATCACTTCTTTTTAACAAAAGACTAGAAGCCCTAACCAGAGCAATTAGGAAAGAAAAAGAAACAAAAGGATTCTAAATGAGAAAGAAGCAAAATGATCACCGTCCACATGTAAGTGTAATCTGATATGTAGATAACCTAAAGTTTTCAAAGTCCTATTAGAATAAATGAATTCAGCAAAGTAGCAGGATACAAAGTTAACATGCAAAAACTGTTTGGAGTTCCATACACTAACAATATACACCCCAAAAGGAAGTTAATAAGCCAATTCCTTATGATAGCATCAAGAAGAATAAAATACCTGTAAATTAACCAAGGCAGTGAAAGGTTTATATATTGAAAAATATAAAACAGTTTTGAAAGAAATTAAAGAAGATGTAAATAATGGAAAAACATCTCATGTTTATGTGGTTCCCCCCCCAAAAGCTCATGTGTGAGACCATGCAAGAATGTTTAGAGGTGAAATGATTGGATTATGAGACCTTCAACCTAAATCAAGACATTAATCCACTTGTAGGGGTTAACTATTTGTAACTCTAGGCAGGTAGGTTATGGTGGGAGAGGGTAGGTCACTGGGAGCATGCCTTGGGTTTATATTTTGTCCCTGGTGAGTAGAGCTCTCTCTGCCTCCTAATTGTCATACCCTGAGCTGCCTTCCTCATCCATACCCTTCTGCCATCATAATCTGCCTCACCGTGGGATCAGAACAATGGAATCAGCCATCAGTGGACTGAGACCTCTGAAACAGGGAGTCCCCAAATAAACGTTTCCTCTTCTAATAGTTCTTCAAGTCTTTTGGTCACAACAATGAAAAGCTGACTAAAAATCCCAAAAAGTTTGTAAAAAATATTGTTAAGATATCAGTACTACCCAACATGATCTATAATTCCTGTCAAATCTGAATGCAATTTTTGGCAGAAATCAAAAAATCCATCTTGATATTCATATTGAATCTCATGGTCAAAATAAACTTGAAAAAGAGAAATTAAAGCTGAAGGATACACACACCGATTTCAAAAACTTACACAAAGTTTTGGAAACTGAAACACTAATGGCACTAGTATAAAGATAGAATTATAAACAAACAGAATTGAACAGAGACTTCAAAAATAAATCTTGTATAAATGAACAACTGAATTTTGATGAATGTGCCATCACCATTCAGTGGAGACAGGACAGCCTGTTAAAATAAATCATACTGGGAAAAACTGAATATTCACAAGTGAAGGCATAAATTTGGACTCCTAACTAACATCATATACAAAAATTAACTGAAAGTGCATTAATAACCTAAAAGGATGATATGAAGCAAGAAGGTTCTTAGAAGAAAACATAGAGCCAAAGTCTATGATGTTGTATATGACACTAAAGACATAGGCAACAAAATTAAAAATTAGGCAAATAAGACTTCATAAAATTCTTAACACTTTGTACATCAAAAATCGAACAGACTCAGTGGTGCACACCTATAGTCTCTGAAGATTGCAAGTTCAAGGCAACCTGGGCTTATTGAGAACCTGTCTCAAAGCTTAAAAAATAAAAAGGGCTGGAGATCTGTGGATATAGCTCAGTGGTACAGTAATTAGGGGTTCAATCCCCAGTATCACAGAAGCACACAAAAAAAAAACACCCCGAAGTCAAAAATCAACTTCCAGAATGGGGAAAATATTTTCAAATCACATATCTGACAAAGGATCAATATCCAAAATATACACAGGACACTTAAGACTAATAAATAATAAATTAAAAATAGATAAAGTGTTTGAAATATACTTTTCTCCAGATAAACCTATGGTCAATAAGCACATGAAAATGTGCTCAACACCACCAACAATTAAGGAAATGTAAATCAAAATTACAATGAAATATGACCTTGTGCCTAGTAGAGGGCAACTACAAAGAAAAAATATAAGAAAATAACAAGTATTGGTGGAAACAAAGAAATTAGAACTATTGTGCACTAGTTGATACAAATGTTAAATGATACTGTTGCTATAGAAAAGAATATGATAGTTCCACAAAAAATTAAATCTTATGGTGCAGTAATTTAAGTCTTGGCTATGTCCTAGAAAGAACTGGAAGGTGCATTTATACCCATGTTCAAAGATGCATTATTCACAGGTGCTATAATGTGGAAATGACCCAAGTATCCATCAATAGTGAATGGTTGAGCAAAATGTGTAATATATATTGGATGGATAGTATTTATTCTTTTAAAAAGGAAATCCTGACATATGCTACAATAT
Source organism: Marmota marmota marmota (assembly GCF_001458135.2). Lineage (NCBI taxonomy): Eukaryota > Metazoa > Chordata > Mammalia > Rodentia > Sciuridae > Marmota > Marmota marmota. Next base: position 378,706 of record NW_026000016.1, read on the forward strand.
AAATGAAATTTGAAAACATTAAGTGAAATAAGCCAGTTGCAATAGGAAAAATACCATATGATCCATTTATATGTGATACTAAGTAGTCCAAATTATAGAGAAAGGAAATAGAATGTTAGCTGCCTATTCTGAGTGGAGAGGGGACAGGTACTGAGTTTCAGTTTTGCAAGATTCAAGAGTTTTGGAGGTGGATGTTGGTGAAAGTTGCACAATATGCATGTACTTAGTACTGAACTATACCATAAAAATTGTCAGCATACTAAATTTAATATTATGTATATATTATCACAATAAAGAAAATGTTGGGAAAAATAAAATAAATAATACTTCTTAAACATAAGAAGGAAAACAGACATCCTCAAGGAAATGAAAAAAAAAAAAAAAAAAAAAAAAAAAAGCCCTGAGCAGATAGCAAGCAATAAAACAAGGATCTCTCTCCTGGAGCTACAAGAAACTCAGTTCTGCTAACAACCTGAAAGATCCAAGTAGTACATATTTTTCCCACAGCCTCCAGAGAGAGTCTCCTGACAGATTTTTGATTACAGTCTTGTGAGACACTGAGCAGAAAACCAATCACTTTATTCTAACCTTCTTATCCATAGAACTGTGAGATCCAGTTGTCCTTTGGAGTGGAGGGATTGGTTCTGAGATCCCTTCCCCACCCTTCAGACCCCCACACCAAAGTTCTCAAAGGATCAAGTCTCTTATATAACACGGTAGAGTATTCACTTATCTTACAGCCATTTAACCATCCACACAAATAGTTTGAATCACCTTCAGATTACCTATAATACCTGATACACTGTAAATATTATACAAATAGTTGTTATACTGCATTGTTTAGGAGGTAATGACAAAGACAAAAATCCATACATTCAATATAGACATACTTTTTTTTGTGTGTGTGGTGCTGGGGATTGAACCCAGGGCCTTGTGCATGAAAGGCAAGCACTCTACCAACTGAGCTACATCCCCAGCCCATAGACATACTTTTTAATTCCAATATTTTTGATTTGCAGTTTGTTGAACCAGTAAATGCTAATGAGGAGAGCCAGTGGTAATAAATGAGCACTGTCTTAAGGGACTACATTTGTGATCATTTGTTACATGGCAACAAAAAACTTAGAGAGACTAATAGAAAATAACTGCACTGGATCACAATGGAAAACGAATTCGTTGGCAGTTATTTCCTTTCAACCCTCTGAAGATAACAGCCCATTTTGCTGGTTTCCATTCTTTCTATTAGAAAGCTTAATAATTATTCTTTGAAAGTGATTTACACTTTTTTTTCCAGATGCTTTAAAGATTTTCCCTTTGTTACAGATTTTCAGCAGTCTCACTATGGCGTGCCTACATGGGTTTTCTTTTTATTTCCTTTTTTTGTGTTCATGGGGCTTCTTGAAATGTGGCTTTATATCCTTTTTGATTTAAAAAAAAAAATCTTAGAAATAGTCTTCAAACATTTCTTTAGCCCCTAGAAATGCTGTCATTTCCTTAATGAGTTCTGAAAGAAGGCCAGCATTATTTGACCAAATAGTCAACAACATAATCGTGAGTGGAAATGGGGTAAAGTAATAAAATAACTTATAACCTCAGGAATACATAATCAAAACAAAGGGGAACCATTAAACAGCGCTACAGATACGAAAGTATTAATGAACTTTGACTTCAGTTGAGTTTCGAAAATGAGTAAGTATAAGGGATTCACAGGGGGCTGAGGAGCAGGAGATGCTGGGAAATGAAAGGTCCCTATGAATCATAACCAAGTAACTTGACTTTCAGCTTAAAATATTCCTGTTTTAGCTCCTTGGATAATTGGGCTCTTACCAAGGAGTACAAAACATTTGAGATCATTAGCGTAGTCTGAGAAAAGAGATATTCTAACTTTACAAAGATGATATGAACCAAAATTTAACAGGACAGGAAAAAAAGATAACCCCTTTAAAAATGTATCACTAATTTCTACCTATTCTCAGGCAAAGAATACTAAGGGTTTTTTTAAACAAATAATATTTTCTGTTCATCTGTATTACTACAATATGATTTTAATGTGATTTTTATCTCAAAAATTCTTTGTCTAACAGCAGTCCATTCTATGTCACTAGAGCACTAACACTCGTCTAATAAATATGATCAGAACATTGACTTCTATTGTTAACCTGAACTCTTTAAAACAATTCACAATTCAAAGACAAATGGGGAATGTTTCTTAGAAACCCTGATGAGCTGAAGGTAACTTACATTGACTTTCAATTATAGATATAACAAAAAAAAATAAGTGAAGTTCTTGGTGAATCTGTAAAACCCTTAATATGAGTAGGTACACATTTACCACTTTCTTTTTGAAATATTTGTAGCCCTTTGTTGACTCCTCATTAAAGACACTAGATAAATAAGACTCCAAGTTGAGAATATTTAATTTTCAACTACAGAATGTTCTCTTCCTTTTCACTGTCAGAGTCTTTAGTACCTACCAAGTGGCTTCTATTCTTTTTTTCATTAAGACCAGTCTCTAAAGTTTCCAATATTATCACCTCCATTCTCTCTACCTCTAGCATTTGTTCCCACAATCTCCACCTTCCCTATGTTACCACAGATGAGCTTCCTGGGAGTTGAGGTATTTCCTACTTGGGCACAAAATCTAGTGGTCACTAAATGGCATCTCTCCAGAAAGTCCACTCCCCATAAGCCTAGATAAAAATCTCTTGACCCCTTATTTCAGAAAAATTTTCAAATTTTCTTTTATAAATCTAAGAAAGAGGATGTTAAAAGTTATTGTCTCGTCCAATATTCTCTTCCCTTCATCCAGGGTTTTACCACTCTTATCAAGGTCTACAATTACCCCATACTATTTTATCCAAAAATTAATTCTTAGTCCTCATCTTTTCAACAATATTTGACAGTTAACCATGTTTTCTACCTCCCCAAAGCATGGTAACTCACTTGACTCCCAAAACAGTTATTCTGTGTCCTTCCCTCATTCTTTTTTAGTTTTCCTTTCTCCTCTTCTTTGCAGGTTCTTCTTTTGACTCTGATCTTTGTATTTCTAAATGTTTTATTTTTCTTACTTTGGAGAATGGATCTAGACTTAAGCCTTAAATGCCATCTTACACCCTGTTATCTACCTAGTTTGTATGTCTGGCCTAAACCTTCAGACTCATTCTCTGTTAGACCTCTTTCCCTGGATATCTAACTGTGATCCCAAATTTAACCCATCCACAGGTGAGCTACAGAGATTCTCCTCTAAACATCTTATATTTTGCCCAAGGTGAGAAGTGGCAACATGGCACTTTCAGTTGTTACACACAGAAATATTGGAATCCTCTAACTCTCCTCTTTTTCACATGCAATATGTCCAGTCCATAATCCTTCTGCTTCTGTCTACCTTCAAAAGACATTCAGAATCTGCCACTTCTTCCCCTTTCCACTGCTATCTCTTGGGTACAGGTCACCAATATTTCCTCTTTCTCAAGTTTTTTGGAGGATCCACCTAATTGATCTGCTCACTGCTTCCATTCTAACCCTAATGGTCATCACTTGGCACTGACTGGCACTGTCAGCTAGACATTGATGCTGCTAGAATCTGGACTACTGCAGCTGAACAAGCCTCTCCTGTTGAATATAAAAACGTAAATGCATCAACAACCTTAAACAAGATCACTCTGTAGACAGAAAAGACAAAAAGAGGGTCAATCTATTCATAAACGTGTATAAAACGTGTATCTGTTTTACTTAATGTGGAGTCTTACAGGGCTTCAACAGTGCTTGAAATATAGTGAGAATTCGGTAGACACTGGTGTTAAGCGGGTGTGACCTTTTCTCAATACAAATTTTTCTCATTTCTTATTTCCCCCCAAATTCTTGGTTCCATTACAGAGTTAGACTGACTTTGTTAGTATTCTATAATCCTATTGAATGATTAAGCAATTTCTAGTTCTTTTCTCCATTAATTTTATATTTCCTTATTTATATTTATTATTTATATTTCATTATAATTACCTCTCTGAATGGTCATGATGCATATGGAATAAAAAACTAAGGGATGCCGCCATGCCAAAATTGTAGTTTCAAAGATTGGTTCCCACTCTATACTCCCTCCCTGCTAACCCTTATCTGAAAGCAAAGCTTTAGCTACATTATTTATGTCAATGACTCCAATCATGATTTCTCCAGCCCTTTGCCTTCTCGTCAGTGCCAGAACGGTCCAGCTCGAGAGAGAGTAATGACCTCCTCCCTCAACCCAGCTCCTCCTCCAACTCACACTCGCTCATCAGGTGACTCAAGATAAAAATGAAGGAACATTTTTAACTATCCCTCTTCCTTGTTTCCCAAAATTCAATTATTGAGTATTCTATTATTGTAGCTGATTTTTAAAATTACGACACATGATTCAATTTAGGCCATGACAATCTCTCAAGTTTACTCTTAAATTCTCGCAACTAAAACCATTACCTCTATAATCACCCCTTCAATTCATTCCACATCCTGCAGCCAGAGATTAAAAATAAAAGAATGTAAGCGTTCAAACTTGATATCACATAATGCCTTCTCCATTATTTAGTCTAATTCCCAAAATCTTTAACATGGTTGATGTTTATGATTAAATAATCCAATATTCTGTTTGCATCCTCCATACCATTTCTTCCATTAGGTATTAAATGTCACTGTCATTATTGTTAATGGATTTGATTGCCTCTTTTATGTTCATATGTTTAGGTTCTCTTACTGGGTTCCTTAGTAGAGGAACAACTCCTTTTTGTATCTACCATATGAACCAAGCAAAGATAGTCTTAAAACATAGAAACACTGAAGTTTAAGAAAGAGGCTAATTTAATTCTGCTTTTTTTAAATACCCAGGAATGTAAGGAATTCCATTATTTGAGAACCCTATAAATTTAAATGCCTTTGAAGGCTTAGTAGACGAAATGAAAATGGTCTGAGATCTGCTTTGCAGTCTCACCTTTATCCTGAAATGTGAAATGTGTGACCATGGGGTAGGGTTGGGGGGCTGACATTCTCTTGGTACCTCACTGACTTAGCCACATTTTAGTTAATGCATATAAACACTGTCAGATACAAAGTAAGTGCTGTATAAACATGTGAGTGAGTATTGCCATCGTATGGTCTTTACATGTCTTTCAGTGGATACCCAAGAACAGGTGCACACTGACATCAGGAAGAAGTCTGTTTCCCCAGCTACAGTGGTAAAGCACCTCAAGATGGAGGGAGTATCTGGTGTTAGTAGGGAAAGATCCTCATGTTCCCTGTGTGGCTCCTACCAATCACTAAACTGAAAACAAAATGGACACGAATTGTAGATGTGTGGGAAAAGAGAAGGACTGAAGTTGTTTGGGTTTATGAGAAAAAGGTTCAGGTTATAATTCTAATTTATAATTCTAACACTGATAACAATAATGGCCTTTCAAAAAATACCTCAAATGATCTCTAATTAATGACACAGAAAAACAAATCACTCTCTTTATATACATCATTAGTGATATATTAAAATTTAATCTTAAATGATCATGGAAAAAGAATTCCTTAATAAATAACCAGATTTTAATCTCAATAGAATTTTCAACTGAGAAAGAAGAATCATTTGTCTCTACCATCCTGAATTTCCCTAATTTCACAACAAAGTTATATGCAACAAAGACTGACGAAACTATCACGGTTTATTTACCAGATTTTACTTGTCTAGAAAAATATTTTTCATTCTTTTTCTCAAGTGATGAGACTTTTGTGCACGTGAACTAATGCACTTTTCCTCCATTTCTTAGCTTTATGTCACAGAATGATGAGCCTTCATCAGAACCAACTTTCCATTAGGCTTTTACCATTACATTTTTCTAGGTGAGGTTTTCTGATGAGAAGAAAGTGTCTAGATTTTAAACTTGCAGACAATAAGAAAAATAGAATGAGAACCCTTTCACTATTAAAAACAACTAGATAGTTTTTTTTCTATAAGGACTATTTATAAATATGCACTTAATAAAAAAGGAAGGTACTCAATAAGTAGCAAATTTAGGTTTATTTTAAGACACCTTTCCCCTCTATATTTAGGCTACAGAAAAGAACACAAGATAGAGCACAGAAACAGCATCTATTTTTTTCTCTCTTTTATTAAAATAAGAAGCAATCTCTGCTTTTAAAGAGAAATGCATTATAGAAAGCCTTTCATTATATAACTAAGATTAAATATCTCCAATCTCACCAAAAAAAAAAACCTTTTTGAAAACAATTTTCAGGAAATAAGCAGGGGAAAAAATGTTCCTAACATGAAGATGCACAAAGACAAACAAAGACTCTCACACACATTCTCTCTCTCTCTCTCTCTCTCTCTCTCTCTCTCTCTCTCTCTCAAAATACAAAGCAAAAGAAACTGCTGTGGGAAATTCAAGCCCTCTCCCAATCCATTTCTGTGAAAAGGAAAAAAAAAAAAAAGAAAACCTCAATGCAGAGTAAAACAATAACTATTGGACTGTAATGAATATATAAAATAAATGGGGTGGCTTACAAAGCATCAATACATACAAAATCACCTGGGATCCGTTCTTCATCTCAGAGATGAAAATACCAGTGTTAATGCACACATTTCTGCATTTCGCTGATTGAGTACTTTGGGGAAAATATACAACCAGCACATAAGTTTGAAGAAGCACATCAGAAAAATAACAAATCACTCCTTTTCCTTGATCTATTCAACCTGTCTTTCTCAACTCTATTGAATTTAGTAGTAAGTAGGGACTTACGCTGGTGTTCCCAAAAGCAAATAGAAAAGTAGAAAATGAGAAACTGTTTAGGTCTTTAAAAAAAAAAAAAGCACACACAGTTCAGACTAAATAGTTTTAAGACAGAAACAAATTATAATGGTCAGAAAATGTAATTTGGAAATATTAAAATATCTTTACTACTTACAGTGCTATGTAAGTAAACTTTTGTCTTTCTTACCTACATTTTATAGCATAGACAAGAAGAAAATGATTTGTATGTTTCTATGTGGACATGAGAAAGTGTATCACTTATGTGATTTGACATATATATTCTTCATTATTGAGTCTACAAGTAATTTTCTGGAACTAATTGAAGCACTTCCTAAAGTAGTAGTATCCATTTAGGCTTTGGGAAAACTAAATATTTGTTCACAAAAGTAAAAACTTATAAACCATAAAAAGGGAAAGGAAATTTTAAAATAGACTTGAAGCACAGTAAAAAGGCACATTTCTACTTTAGGGTATAACTGTCTATCGGCAAAACCCTTTGGGGGGAAATTTGGAAAAATGTATTGAGCGTCATTAAAAAAGAATTTAAACTAAAACTTTACTTTTATACAATCTATCACAAAAAATTCAAACTACCAAATTTGATCTAAGAAAAATAAAGAGACACCTTCAAAAATGATGACAGCCACATTTTGATTGGCCTATATATTAAATAGTCCAAAGGAAATTGATTATTCAGAAACTAGGATTATTTTCACACACCGAGGCAGTGACATTTTCTTTGCCACCGAATCCTTTTTTGCCTTCTGTTAAGGTCTGTCCTGCTGAGATTAAGTTTGGCATGAGAACAAAGTGGATCGAGGAACTTGGCATTAGACCAGAAACAGTGCACATACTAAAAGAAAAAATAGCCCCAACTTTCCATAATATAGGCTCAGGAACAGACTCCTTTAAGTAAGACTCTTAAAGCACAATAAGTAAAATCAATAATTAATATGGAATCAAACTAAAAAGTTTCTTCACAGCAAAGGAAACAATTAAGAACATGAACAGGGAATCTTCAGAATGGGAGAAAATCTTTACCACCTGCACCTCAGATAGAGCCCTTAATCTCCAGGATATACAAAGCACTCAAAAAACTTAACACTAAAAAAAACAAATAACCTAATCACTAAATGGACAAAGGAAATGAATAGACACTTCACAGAAGAAGAAACATGACTGGTTAAAAAATGTTCAACATCTCTAGCATTTAGATATATGCAAATTAAAACTACATTGAAATTTCATCTCACTCCAGTCAGAATGGCAATTATCAAGAACACAAGTAACAATAATGTTGGTGATGATGTGGGGAAAAAAGATTCACTCTACAACTTGGGACTGCAAATTGGTTCAACTACTCTGGAAAGCAGTATGGAGATTTCCCAGAAAAACTTGGAATGGAACCATCATTTGACCCAGTAATCCCAATCCTCAGTTTACACCCAAAGGACTTAAAATTAGCATATTACAGTGACACAGCCACATCAATGTTTATAGCAGCTCAATTCACACCACCAACCTATGCTGAGAGCCACAGCCAGTAGGAATGGCCCCTGTCATTTTGCCAGAAGTAATGGTTGAGAGGAGAGCCATTAAGATGATGATATTAAGCTGTCTATAATTGCTGTGACTGGATGATGCTGGATTGAAACAGGCTGTGTATTCAATTGTATATTAGACCTTTAATGTCCGCCTTGGGGGCCTGCTACTTTGGAGTTCCTGTTGAGTTCTGGGGTTCCGAGAGTGAGTGCACGCAGCCCAGTGGTGTTCCGGGAGAGTTCCCGGGAGGAGTTCCGGTTGGTGTGTGGGGTGTTGCTGGGAGTGTGCGTGGAGTGCTGTGGGAGTTCGGAAATAAAGTTTGTTCCTACTTGAATGGCTCGCGATTTGTGCCCAGCCAGACTGCGGCAAACCTAGGTGCCCTTTAACAGATGCATGGATAAAAAAAAAATGTGGTATATATAAATAATGGAATATTACTCAGCTATAAAGAAGAATGAAATTATGGCATTTGTCAGTAAGTAGATGGAACTGGAGACTATGCTAAGTGAAATAAGCCATCCCCCAAAATCAAAGGCTGAATATTATCTCTGATATGTGAATGCTAACCCATAACACAGGAGGGTAAGGAGGGGAAGTATAGAAGCTCATTGTATTAAACAAAGGGTAATGAAGGGAAGGGAGAGGGAATAGGAATAGGAAAGACAGTAGAATGAATTGGACATAACTTTCCTATGCTCATACATAATGACACAACTAATATATCTCTACATCATGTTCAACCACAAGAATAGGATCAAAATTGTAATGGGTCGCACCCCATATATGTATAATTTGTCAAAATACACCTTACTGTCATGTACATCTAAAAACAACAAATGAAGTTTTTTTTAAAAAGATATGTTGTATCTATCCTGCCATGTAGGTATAGTTCCCTGCCTAGTAACAATGTTTTGGTCAATACATGGTGGTCTCATTAGATGATATTACCAAGTGATACTGTAGCCAGTTAGTTTGTGGAATTTTTAAGTAAACTCTATGATGTTTGCACAGTGACAAAATCACCTAATATCATGTTTATCAGGACATACCCCTATCAATAAGTGACACGTGATTATACTTCAGTTAGCATCAATAAATACAGGAGAAATTGAGTGTAACGTGGTGGGTATGTACTGTTTTAACTGGTTTAGGGAGAAGGGGAGATGAGTTGGTCTTTGAAAACCTGTATACTTAAGTTACAATTCAATTAATTAATTCTACTTTTATATTATAATATAAATGAATAGAGAAATATCTCAATCAATCACCCAAGGCTATCAAAATTCAGTAAATTTCATATTCTCTATATATCTAAACCCATTTTCAATCTACTATTCTTTTTCCCTCATTTACAAAAAAAATTGGTTAAAATTTATATTTAGTGTTTTTGTTTTAAAGATTCTGAAGATATTTCAGAGACAATGAAAACCTAAATTCCAGGTAAGCTTAATAATTTTTTTGAGGTAGGCCATAATCAGAATCATCTAAAAAGAAAAAAAAATAAAGCAAATGAGGTTAAAGATGATTGTAAAGCTGATAACAATTAAAATAAAATGCATTAAAATAGTAAATTTTAGAAGTCATAGAATAGCAATGTTCCTTTTCAAGAGAAATTATGTTCATGAATAAAATCCTGAGGGTAGCATTGTCTTTTTCTCTTTGCAGGAAACCCTGCTTTTTCAAACACTTAAGTTCTTTATGGGAAAATTAGGCTAGTTAGTTCAATGCTAGGATCTCAGCCTAAACTCCATGTGCTTCCTTTTAACCTTTTTTTTTTAAGATGGGGGGGAGGGAGAGAGAGAGAGATTTTTAATATTTATTTTACAGTTTTCGATGGACATAATATCTTTATTTTATTTTTATCTGGTGCTGAGGATGGAACCCAGCGCCCGGCGCATGCCAGGCGAGCACATTACCACTTGAGCCACATCCCCAGCCCTTCCTTTTAACCTTTTTACTGAAAATTCAAGGGGAAAAAAAATCATTCCTCTAAATTCTTCCATGTTCATTTACCTCACCTCAACTCATTGCCAAAATCTTTAATGAAAGGATTCACAAAAATGGAATGAAGAATTAGCACTTCTATGAATACACAGATTCACAGCATAAAATTAGCTACCCCCCCCCCCAAAAAAAAAAGGCAAGCAAATCAAAATAAGACTCTAGAGACCAGGATTTTACTTGATACTACTTTTAACTGAATCTACTACAATTGTAACTTTATTGTCCTGAGGGTGACCTTTTATCTTTTATATCTATAACACTATCTGAAATACACTAGAAGAATCAAAGGCAATTAAGTCCATTCAGATTTATGACACGTGGGCTGGGGATGTAACTTAGCAGAACGCTTCCCCTACATGTGCAAAACCCTGGGTTCATTTCCCAGCACTGCCCCCGCCCCCCAAAAATTCAGATTTAGACACATAAAGTGATTAAAGAAATAATTACCAAGGAGAAAGGATTAAGTATTACATTTTTAAGAATATGAGTTCCTTAAACTTCCATATGATATTTACTGTTACCAACTGACATCCTAGGGGCCTAAGAGTGTGGTTTCTCCTCTAAAAGTCAAGTCTTGAACCCTGGCTTCAAATTTCTTGTTGCTCAAACTCATTACCAGGGCAACTCTTCATAGTTTTCAGCCGATATCATGCTCAACCTCATGATGACTTTTTGAAAAATAGAAATGTCACACAGTGTGTGGTTAAGGATGTGGACTACAGACAGACTAACTGGGTTGAAAATGGGGTTCCACACTTGTGGACTACATAGCATTAAATAAAGGTGCCAATTATAAATTTGTTGTATCTCAACTCCAAATCCACCTTGCTTTGAGACACTAGAACTGCACCTTGTCAACACATGTTTTTTTAATAGTTCAAACAATGACAGGCCATGTTAGTAGTAAAGAAAGGAGTTGCTTCTTCAGATTCTATGTTAGTGTGCTTGGGATCCTGCACCTTGACTGCTATCAATGTAAAAGAAACAGTTACAAGAATCCTTCTGTGAGTTTTGCAAGAATCTTAGTGGATAACCCTTCCCTTTGCCCAATGGCTTTGACCAAATCTGGCTCATGGTGCCCCAGCAGATTTCCCCACCTTCCAGTGGGCCCCCGTCATTGACTAAGCTCTGCTCAGTGTTGGGATAAAGGGAGGGCATGCTCACTCATTCCTTCCTTTCTTGGGTTCTATCTCCATCCTGGAGGATAGTCCTTGTATATCATTCTCTTCTTTTTGTAGTTAAGCTGCTTTTGCCACATAAATGATTCTTTAACTTCTTTATTCCTTTATTATTTTCCCTGTTCAAATTACCAAAATGGTCTTCTGTCTCTGAATGGACATCAACTGATAAGAATGTCTATAAAATGTAGATACCTCTTGGATTTCTTTTGAGGATTAAAGAGTTTATAAAGTTTTCAAATAATGCACATTCACTAAGTCATCATGGACATATAGCACAGAAAAGAACCCATGAACCCCTGACAGAACATTCTGTAAACATACAGCTTCTTATGTAGCAATATAAAGAAGAGCATTTTCAAAACCCCTGCTCAGAAACTATCTATGTTATATTGACTTCATTCTCTAAATCTCTAGAATTATAATAGCTATTTGTTTATACCTCTGTTCTAACTCTATATATTATAGGACACTATTAAATTAAAGTGTTGTTATCCAATAAACAAGTTTCCTTATGTAATTTTAAAGTAAATTTTATTATGTATAGTTAAGCCAATAAAAAGTTATGGGACAGAGCAGGCCCAGCGGCCTGCTGAGGGGCAGAGCCGCCCCCCACCCCCAGCGCCCGCCAGGTAGGCGGAACGGTGACCACCGGCAGAAAAGGCCCAGTGGCCCACGGCTGAACAGAGCTTCCAATCACTCCTGCAAGGTAGGCGGGCCTGCGACCCACCAGCAGAAGAGGAGCAGCTGCCTGCTGAGAGGCAGAGCCGCCCCCTCCCCCTGCGCTGGCAAGGTAGAGGGAACTGTGACCATCCACAGAGCAGGCCCAGCGACCTGCTGAGGGGCAGAGCCGCCCCCCACCCCCAGCGCCTGCCAGGTAGGCGGAACGGTGACCACCGGCAGAAAAGGCCCAGTGGCCCACAGCTGAACAGAGCTTCCAATCACTCCTG